>NC_140175.1:60790809-61157885 GCF_963971535.1 Notolepis coatsorum | reverse complement strand
TAATCAATTATTAAGATCACACATATTGACTGAGAAATGCAAGCCCTTTTTTCAGTAATTTTTGGAGGAAAGATGAAGCAATGTTACTGAAGCAATTATGGCTTCTATGGAGAGGTGGCAAGAGACTAATATTTTGTGTTGGTGGCTTGTAAGTATGCCTGATGTTGGGGTGACCTATTCATCTTGATTAATTAAACACATATACAGTGTGTCTCTATTTCTCGGTAATTCTTTGATTACATTGTTTAATGAAACCCTCTAAGTGTGCCTGGGGTCATGTCTAAATGTGCTATATATAAATAAATTTGATTGATTGATTGGGGTGCCGATTATTTATTTGCAGAACCTCTCTATTGCTCAGCCTATAAGTTATTGACTTCTCTATTTCTCAGCCTATACGTTATTGACGTCTCTGGGGAGCGGAGCCAGGACGTGTTTCATAGCTGCTCTCGTATACTTTGGAATATATTTTAGTTTTTTATTAAGAACATTGCCAGGTTAATCACCTTATATACTTTTTTTTGCGGAAATGGGGAGCAGGCGGTCTGCTGTTCGGGTTGTAGCGCACCTAGCACGGCAGGGGCTGAGCTAACATTAGGAGCCATGGGGTGCCCAAGTGGCGAACCATGTAACGCGCTGCGTCGCGGCACGGCCGGCCTGGTTCGATTCCCGGACCTGGCGTCATTTGCCGAATGTCTTCCCCCCACTCTGTCTCCCGCTCTTCCTCTCTCTCTCTCTCTCTCTCTACTGGACTGCCCAGTAGCAAAAAGCGATAAATGCTTAAGCATTACATCACGCGCAGGAGTGGTTTGTTAAAAATAAACCATGCCTAGTTAAGCCGGTGATGGAAGAAGTAAAACACTTCAAACAAGAACCTTGGCTAACGATGAGGAGATCGTCTCTCTCACAAAGGAAGCCAAGAGGCAGAGCCTACAGCTACACACGTTACAGAGGGCCTTAACCGACAAGCAGGCAGAGATGACCAAGATGCATGCCAGAATCAGCGAGCTGCTGTCTCTGGAGAGACGCTTCAATATAAGAATTGTTTGAATCCCTGAGGGCACCGAGGGGAACCGTCCTTCAGACTTCAAACCCGGCTTACTGCAAGGAAGCAGATCCTGAGACGAAAGTGGGGATGGATAGGCCACACTTTGAGGAAACCGGCAACCAGTACTACACACCAGGCCCTGACTTGGAATCCCCAGGGGAAGCGGAAGAGAGGGCGGCCTAAGAACACCTGGAGGCGGGACACTGAGGCGGAGCTCAAGAGACAAGGAACCAGCTGGGGGCAGAAAGGATAGCCCAACGCCGTGTTGGATGGAGAATAATCATAGATGGCCTATGCTCCATTGAGAGCGATGGGCCTAAGTAAAGTAAGTTACTGCAAGGAATATTGGGCAAAGATGTCCTCCCTAATCCTGCAGAATGTGATGTAGCCCACAGAGCTAACCTGGTGAGGCCTGGTAAGTAGGGATGCTTGATATTGACTTTTTTACCGATACCAATATACCGATATTGTCCAACTCTTAATTTCCGATACCGATATCAGTAGCTCACTTTTTAGCGAGCGAGGGGTAGCCCAGCATCCCTGCTACAATGGTTATTGACCACTAATTTCTAGTTTTTAACCTGCTAAGCCCCAGCCCTATTTTCAGAAAATCTGCCTAAAAATACATACCTAAGTAAATGGAAGATTGCTCCACTTCTACAAGTTCCATTTGCATGTTCTTGGTATCTAGGGACATCTATGGATCTCAAGGAATGTATTCCCAGTGTCAGAAATATTGTGTCTGTTACTATGCTTTGTGATGAAACAAAGGAGAATATAAATTATGATTTTTCTTTGCATCTTTGACAGTGAAATAACACCATGCTAAAAATGACCAGACATGAAGAACTGCCATTGAGCTCGTTCAGCACCTTCTTGAGATCATGTGTACACAAGATCTAAGCAAATTAATAAATAGAAGATGATTAAAGCATAATGTTTTGTAGATACAGTACTGAATTCTGCAATCCGGACACATGCAATTTGAAATATTATTCAAATGATAAAAACGGCATGCAAGCGTTTCAGGACCTAAGAGATTGTTTTTATAGACATGATCATAATGAGGCGTTTGTCATAATGAGTCTCCTGAACTATTTAAAACCAAGCACGAGTCAATCAGAGCTTCATATGCGGAGGTATGGTAATTTTTGCGCCTGATGCACACTGTCTTTATGCTACGGAGATATACACGTTTCTATATATTAACTCATTGAACGCCATGCTCTGTACTGCCTGGCGCCAGCTTTTTTTTTACATTTTCACGATATTTCACGATCTTTGCGGAGCTATTGTATATTCTATATTATAGCTATATAGGAAATAGTATGGCTCATTTGACAAACACTATTTATATTCCAACATGTAAAAAAACTGTTAGTTTCTACATACCCTCGTTTGTTCACAATCCCAAGATAAACATTGCCCTGTTTCAAAATAATCCAGGCTGGTTTTCTAGATGTGAGATAAAGTGTGTTTTGTGCAGCGTATGCACAAATCTCGCGGCTGCTTACTTGAAACCTATATTATTGGCAGGTCAAAGGTAAACACATGACCTTGTTTCTTCACAAAGCCGGGGGGGGGGGAGTCGTTTATCCGACGCTGCGATCATATAAGCACATGTTTTATGATGGAGATTCGGTAAAGTACACGTAAAATAGACGTTACCTTTGGTTTAGAGGTACTCCATTTCTAACTTCGAGTCCAAAAGTGTCTTGAATCAGAACAGGATCAATACATATAACGTTAGGTAGCCCTCATCTGTCTTCTTCATCTGCTCAGGCCAGACTATAGACGGAGCAGAATAGGTTTCCTCATCGGTCGGTTTGATTATAGTTGTTTTACGTTTGACTAGTAGTGCTTAGTCCAACATAGTCTGGTGGAAACGCACCTTATCGTCCATAATCATCATCCATATAATCCATGTTGTCTTTTTCATAATATCCAAATACTTCGCTCTAGGCGATCGCGATTGTCGAACGTGTCCTGCTCTCTGCTGCTCACAACGAGTACCTAGTTGTTTGGGGGCTGGTACTAAGATGGCCCATGCATGTTCATAAGGTATGCGATACTGCCACCTGGCGAGATTTGATCGTCATTGCAATTCCAACGTAGGCAGATGTGCCCGAGTGTTTAGAATGGGGATCAAAGGAAAAATATCAAAGGATCCAAAAACGATACTCGTTATTGGCGCCCAAGCATTGGGCGGCGAAACACGAGTATACTCATTATCGGCACCCAATGAGTTAAGCTTTCTCTGCATATTTTCACACTGCCAACAAAGTAGCCTACTGGATCCATTGTCTTGAAATGGATTCGGTACATGTAGCTGTTATGTCTGCACGTCTGTCCCCGACACTCGAGAGTGAAAGTACTCAGCCCCCCCCCTACGACTGTAGTTCTTTAGATGGCAAGGGGAATTATACAGCCGGACAAATTAACAATAATTAACCCATTTACAAGTCGTATTACATTTAGCAAATAAGGAAACAGATGGAGAACATTTCAAAGCACTAGAAATGGCTAATATCTAATTTAATTTACCTAATTCTGAATAGCGCAACATTTTCAGCATTTATGAAAAATCCTCTCCGCCGAGATGAGGCCGTTTTCACACATTTTCACACATTTTCGTCTATTTTGTTCTCCCGCTCATGGGAGCTTCGACCCCAGAGGGCTAATCACATCATCATCATTAGGTGGCTTCTTCGTTCCGAATGTTGCCTATCACTCTCCAACCCATTCTGTCCCCACTTCTTCTCTCCAACTCCGTGACTCCGCCTCTCACTCCACTCCAATCACAGACATCGTCTACCCAGCCTCTTCTTGGTCTTCCACTTCCTCTCTTTCCATCCACCTTCCCCATCACCACCTTCTTGAACATCTCCCCGCTGGATCCTCTCAGAACATGCCCGCACAACTCCATCTTTCTCTTTTTCAACCTCTCCAGCAGCTGTCCTCCTTGCATATCCGCTCTTCTCAGTACCTCCTCATTCTTGATCTTATCCTTCCATGTTATCTTCAGCATCTTCCTCAGTGTCCACATTTCAAAAGAGTCTATCATCCTCTTTGCCTCTTCATTCAGCGTCCATGCTTCTGCTCCGTATGAAAAGACTGACATAACATACGTTTCCAAAATCCTGGTCTTCGTTTTCCAACTTATGTTTCTTCTCAATAATTCTTTATGGTTCCAGAATGCGCCCTTTGCAATTCCGGTTCTTCTCTTAATGTCCATGTTAGCTCTTCCACCTTCACTGATCCAGCTTCCAAGGTACATGTACTCCTTCACTTGTTCAAGTTTTTCTCCATCCACCTGTATTTTACAAACAGTTCCTGGTGTTTTTTCAATGATCATTACTTTAGTTTTCTTTGTGTTTAGTGACATTCCATAGTTTTTGCATTCGACATTCAGCTTATTCATCATGTCCTGTAGATCTTCTTGACAGTTACAGACTATAGCAGTGTCATCCGCGTATCTTATATTGGTGATGTTCTCTTCGCCAAGTTTTACTCCTTTCCCTCCTCTCAGACCTTTTTTCATCAGTGATTCACTGTACATATTAAAGAGTACAGGGGACAAGATGCATCCTTGTCTTACACCCTTCTCCACCGGGAAGTCTCTTGATTTCTCCTTTCCTATTCTAACATTAGCCTTCTGCCTCCAGTATAAGTTGGCAATTATTCTTCGGTCAGAAACTGGTATTTTGAATTCTTCCATTGTTCTCATCAATGTTGTATGTTCAACTCTGTCGAAGGCCTTCGTGAAATCGATGAAGCAAATATACAGCTTCTTCTGTTGGTCTATCGATTTTTCACCAATGATTCTGACACATCCACATATAAAAAGTTACCATTGGATACAGTCTGGCGAGGGGACATCCCAGAATTAGACTCTGAGTTTGACTGGGATGATATTTGGACAAATGTTACATTAGCCTCCCGAAACCCTAATCATCAGCAAATACATTTTAATTATATTCATAGGACGTATCTCACACCTAGGAAGTTCTTTGTGACCGACTCTCAGTGCACTTTGTGCTCTCTATTGCTCAGCCTATACGTTATTGATTGCTTTAACCTGTTAAGCCCATAGGTCCCCCTGCTTTTCTTTATCATAAATCGATCAATAGAGACCATATTACATCCCCAATGATCAAATCATGGGGTATCATTGGAAAGCCACACTCATTGGCTACAACCCTGTCCAAAATCTTTCGAGATCGCCAAATGATTGACAGAGCTAGAGCCCCCGGAGGTCGGGGGTGGTAATGTGTACTTTGGCGCACGCCTCACATATCGGCATGTAACTCGAGAACCGCTTAACGGATTTTGTCACCTGGAAGGGCAATTGACAGGCAACAAATAGGGCTTTAATTCTATCTATATATTGTATTAAAAGAAATGCACACCAGGCGGCTGGGTGGCGCAGTGGGCAAGGCGCTCGCCACTAACGCAGGAGATACTGGTATCGAGCCCAGCTCTCGGCGTTGCTTCCGGCTTGGCCGGCCGTCATACTAACACAATTGGCAGTGTTAGAGGGTGGGCATGCCGGTGGGTGGGGATTGGACGTTGTGGACAGCGACTCCTACAGGTCGGTTGGGTGACGCCTGTACAGCAGGGGCGTTTTTAGGGTTAGAAAACATTGGGGGCTTCAGCCCGGGGGGGTGGAGGGGGACTAGATTCGAGTTTTTTAAAGTGAGGTCCAGGTCCATGAGAGGGATCTGGGCAGTCCCCATAGAAAATTCAAAGTTAACAGGACCAAATCATCAGTTTCTTATTTATTTATTTAACCTTTATTTAGCCAGATAAAACATTGATATGGTCCAAGAGGCTCTGCACTATTCTCTATTGGAGCTCTGGGGCTCTGCAGCAGACATACTATTGGTTTCAAGAAGGGAGGGGTTACATCATGTGTACGCCGGCGTGCGTCAGCTGCGTTTGACTATTTCACGCATGCAGCTTTGGAGGTTATGCTTAGTTATGCCAGCCAAAACGAAGAGGACGGTCATTCGGCAGATGGACTGAAGATGAAAGTTGTTGCATGTTAGACAGTTCAGTCAGGCTAGCCATCCCGGCTAAAGGCAGGGACAGCTAGTTAGCTTTAGCTACGTTATAATATTGAGTGCTAACGTGTGGTTCAGTCGGGATAGCCAAGATGATGTCGGCTAGTAGCTAGCTTAGCTAAAGGCTAACTAGCGTTAGCTAACCTAGAGAGAGCGTGTGCAGCATTGTTATGCCAAGATGAAGAGGACGGTCATTCGGCAGATGAACTTCGTCAACTCCACGCGGTTGTCTCCATCCTCTTGGACGTTTGGTGAGTTTTTAATGCACTCTATTCTATTCCCGCCGTGGATATATCTCTCTCTCTCTCTCGGGAGCCAAACGGGCTGGCTAGCTGTTGTAGTAGCTAACGGTGTGTGGCCTGGTGTCAGCACCTGGTGCGAGGGAGGTGAGCTTGGTGTTTCATTATGAGAATATCTCCATGCTCAAGTCGGCTATAGTCCGCGAGGGACTTGCTGCCGGCACCGTTATGGTAAACACCACTCTGTAGTGGGACGTGTATTGCCTTCTTTTTCCCTCCCCTCTTCGGATGAGAAGAGGAAAACACAGCGGCTGTCTGAAGTGTTGGCCTGTATTGCTTTTCTCACGTTGTACAGTTTTTCAGTGGTAGCCGCATAGCTTGCTTCTGCGTTAGCTAGTGGTTAGCGATAGCCGGGTTGAGCTAACTGTTAGCCAGTTAGCTGTTTAGCTACGACGTTAGCTGCTCGTTTTCGCTCGGCTGGGAACGTTAGCTTGATGCTATCAGTTAGCCTAGAGTTAGCTGTTAGCTTGTGCTACGACCATTGACATTAGCCGTGAGAATAGCAGGCCCTGGCACTCTGACTACGACATCATCTTTGACAGAAGATGCACCATGACAAGGCACCGGCCATAGCTTCTTTTTGTCCCGCCAGCGAGAGGCCTTTCGTCAACGTGGAGACCTGTGTTGCGGCCTTTCGCCTTGCGTTCCTTGGTGCAGGTAAGATGTCCATTGGACATTACCCCACTCTTCCTTCCTTCCCCTCCCGAATGTTTTGTTAATAACGATGTTTTTTTCCAGGCAAAACATATGTTACTTCACAACATTTGGAGATACGACATGTGCTGTGTGTGAATTGTCTTGGTCGTTTGTGTAGCTTGGGTAGCGTTAGCCAAAGCTGTGTGTGGCCTGGTGTCAGTACCTGGCTACTCTATTTGCAGTTAGCCTATTTAGCTGATGTCGGCCATTGGCTCCTTGCTACTTTGTTTTCTCTGGTATAGACCCTCTTCTCTTTGGATTTAAGTGTTGATCTTTGTCCTTTTGGATCTATGTATATTCATGTTGCCTTTGTGAAGTTATCTTTTCATTCTGTTTTGTTCTTCCATTAAAAGTTGAATATCCTTTAGGGGCTCATCTTTGCTTATCTCTCTCATACATGCTCTCTCTCTAACACATACACACACAGACATGCTCTCTCTCTCTTTCTAACACACATACATGCTCTATATCTCTCTCTAACACACAAAATGACATGCTCTCTCTATATATTTCTCTCTCTTTCTAACACACATATACATACTCTCTCTCTAACACACACACACACAAACAGACATGCTCTCTCTCTATCTCTCTCTCTCTGGCCTTGCTCTGGTGGAGGGTCAGGGGCATTGCCGAGTCTGTGCAGCGATAACACTGTATATTGACTGTAGAACGGGAGCTCTCTCTCGCTCTCTCTCTTGCTATATGTTGACTGTATCATGCCCAGCCTCGGGCAGCGCTATTATTTAAGAATATGTTGACTGTATGAAAAAAAAAAGAAAAAAAAATATAATCATATATATATATATATTTTTTTTTTTTTACCTTTTGGGGGGGGGGGGGGGGGGGGGGGGGGTGCTCGCGTTTAAATCTCGCACAGGGCCTCGTATTTCTCCCAGGCGGCCCTGCATACATACATGCATACATACATACATACATACATACATACATACATACATACATACATACATACATACATACATACATACATACATACATACATATATATATATATACATACATACACACATATACACCAATAACAAAATAAAAACAGAGTTAAGAATCATAAGCAAATAAACAAACAAACATTATGCACAGCCTATGTAGATTTGCAAAACACTAAACACACTTGCATTACATTAGACACGGAATGTCAAATTACCACACATATGAGCCAATTGGTTAAACACAGCAATCAGATGCACAAACACACCATTGCTTAATTGTAGATACACCAATCAGGTGTAAGCACTATAAAAATGCAGCAGTTGAGTTCACCTGCCTTCAACCAAAATGGAAGGAGAGTGAAGTACTGTACACAGAGAACGTGAAAATATACAATACATTCACCAAACACTACACAAGACGACCAATGATGCAGACTGATGAAAATATAAATGTTCTCTCCATATACCCAAATCAGTCAACATGTCAACATGGAGAATCACAACAAAATAATCTCTTGCCAGATCCAGCTAGGCAAAGAGATAATGTCTAGTATTTTCTGTACTCTATTTAAATGTTTTCTATTTTTGTTTTTGTTTTACTGTAATTTTAACCTGTACTGGATACAGTATTTTATGTTTGTCTGATATTTGCTGAGCTTACTGTGTTATGCACATAGTAGCATGAAAACTGGGACATGTTTTGTTGTGATTCTCCATGTTGAAATGTTGACTGATTTGGTTATATGGAGAGAACATTTATATTTTCATCAGTCTGCATCATTGATTTTGGTATAGAGCATTTTTTTCATCAGTCTACATCATTGATTTGGGTATATGGAGATACATAAATTATATTTGCATCAGTCTACAGCATTGGTCTTGTGTAGTGTTTGGTGAATTTATTGTATATTTGCACATTCTCTGTGTACTTCACTTACAGTACTCTATTCACTAAGAAGTAAAATTGCTAAATGTGTTTTAGGTTAAGCACAGCAGTGTGTAACTGGTTCAAACAGAATTAAGTCATATGAAACGTGTGTTTCATATGGTAACAAAATGTAGTTTTTATAAATTAGTGTATAGTTTGTGTTTAATTTAGCAAAGGATCTGAGGTGTTCTGATAATTGTGTGGGTGGTTGTGCTAATTGTGTGTAGTGTTTTGAAACACCGGGCCCTGTTTTCAAAATCGTGCTTAAGCAACCGAAAAAATTATATACATAATGTTTCAGTCTTCTCATGAAAAAAAGGTTAGATTTTGGGGTCTTTTCCTGCCTTTGGTCCGCTTTGCATTCACATCTCAAATGAACCGCAGCAGGGTTCACTTGCAAGAGTGAATGAGCTTTCACACCACCCCAAACCAACCGGACTATCCGAGGAAATTAACCAGGGTTCGACTAAAGCTTAGTTTATCACAGAATCATGAGCATGTCTTTGTCAGTGGACACTGGACATGGGTATGGATGGCTCCAGGTGCTGCTGCGTTAAAGTGCACATCTTCAATACCTATCTGTACTATTTAAAAGCACAGTGCAGGACACACTCAAAGGTTATTGCACCTCAGAGATGGCAGTGGACATGTATGACAGGACAAAGGCCATATGTAATGGCCTTGGGATTGAGGAACATACTACCAGCCAAAGGAGGAAGCAGAAAAAGATGGAGGAGTAGTTGAGTCATCTTGTGGCATAAGCTCAGACCTCATGGAGATCAGCTGAGACAGAGTCTGTTCTATCCAGTCCTCGACAAAATGCTGCAAGAGCTTGAGAGCAGGTTCTCATGAGTTGGAGAACAACGTATGAGAGGCATACAGGCATGTTATCCAGCCTCAGACCAGTTTCGCTCAGTGGAATTGCTGCAACCCCTCCCCACACATTACAATATCCAACTACTGTCAGAGGAGATCACAGTTGCAAAGTGTTTCCTGGCCAGGACAGGCAGAGATGCAGTCCCAACTATCCAAAGTGTCTTTTCCCTCCTGGATGATAATAATAATGCATTTGATTTATAATGCGCCTTTCAAGACACAATTTTTTTTTCTTCTTTTTTTTAGATCCAGGGCTAGGAGAAAAACAACCGGGGCAAAAGCCCCGGAAGCCCAGGGCTAACGACGCCACTGCTGTACAGCAGAAACAGGAAGTATCGGGGGCAGTGTGAGCCACGAGAGTTCGAGCTGTCTTGTGAAAAGATGCGACAGGCTGCCTCCTCGTGTACCGGAGGGACACGTGATGCAAGGCTTCTATCCTCACTACAGCCGACCAGTGGGAGGCATAGTCTAACAACGTTCAAGACAGGGGAGGGGAGAATTGGAATTACGAATTACGAATAAGGAGAAAAAGTGGATAAAATTAAATAAATGAAATGCACACCCAAGCCGCTAGAGGTCGGCAAAGTGGCACGTCGCGAATCGTCCTCATGAGGGCCCACATGTTTTTTTTATAATTTTTTTTGTAGCCAAGAGTAAATACCATAACCCTATCAAAACAGTAGTCAAAGTGTATATTTTCATTTTTATGGATGTTTTATACGACTTACCGAAAATAAGAATTGATCGGAAAAATGCTAATTATATCTCTTTTATCGTAAAACCACAAGGAAATGACTAAATCCAGATTAAACCATGCCATTGGAAATAGGAGCCTTTTCCCTATCCACAGATGTATAATTTGGCCATAATAATGTCAAGGTCAAGTTCAAGGTCAAATATGAATTTATAATTAAAATCGATTATCATTTATTACTGTATCTAAAAATCCTTCTGTTTAATCATCTTCCCATTATTAATTTGCTTAGATTTGTTTTTACACTTGATCTCAAGAAGGTGCTGAATGAGCTCAGTGAGCGAGCTCGGCTTGCTCACAATTGTAACATGGTGTTATTCACCGGGACAGATGCAAAAATAAATCATAATTTATATTCTCCCTTTTTTCGTTACAATTTAATAGGGATGCTCGATATTGGCTTTTTTACCGATACTGTTACGAAGGATCAGATTAAACCGAATATATATATTTATTACTTGAGATATATTGTATAGTATTTGTATATCGTCTGATATCCCTTGTATATTCTTTGTACATATACACGGAATATCCCTTTACCTAGTACAGACCATAATATTTCGTTCTCCTATTGGACAGCGATCCCCTAGGCGCCACGGCCATACCCCCAATGTCTAGTTCAAAGTCACCGCCAAGACATGCCTGGACATGACCGGCTCTGCGCAAGAATACGAGACAGAAATAAGGCTGGTACTAGATTGTTCACCTAACGTATAAATACGGCGCAGGTGAATACAGCAGTATGTTAACCAATAAGTTGAAGCCTCACACCACGATACAACGTGCTGTGAAGTGGGCCCGTTTGCCCCGAAATAGAGCCTTGAGACCGCGTGCGAATTGATAGCTGAAGTGTCAGAGTTTAACGCTGTATCGTCGAGTTCGACCTATTCTATTATTAAGTAATAGTCTATTATGTATAGTGTATCGTGCGGCTACCGTTCTACAGTGACCAGCATTACCAACGCTTCCTCGTACCGAGCTAGTGTGCTTATCCAGGCTGGGCGGCTTAATCTGGTGCCGTCATCCGAGGAGCCCTAGACGAGAACCGTGTGGATATGTACACTGGATAACCTACACCGGCGACTACAGAGCCCTTTTCGGCTGGATTATATTTGCTTTGGTCCTGTAGCTGATGGAGCGGAGAATCGTCTACACCCACAATTGTGTGGGATTTACCCTGTGAGGAGCAACGTCGAGCCCGCCTCTAGGACGCCTGAGGCTGGCTAGCTTTCCTCCATGCGGCACTGCATACCGGAGAATAGCTGTTGTTCGTCTGCGGATCAAGAGATTATTGCACTGTCTCCTGTACCTGGAGTCTCCTTATTCCTCGTTGACCCAGACTTTCGCTACCGACAAATCCTCTCCCCTGCTGGCCTACAACCGGAGGGACCCTATTAGTATCTCCAGCTGCCCTACTAGTGTACCATATATATAATTCTTATGATACAGGTGGTATTAATTATCTCCTGCGTAATATGCTCATGGACTTACGCTCTTGACCTATTCATGCACATTCTTCGCCTTACAAGCGCAACTCTCAATCTTGATAAGTAAAGTAATGTAAGATAATCTTCGTGCTGCTAATAAATATTCTTCTAAACAAGTATTTGTTGTGAAGCCGTGTTATTGTGGATGTGTTCATCTCATATACCATACTTATTCAATACAGTCAGGGAATTGTACCCCTCAGTTACAATTGGTCCTTCGAGCCGGAGGGTAATTAGCGTAATATTAATATAATATTAATATTAACATGGCCAATGATGAACACTCCACAAACGGTTCTCCTAAGCTAGATCGCCCGGAGTGCAGACGGCAGCCACCTCGTTACCTAGAGGACTATGCTGCCAGTCTACTACCTAGCTTTATACAGACGTTAAACGCGGAAAAAGGGAATAGTAAAAGTATGTCAAACCCTACCGAACAGGCGACCCTGCCAGTAGAGACCCTAGTGGGTTCTAACGTAACTGACCAAGCTCACGGGGGGGACCAGGAGGGACCTGACATGACTTCACCCCCCGCCAACGTCGACGAGGCAGTCCCCGGAGAGCTCCAGGATAAAGAAAGCCCTCCAGGGACGGAGCCCGACCCACCACCAGAAGAGACGCGCACCCAGGAGATGGACCTCCTCGGAGCGCGACAGGAGAACGGATCTCCAACGAGCACTGCCAGAAGCCGATCACCTCCATCAGTGTCTTCCCCCAGCGAGGCGGACAAGATGCTGGCGCAGGCCTTTATCGCCACCCTGGCAGCCTCCACTGAACGCGATCGACTCCAAGCACAGACGCTTAGCGAGCGCGAACATTCTTCCATGGAACAAGAGCGCCTCCGCGCGCAACACCAAAGTGAGCGCGAACACTCTACCATGGAAAGAGACCGCCTGCAGGCTCAACAAGTAAGTGAGCGCGAACAATCTGCAGACCAAAGAGAACGCTTCCACGCGCAACTCCAAGCGCAAGCCCTTAGTGAACGCAAACACTCTGCGATCGAGCGAGAGCGCTTCCAGGCGCAGCAAAGGAGTGACGACGACCGCATACGCCTAGAGACTAGACGCCTCCAGACGGAAGAGAATATGGAAAGAGACCGCGCCGAAGCCCAGCGCGCCGCTGCCGATGCACAGCGCGGAGCCGCCAATGCACAGCGCAAAGCAGCCCAAGCCCAGCGCGAAGCAGAGCGCAACCTCGCTCACATCAAGTGCGAAGCCGAGCGCGACTGATTACAAGCGCGGATAATGGAGCAACTGATTGCCAGGGCAACCCCCCCTCCCTCCGCACGGAGCTCCAGGGCCTCGTCAAGACAAGGGTCTAGGGCACCCTCCCCTACCCGATCAAGCGACCCTGAGCCCGGCCAACCGAAAGAGCCTATACACCTCTCCGAACCCCCTCCCCGACCGGTCCATGCGAGACCCAGCAACAGGGAAGAACCGGCCTACGCCGCTGAGAGACTAAATAGACGATTACAGGATCTAGACGACCTGGCAGAGGAAGAAGAAGAGGGAGAGGAGGAAAGTCAAGCCCAACAGCAGTGTAACTGAGGGGTACAATTCCCTGACTGTATTAATAAGTATGGTATCATTAAACCACTACCGTCTTATGTACATTACTACTGGCCATACAGTACACAGGTATATGATGAGAACACCTCCACAATGACATGGTTTCCACACAAATCTGGGTTAAGAATATTTATTAGCAGCAATAGTACATAATATACTTTACTTTGAATGCGCTTATAAGGCAAAGGAATGTGCGTAGGCAAATCAATAACGAATGTCCATTCTCATATTACGCAGGAGATAATAATACAACCTGAATATTAGGAATTATATCTATGGTACTCTGGGGAGGCAGTGGGAGATACTGGTAGGGGGTTCCCACCGGTTGTAAGCCAGCAGGGGGAGGAAATGTTCGAATGCAAAGTCTGGATCCACGGGGACTCAATAAGCTCCTGCTATGGGAGGCGGTATATTACTCCCTGGATCAGCAGACAAAAAGCAGCAGCTGTAATCCAAGTATGCGTGCAGCACAGGTGAAAGCCGGCCAGCCTCTCCAAGAGACGGGCTCGAGTGATGTTCCTCACGTCACGGGTAAATCCCACACAGTAGTGGGGTGTAGACGATTCTTCTCCGCTCCAACAGCCTGGTCCAAAGCAATAATAATAATAATCCAGCCGGAAAGGGGCTCTGCATTCACCGGTGTAGATTCTCCGGTGCGCGGTACTTCACATTAACTAGGTTGAACTTGACGTTATTCCACTAAGCTCTGACACTTTACTATCCTATTCGCACGCGGCTATAAGTGCTCTATTTAGATGCACGGTTGCTCACTTCACTTGGTCGTTGACTCGTGATGAAGGCTTTACTAGTAAGGAGCGAACGATACGTTGAACAAACGTATTAGGATAAGACAAGACTCTATTTTGGGGCAAACGGGCCCACTTCACAGCACGTTGTATCGTGGTGAAGGCTTCAACTTGTTACTAAGAAGACTACTGCTGTATCCACCTGCGCCGTATTTATACGCACAGTGAATAATCTAGTGCCAACCTTATTTCTGTCTCGTAGTCTTGGGCAGAACCGGGCATGTTGAGACAAGCCTTGACGGTGGCTTTGAACTCGACTCTGGGGGTATGGCCGCTGGCGCCTAGGGGATCGCTTCCAATAGGAGAACGAATATTATGGTCTGTACTAGGTTAAAGGGATATTCCGTGTATATGTACCAAGAATACACAAGGGATATCAAACGATATACAAATATTATGCAATATATATCAATCAGTAAATATATATATTCGGTTTAATCTGACCCTTTGTAACAAGCAGCATCGTACTCCACAGGACCAGGAGGTCCAGTACAGCCCAGACTTTACCCCCGCGGCTCTGCGCTACAGACCCCCGACTCAATTCACGGGTGAGCTTGCCGCACGACCAGCCCCGAGGAACAGCACCTGGGTACACGGGCCTTGGTACCCGACAGGTACCAGCCCACCACGACACGTAAGAGGAGACTCGCCTAGGAGGCCTCTCCCCCAACGCTCACCGATGTGCCAGCCATCCATGGCATCGTACCTTGGCACACCGACGTTCCCGGACTTCACACACGAGAACAGAGCACAGTACACAGAGCTACGAATGTGCTTAGAGACAATGATGTCCGATGTACCAGATGAACCGTACAAGTATGCTATCCTACTCAAGCACCTGAAGGTGCCCAGAGCGCACAATATAGCGCTGGCATATTCCAACTCTATTACCCCATACACCGCGGCTCTAGTAGCCCTCGACCAACGTTATGGACGCATATGGGACTACGTAATACAAGAGATAAGGAATATTGACCGTCTACCCCCAGCCACAGACAATCGCTCATTAGATGACCTCTCTATCAAGGTACAATCCCTGGTAGGGATGCTGGGGGCACAAAAGGAAAAGGGTATGCACGAACTGTACGCGAACTCTAATGTTGAGAGAATATTAGAGAAGCTTCCGCCCGCCCGACAAGAGCGCTTCAGGCGGCAAAGGGACCACCGTGATCCTAACGGTCCCGAGCCATCCCTCCTAGACCTAGCCGACTTCCTGGAGAGAGAAGTCAGCAGCCTACGATTGGATACGTTCGTGCGGAGCGCGCCAAGCTCCATAGAGGGACCTAGGAGATCAAACGATGGCCGCAGGCTGGTGACCGTCATGCACCAAGCCGAATCAGTCCTGCGCAACAAGAACCACAGTACCCCCTCGATGAAAGAGAAGTGGAAGATTGTATGCCCGTACTGCGAAAAGGAACACTGGCTGTCACACTGTGACACGTTCAAGAAGATGACCGCCGACGAGGTGAGTCAATGGATAAAGTCCAACCGCCGCTGTTACCGATGTGCGCGCAGTCACATGGCAGCCGAGTGCCGCTTAAAGAAGAGGTGTAGTCGGTGTGACGGAGCCCACTTGGACGTTTTACATGACAGTAACAGAAGAAAGCCTGCACCCTCAAGCAGCACAAAGGCAAGTGTTATGTACATTGACCCCGCCAGCAGCGGGCACGCCCGGGTGCTCTTGAAGGTGGTCCGCGTAACACTGAGTTACGAGGACAAGGTCATGGACACCTACGCCGTCCTTGATGACGGGTCAGAGAAGACCCTTCTCCTCGCGTCCGCTGCGGCCCAGCTGGGGCTGCGGGGGAGCGAAGAAACGATGACGATTCGGACTATAAGAAGAGACCTGAAGACGATCAAGGGTGAGAACGTCTCCTTCACTATCGCAGCAAGCGGGCAGCCAGAGAGACGGTATAGGATCACTAACGCTTTCACCAGCCAAGACATAGGCCTGTCGCAGTACACCTACCCCATCGCCAAGCTGATGGACAAATACGTGCACCTGCGTCAACTACCTATACCGCTCATAGACGGTGCCACCCCGACCCTGCTGATAGGATCCGACCATGCACACCTCATCGTCCCGATGGACCGGGTCCACACTGGGCCCAGAGGCTGTCCAGCAGCAGTCGAGACCCGCCTAGGATGGACACTACAAGGCCCCCTCTCTAGGTCTCCCAACCGAACAGCAGCCACTCGCTGCCTCCACTCCAGAGTGACAGAAGAAGACACCACCCTCCTACAGCACGTCGAGAGGCTGTGGACACTAGAGACAATGCCCTTTAAGAACGAAAAGAAACACATTCGTTCCAAGGAAGACATTTATGCTATAGCCCTCCTCGAGCAGGGGACAAAGAGAGTCAAAGTCAACGGAGTGATGAGATACGCAACTCCACTCCTGAGGCGAGAGGGTATGCCTACCTTCCACGCCCCAAAAGAAGCAACGGAGCGGTATCTATCGAACACAGAGCGGCGCCTAGCCAGAGACCCCGCTCAAGCTACTGTGTACCGCGCTGAGATTGACAAGCTAATCACAGCGGGACACATAAAGAAAATTGACATTAAAGAGGCCGATCAGACGACCGAATCATGGTACGTGCCGCACCACAAAGTCCACCACAACGGCAAGGATCGTATTGTGTTTAACTGCAGCTACCAGATCGGATCACAAAATCTGAATAAAGAGCTCTTGCCCGGCCCAACACTCGGCCCCTCTCTACTGGGCGTGTTGCTACGTTTCCGCCAGAACAAGGTGGCCATCAGCGGCGACATCAAAGGGATGTTCCTGCAGGTGCGACTAGTGGAAGAGGACAAGCCCCTGCTGCGGTTCTTATGGAGAGAGAGGATCGGGGATGAGCAACCATCCATCTATCAATGGGAAGTCCTCCCTTTCGGAACCACATGCAGCCCATGCTGTGCTACGTTCGCACTGCAAAAACACGTCGCAGAAGACCCAGCAGCTGATGAAGAGGTCCGACAAAGTGTAGAAAATAGTTTCTACGTGGACAACTGTCTGCAAAGCGTCTCGACGCCAGAAGAAGCCGAGGCCCTCCTACTCAAGCTCCGCGCCTCCCTGATCAAAGGCGGCTTTGATCTCCGGCAGTGGGCCAGCAGCGACCCTCAAGTATTGCGCAGCCTCTCCCCAGAGGACAAGGCAGCAAGCAGCGAGACCTGGATGGCGACCATCCCAGGAGAAGCCCAAGAAATGACATTAGGACTAGTCTGGCGCTTCAAAACAGACTCGCTACATTATAAACACACACCCCTGACCAAGGAGCAGGGAAGGTCGACTTCACTACCGACCACAAGACGGAGTGTATACAGAACACTCGCCAGACAATATGACCCGTTGGGATGTATTCTACCTTACACCACCAGGGCAAAGATGATTGTGCGAGCGCTATGGGACAAGGACCAGGGCTGGGACGATCCCATACCCAAACACCTTGCCTCCACATGGAGAGAGTGGGAGACAGAACTCAGCTTGCTCCCAGGTGTCAACATACGCCGCAGCTACTTCCCACCCACAGTGAGGCCGGAGACGTGTCAGATGGACCTGCACGTCTTCAGCGACGCCTCCGAAGTAGCCTACGGTTCGGTGGCCTACTTGCGGGCCCGAGAGGAGGGAGGAGAAATACATACTGCCTTCATCCTGGCTCGCTCAAGAATAGCCCCCCGCAAGCAACAATCTATCCCGCGTCTAGAGCTCTGCGCAGCCCTAGCAGGAGCGCAACTCGCCACGTTAATCCAACGTGAACTCACCATCCCGGTGCAAAGAACAATCCTGTGGTCAGACTCCATGACGTACTCACATGGATCCAATCCGATTCGTGTAGATACAAGGTCTTCGTGGGAGTCAGAATCACAGAGATCCAAGAGTTAACAGAAGCAGCATGCTGGAGGTATGTGGACACAAAACAGAACCCAGCTGACGTCATCACACGGGGAATGTCCCTGGATGACTTCACCCGTCACAATCTCTATAGTGACGGTCCCGAGTTCCTCAAGCTCCCGGAAGAAGAGTGGCCTACACCCACCCCACGGGAGGCGAGTGAAGAGGAGGCAGAGAAGAAGAAATCTATGTTCTGTGGGTTGACACACACACTCGTCCCCACAGATCCCAACATAGACGACTGCCCCACCCTTGAGAGTGCGCAGTTAAAGACATTCCTGTGGCAACACCCAGAGGTTCCGTCCACTACTGACATTACTGCAGCTAACTACGAAGAAGCAGAACTCCTTCTGCTACAGCGAGCCCAGAGAGACTCGTTCCCCGACGAGCTAGACTGTCTGCAGGGATCAAAGCCAGTCCCATCAGACAGCAGACTGCTCCACTTGGCCCCTGAGAGCGACGCCCATAATCTCATCAGAGTGGGTGGTCGTCTGAGGAGAGCCCCAGACTTAACGGATGACGTCAAGTACCCGATAGTCTTAAACAGCCGACACAAGGTCACAGAGCTCATCATAAAGAAATACGACAAGGACGTGCACCACGCCGGGGCAGAGAGAGTCTTCGCGGAGATCAGACGTCGCTATTGGATACTGCAAGGAAGAGAAGCAGTACGACGCTTCCAGCGGACCTGTCTAGACTGTCGCAAATGGCGAGCACAGCCCAGTATACCCCGGATGGCTGACCTACCCCCCTGTCGCCTCCGACTCGGCGACAAGCCCTTTCACTCCACCGGTATGGACTGTTTCGGCCCGCTGTATGTAAAGAAAGGAAGAGGGACGGAGAAGCGGTGGGGTATTGTATTCAAATGCATGACCACCCGAGCGATACACATAGAACTCCTTCCAACCATGAGTACGGACTCATTCCTTATGGCCTTCCGGAGATTCACATCGCGGAAAGGAAAACCGTCTATATTATTGTCTGATCACGGGACAAACTTCAAAGGCGGAGAAAGAGAGCTGAGAGAGAGCTTCCAAGCTATGGGCCCAGAACTTAAGACCCACCTCGCTCCATCTCAGATTGATTTCCAGTTTAACCCCCCGAATGCACCTCACTTCGGTGGAACTTGGGAACGAGAAGTACGTTCAATAAAGACAGCCCTGTACGCCGTGCTTGGGGCCCAGACCGTGGCGGAAGAAGTCCTCACGACAGTCCTCACGGAGATCGAGGGAGTATTGAACTCAAAGCCCCTCGGTTACGTCTCAAGTGATGTAGCAGATGTCGACCCAGTCACCCCCAACACTCTCTTGATGGAGCGGCTGGACCCCGCGCTCCCACAGACAGTGTACAGACCTGAAGAAGCGAACGGCCGAAGAATGTGGAGGTACAGTCAAGTATTGGCTGACAAGTTTTGGAACAGTTTCCTCCTCCACTATCTACCGTCTCTACAGACCCGTCAGAAATGGGTGAAAGAAAGAGACAATTTGACGGAAGGCACGGTCGTCATGATTATCGACCAGTCACTACCCCGAGCTATGTGGCCGGCCGGCCGCGTAAGCAAAGTGATCACTGGTGCTGACGGAAAGGTCAGAGCGGCAGAAGTGCTCGTCCAAGGGCGGACATACACCCGACCCGTGGCGAGGCTGATAGAGTTGCCAAGGCTCCCCGACTCTCTTGATGACGACCATGACCCCCTGACTTTGTGAACTGCCCTACCCTCACAACGGACATTGAGTAGTGGACAGTGCGGTTAATCTGTCTCTGCTTATCTAATTAGGTGCAGACTAATTAGGAGGCGGCTGTTACGAAGGATCAGATTAAACCGAATATATATATTTATTACTTGAGATATATTGTATAGTATTTGTATATCGTCTGATATCCCTTGTATATTCTTTGTACATATACACGGAATATCCCTTTACCTAGTACAGACCATAATATTTCGTTCTCCTATTGGACAGCGATCCCCTAGGCGCCACGGCCATACCCCCAATGTCTAGTTCAAAGTCACCGCCAAGACATGCCTGGACATGACCGGCTCTGCGCAAGAATACGAGACAGAAATAAGGCTGGTACTAGATTGTTCACCTAACGTATAAATACGGCGCAGGTGAATACAGCAGTATGTTAACCAATAAGTTGAAGCCTCACACCACGATACAACGTGCTGTGAAGTGGGCCCGTTTGCCCCGAAATAGAGCCTTGAGACCGCGTGCGAATTGATAGCTGAAGTGTCAGAGTTTAACGCTGTATCGTCGAGTTCGACCTATTCTATTATTAAGTAATAGTCTATTATGTATAGTGTATCGTGCGGCTACCGTTCTACAGTGACCAGCATTACCAACGCTTCCTCGTACCGAGCTAGTGTGCTTATCCAGGCTGTGCGGCTTAACCTGGTGCCGTCATCCGAGGAGCCCTAGACGAGAACCGTGTGGATATGTACACTGGATAACCTACACCGGCGACTACAGAGCCTTTTCGGCTGGATTATATTTGCTTTGGTCCTGTAGCTGATGGAGCGGAGAATCGTCTACACCCACAATTGTGTGGGATTTACCCTGTGAGGAGCAACGTCGAGCCCGCCTCTAGGACGCCTGAGGCTGGCTAGCTTTCCTCCATGCGGCACTGCATACCGGAGAATAGCTGTTGTTCGTCTGCGGATCAAGAGATTATTGCACTGTCTCCTGTACCTGGAGTCTCCTTATTCCTCGTTGACCCAGACTTTCGCTACCGACAAATCCTCTCCCCTGCTGGCCTACAACCGGAGGGACCCTATTAGTATCTCCAGCTGCCCTACTAGTGTACCATATATATAATTCTTATGATACAGGTGGTATTAATTATCTCCTGCGTAATATGCTCATGGACTTACGCTCTTGACCTATTCATGCACATTCTTCGCCTTACAAGCGCAACTCTCAATCTTGATAAGTAAAGTAATGTAAGATAATCTTCGTGCTGCTAATAAATATTCTTCTAAACAAGTATTTGTTGTGAAGCCGTGTTATTGTGGATGTGTTCATCTCATATACCTGTGTACTGTATGGCCAGTAGTAATGTACATAAGTCAGTAGTGGTTTAATGATACCATACTTATTCAATACAGTCAGGGAATTGTACCCCTCAGTTACAGATACCAATATACCGATATTGCCCAACTCTTAATTTCCGATACCGATATCAACCGATATCAACCGATACCGATATATGCAGGGTTTCCCCCCCCCAAAAAATGGAATAATTTCAGGTAATTAACATTAGATATCTCTTGTTGTGGAATTAACACAACACAAATTGGCCTTGTAAAAGTGGAGCAATCTTCCATTTACTTAGGCATGTACCTTTAGGCGAGATTTCTTAAAATAGGGCTACAGCTTATTAAGCAACTCATGTGTGGTTTGTTGTCTTCACTGATGTCATACTTTTGACCATAATTTAGACATTGAGGGCTCAAAACTGTAAGCCAAGTTGCAAAGGAGAGAGAGAGAGAGAGAGAGAGAGAGAGAGAGAGAGAGAGAGAGAGAGAGAGAGAGAGAGAGAGAGAGAGAGAGAGAGAGAGAGAGAGAGAGAGAGAGATTCAGTGTGCACACCTTTGAGGTGACCTTTATTTGGTTGAGCACCTGCCCCAAAAGTGAGCTGTGCACATCCCTGATTCTGAGAGAGCCCTGGGCAATATAACCAAATATAGACTGTAACTGAGGGGTACAATTCCCTGACTGTATTGTTAGATATGATATTTAATACCACTACCTCATGTACTTTAACTTCTGGCCACCCAGTACAAGATATAAGTATGATGAACACTTTCCCACCTGATGAAACGAACCAACACAAATGTACCAAATCGAAGGTTTAATACAGCAAAGGGTGTATACAACGATCACTTAATTACATTTATGATTTGAAATATGGAATATGCACTTTTATGGCAAATGAGTACTCGTAGGTAAATCAACATTGAATGTCCAATCTCTGGTTGCGCAGGGAGTAAGTATACAACCTGGAATATTTAGGAAACGATAGCGATGGTACTTAGATGATTATAGCTGGATACACTAAGGGGGGGGGGGGTCCCGCTGGTTGTAAGACAGTAGGAGGGGGGGGTTAGAGAAGCCGCTGGCGGTATCCCATCTGGCCGACGGTGTCTTGGGAGAATCCAAAGTCTTGGACACGGTGCCCACAGAACCTCGGACCGCAGACGAATACAGCTGGACCCTCTGTGGAACGGTATCTGCCGGTCCACAACGGAGAGACGTGAGGCGACCTCACGTGTAGAGCGCCGTCTCACCTGGAGTCCTCTCCGGGGGGTAATTCCAACACTCAGCAGTGTTGGCCTTTATCCATGGAATAATCAAAGCACACAAAGCATAATCCAAGCCGTGGAAGGCTCGCCGTCGTCTGGGTAGAGTAATCCAATATACAGGTCCAGTCGCTCTTGGCCCGGAGCTCCTCGGATGCAATCACCACTAGGGGTCTGACCAGCCTGGTTAAGCGTCCAGATAACGTCAGGAACGATGGGGGTACTGATAACTGTAGAACTCTAACCGCACGATGCACCATACATAAATAGACTATTATTAGCTTAATAGAATACGTCCAACTCGACGGTATGGTGCCAAACTATGACCATTCAACTATTAATCTACACGATATCTCAATGCCTATTCTGGGCCAAGTAGGCCTTACTACACCGCACGTGCGTCGTGGGGAGGCTTTTGCGTCTGTCACTCTGTTGGAGGGTAAAGAACTGGATTAAAAGAAAGTTCTACTTTACTGGCGCCATATATATATGCGCTATGAACAAATAGTACCATTCGTATTTCGCCCGACATATTACTGCGCGGAACCGGGGGTTGCCTCGACATGTTAGGCGGCACGATTGAACTTGGACCTAGGGGTATGGCAACCTGGCGCCAGGTTCTCGTCCAATGGTAGAATGAAACTATTATGGGCTGTTTAGTAGAAACGGGGATATTCAATGCATATTGTACAAGGAATATACAGGGGATATCAAACGATATACAAATACAACTAAATATATATATATAAATAAATATACATATTCGGTTTAATCTGATCCTTCACAACAGCCGCCCCCTAATTAGTCCCACCTAATTAGCTAAGCAGAGACAGATTAACCGCACTGTCTACCACTCAAGGTCCGCTGTAAGGGTCAGTCAACTCACAAAGTCATAGGGTCATGGTCATCATCGATAGTATCTGGGAGTCGGGGCAGTTCTATTAGCCTCGCCACGGGACGTGTGTAAGTGCGCCCTTGGACGAGTACTTCAGCTGCTCGGACCTTGCCATCGGCACCGGTGATCACTTTGCTTACGCGGCCAGCCGGCCACATAGCTCTGGGTAGTGACTGGTCAATTATCATGACGACTGTTCCTTCTGTCAAATTGTCTCTCTCTTTTACCCACTTCTGGCGGGTCTGTAGAGACGGCAGGTAGTGAAGTAGGAAGCTGCTCCAAAACTTGTCAGCTAGTACTTGGCTGTACCTCCACATTCTTCGGCCGTTCGCTTCTTCAGGCCTGTACATTGTCTGGGGTAGCGCGGGGTCCAGCCGCCCCATTAGGAGTGTGTTGGGGGTGACTGGGTCGACATCTGCTACATCACTGGAGACGTAACCGAGGGGCTTTGAGTTCAATACTCCCTCGATCTCCGTGAGGACTGTCATTAGGAATTCCTCTGCCACAGTCTGGGCTCCGAGTACGGCATACAGGGCTGTCTTTATAGAACGTACTTCTCGTTCCCAGGTTCCACCGAAGTGGGGTGCGTTCGGGGGATTAAACTGGAAGTCAATCTGGGCTGGAGCGAGGTGGGTCTTAAGTTCTGGGCCCATAGCTTGGAAGCTCTCTCTCAGCTCTCTTTCTCCGCCTTTGAAGTTGGTCCCGTGATCCGACAACAATGTAGACGGTTTTCCTTTCCGTGATGTGAATCTCCGGAAGGCCATAAGGAACGAGTCTGTGCTCATGGTCGGAAGGAGCTCGATATGTATCGCTCTGGTGGTCATGCATTTGAATACAATACCCCACCGCTTCTCGGTGCCTCTTCCTCTCTTTATATACAACGGGCCAAAGCAGTCCATGCCTGTGGAGTGGAATGGCTTGTCGCCGATTCGGAGGCGACAGGGGGGTAAGTCAGCCATCCGTGGTATGCTGGGCTGCGCGCGCCACTTACGGCAGTCTAGACAGGTTCGCTGGAAGCGCCGTACTGCTTCTCTCCCTTGCAATATCCAATAACGACGTCTGATCTCCGCGAAGACTCTCTCTGCTCCTGCGTGGTGTACATCCTCGTCGTATTTCTTTATGATCAGCTCTGTGACCTTGTGTCGGCTGTTCAAGACGATCGGGTACTTAATGTCATCTGGTAGATCGGGGGCTCTCCGCAGGCGGCCACCCACTCTGATGAGATTATGGGCGTCACTCTCTGGTGCCAGGTGAATCAGTCTGCTGTCTGATGGGACGGGGTTTCCTCCCTGTAGACAGTCTAGCTCATCGGGGAACGAGTCTCTCTGGGCTCGTTGTAGTAGAAGAAGTTCTGCTTCTTCGTAGTCAGCTGCTGACATGTCAGTGGTGGACTGAATCTCTGGGTGGTGCCGCAGGAATGTTCTTTGTTGCGCACTCTCTAGGGTAATGCAGTCATCTATGTTGGGGTCTGTGGAGGCGACAGTGCTCAGTCCACAGAACATAGGCTTCTTGTTCTCAGCCTCCTCGTTACTTGCTTCCCTCGGGGTGGGCGTAGGCCAATCTCCTTCCGGGAGCTTGAGGAATGCTGGTCCGTCACTGTAGATGTTGCGACGGGTTAGGTCATCCAGAGACATTCCCCGGGTGATGACGTCAGCTGGTTGTGTTTGGTGTCCACATACCTCCAGCTTGCTTCTTCTGTTAATTCTTGAATCTCGGTGACTCTGACTCCCACGAAGACTTTGTATCTGCATGAATCAGACTTAATCCATGTGAGTACTGTCGTGGAATCTGACCACAAGATTGTTCTATGCACCGGAATGGTGAGTTCACGTTGGATTAACGTGGCTAGATGCGCTCCTGCGAGGGCTGCGCAGAGCTCTAGACGTGGGATAGATTGTTGCCTACGTGGGGCTATTCTTGAGCGGGCCAGTATGAAAGCAGTGTGTATCTCTCCTCCCATCTCTTGGGCACGCAAATAGGCAACCGATCCGTAGGCTACTTCGGAGGCGTCGCTGAAGACGTGTAGCTCAATCTCGCATGTCTCTGGCCTCACTGTGGATGGGAAGTAGCTGCGGCGTATATTGACACCTGAGAGTGAGCGGAGTTCCGTCTCCCACTCTCTCCATGTTGAGGCAAGGTGTGCGGGTATTGGGTCGTCCCAGCCCTGGTCCTTGTCCCATAGTGCTCGTACAATCATCTTTGCCCTGGTGGTGTAAGGTAGAATACATCCCAATGGGTCATATTGTCTGGCGAGTGTTCTGTACACACTCCGTCTGGTGGTCGGTATCGCCGCCGACCTTCCTTGCTCTGGAGCCAAGGGTTTGTGTCTATAGTGGAGCGAGTCTGTTTTGAAGCGCCAGACTAATCCTAGTGTCATTTCTTGGGCTTCTCCTGGGATTGTCGCCATCCAGGTCTCGCTGCTGGCAGCCTTGTCCGCGGAGGAGAGGCTGCGCAATACTTGCGGGTCGCTGCTGGCCCACTGCCTGAGATCAAAGCCGCCTTTGATTAGGGAGGCGCGTAACTTGATTAGGAGAGCCTCGGCTTCTTCTTGAGTCGAGACGCTTTGTAGACAGTTGTCCACGTAGAAACTGTTCTTCACACTGTGTTGGACCTCTTCATCTGCTGCTGGGTCCTCTGTGACGTGTTTCTGTAGTGCAAATGTAGCACAGCACGGGCTGCATGTGGTTCCGAAGGGGAGTACTTCCCACTGGTAGATGGATGGGTTCTCATCTCCGATCTTCTCTCTCCATAGGAACCGTAGCAGAGGCTTGTCCTCCTCTACTAGTCTCACCTGCAAGAACATCCCTTTGATATCCCCGCTTATAGCCACCTTGTCCTGGCGGAAGCGCAGTAGCACGCCTAGTAGGGAGGGGCCGAGTGTGGGGCCGGGCAAGAGCTCTTTATTCAGATTTTGGGATCCGATCTGGTAGCTGCAGTTAAACACAATGCGATCCTTGCCGTTGTGATGGACCTTGTGATGCGGCACGTACCATGATTCGGTCGTCTGATCGGCCTCTTTAATGTCAATCTTTGTTACGTGTCCCGCTGTGATTAGCTTCTCAATCTCAGCTCGGTACACACTCTCTTGAGCGGGGTCTTTGGCTAGGCGCCGCTCTGTGTTCAGTAGATAGCGCTCCGTGGCGTCTTTCTTTGCGTGAAAGGTGGGCATTCCCTCTCGCCTCAGGAGTGGAGTTGCGTATCTCATCACTCCGCCGACTGTGACTCTCTTTGTCCCCTGCTCGAGTAGGTTGATGGCGTAAATGTCTTCTTTAGAGCGAATGTCTTTCTTTTCGTTCTTAAAGGGCATTGTCTCTAGGGTCCATAGCCTCTCGACATGCTGCAGGAGAGTGGTGTCTTCTTCTGTCGTTCTGGAGTGGAAGCAGCTAGTGGCTGCTGTTCGGTTGAGAGATTTAGCGAGGGGGCCTTGTAATGTCCATCCTAGGCGGGTCTCGACTGCTGCAGGACAGCCTCGGGGGCCTGTATGGACCCGGTCAATCGGGACTATGAGTTCTGCATGGTCGGAGCCTATCAACAGGGTCGGGGTAGCGCCGTCTATGAGCGGGATAGGTATTTGGCGCAGGTGCACATATTTATCCATCAACTTGGTGACAGGGTAGGTGTACTGCGATAGTCCTATTTCTTGGCTGGTGAAAGCATTTGTGATCTTGTACCGTCGCTCTAGCTGCCCGTTGGCTGCGATAGTGAAGGAGACATTCTCGCCCTTTATCGTCTTTAAATCTCTTCTTATTGTCCGAATCGTCATTTCGTTCTTGCTCCCCCGCAGTCCCAGCTGCGTCGCAGCGGAGGCGAGCAGAAGGGTCTTCTCTGACCCGTCATCAAGGACGGCGTAAGTGTCCATGACTTTATCTTGGTAGCTCAATGTCACACGGACTACCTTTAAGAGCACTTGAGCTCCGTTGCTGCTGGCGGGGTCAATGTACATGACACTTGCCTTGGTGCCGCTCCGTGGTGCAGGTATAGGCCGTCTTCCGTTACTATCGTGTAGTATATCTAGATGGGCTCCATCGCACCGGCTGCACCTTTTCTTTAGGCGGCATTCGGCTGCCATGTGGGGCCGCGCACATCGATAACAGCGCCGGTTGGACTTTATCCATTGACTCACTTCTTCTGCATTCATCTTTGTGAATGAGTCGCATTGTGACAGCCAGTGTTCTTTCTCACAGTAGGGACACGCTATCTTCCACTTCTCCTTTCTCGAGGGGGTGCTGTGACTCTTACTGCTCGGTACTGACTCTGATTGGTGCATGACAGTCACCGATCTTCTTCCATCATTTATTCTCCTGGGTCCCTCTCTGGAGCTTGGCGTGCTCCGCCCGAAGGTGTCCAGTCGTAAGCTGCTGACCTCTCTTGCCAGGAAGTCGGCCAGATCAAGGAGGGATGGCTCGGGGCCGTCGGGGTCGCGGTAGTCCCTCTGCCGCCGAAAGCGCTCCTGTCTTGCGGGTGGCAGCTTCTCCAAAATCCTCTCAACGTTAGAGTTGGCGTATATCTCATGCATGCCCTTCTCCCGTTGCGCTCCCAGCATCCCCACCAGGGACTGCACTTTGATTGACAGGTCGTCTAGTGAGCGATTGTCTGTGGCTGGGGGTAGGCGGTCAATATGCCTTATCTCCTGGATTACGTAATCCCATATACGTCCATATCTCTGATCCAGCGCTGCAAGGGCCGCTGTGTATGGGGTCGAGGAGGTAGCATAGGCTAGCGCTATATTGTGCGCTCGCGGTACTTTCAGGTGCTTCAGTAATATTGCATACTTGTGGCGTTCATCAGCGACATCCACCATCATTGTCTCTAAGCACATCCGGAGCTCCGTGTACTGTGCTCGACTCTCATAGGCGAAGTCTGGGAATGACGGTGTGGCATTGTATGACGCCGTGGATGGCTGATACATCGGCGAGCGTTGGGGGAGAGACCTCCTGGGCGAGTCCCCTCTTGCGCCTCGCTGTGGGCTGGTACTGGCAGGGTACCATGGCCCGCTGGTCCAGGTGCTGTTCCTCGGGGCTGGTTGTGCGTCGTGCTCACCCGTGAATAGAGTCGGGGGTCTGTAGCGCAGCGCCGCGGGGGTATAGCCTGGACTGTATGGGACCTCCTGGTCCGGTGGAGTACTGTGCTGTCGTCGGGCTTGGTTCTCCTCTTCTCCCTCTTCTTCCTCTATCAGATCTTCCAGATCCTGTAATCGTTTATTTAGCTTCTCCGCAGTGTATGCCGCTCCTTCCTTGTAGCTGGGTCTCGCTTGGACCGGTATGGGAAGGGGGTCTGCGGGGGGTCTAGACTCGGTCTGTTGGTCAAGTTCAGGGTCGCTTGCTCGTTGTGGTGACGCTGCTCTTGACTGTTGTCTCGACGAGTTCCTTGAGCCCCTGGCGGAGGGAGAGGGAGTTGTCCTTTTGATCAGCTGCTCTATTAGTTGCGCTTGTAGTCTGTCGCGCTCTGCGTCTCTTTGGGCACCGGCAGCGGCGCACTGGGCGTCGGCGGCGGCGCGCTCTGCTTCTCTTTGGGCACCGGCAGCGGCGCGCTGGGCGTCGGCGTCGGCGCGCTCTGCTTCTCTTTGGGCACCGGCAGCGGCGCGCCGGGCGTCGGCCCGGTCTCTTGCCATATTCTCTTCCATCTGGAAGCGTCTCATCTCCAGACGTGTGCGCTGTTCTTCGCTCCGTTGCTGCGCTTGGAGGTGTTCGCGCTCGCCAAGCATCTGTGCTTGGAGACGATCGCGCTCGGCAGAGGCTGTCAGGCTGACGAGGAACGCCTGTTGTAGTATCCTCTCTGCTTCGTTGGGGGAAGGCGGTAGTGGAGGTGAGCCGCTCCTGCGTGAGCCGCTCCTGGGGGTACTCGTTGGGGAGTCCTGGAGCTCTAGTTCCTCGGCGCTCTCCTCCTCTTCTTCCGTGCAGAGTTCTCCCTCTGTAGGGTTGTCTTCCTCCCGGGGCTTGTCGGGGACTACTTCTTGAGTAGTGGCGGGGGGTAAAGGCATGTCAATTCCCTCCTGGTCCCCACCGTGAGCTTGGTCAGTTACATTAGGACCTACTAGGGCCTCTGTGGTCGGGGAAACCTGCTCGTTAAGGTCAGACATAATTTTACTTTCTACTTTTACCGCGTTTACCGTTTGTCGAAGGCTAGGTAGTTGACTGACAGTGTAAGCCTCTAAGTACTGAGGTGTCTGTCGTCTGCGCCGCGGGCGTTCTAGGTTAGGAGGATCGTTTCGTGGAGTGTTCATCATAGGCCATTTCGATATTAATAACACTATATTAATATTACACTAGTTACCCTCCGGCTCGAAGGACCAATTGTAACTGAGGGGTACAATTCCCTGACTGTATTGTTAGATATGATATTTAATACCACTACCTCATGTACTTTAACTTCTGGCCACCCAGTACAAGATATAAGTATGATGAACACTTTCCCACCTGATGAAACGAACCAACACAAATGTACCAAATCGAAGGTTTAATACAGCAAAGGGTGTATACAACGATCACTTAATTACATTTATGATTTGAAATATGGAATATGCACTTTTATGGCAAATGAGTACTCGTAGGTAAATCAACATTGAATGTCCAATCTCTGGTTGCGCAGGGAGTAAGTATACAACCTGGAATATTTAGGAAACGATAGCGATGGTACTTAGATGATTATAGCTGGATACACTAAGGGGGGGGGGGGGGGGGGTCCCGCTGGTTGTAAGACAGTAGGAGGGGGGGGGGTTAGAGAAGCCGCTGGCGGTATCCCATCTGGCCGACGGTGTCTTGGGAGAATCCAAAGTCTTGGACACGGTGCCCACAGAACCTCGGACCGCAGACGAATACAGCTGGACCCTCTGTGGAACGGTATCTGCCGGTCCACAACGGAGAGACGTGAGGCGACCTCACGTGTAGAGCGCCATCTCACCTGGAGTCCTCTCCGGGGGGTAATTCCAACACTCAGCAGTGTTGGCCTTTATCCATGGAATAATCAAAGCACACAAAGCATAATCCAAGCCGTGGAAGGCTCGCCGTCGTCTGGGTAGAGTAATCCAATATACAGGTCCAGTCGCTCTTGGCCCGGAGCTCCTCGGATGCAATCACCACTAGGGGTCTGACCAGCCTGGTTAAGCGTCCAGATAACGTCAGGAACGATGGGGGTACTGATAACTGTAGAACTCTAACCGCACGATGCACCATACATAAATAGACTATTATTAGCTTAATAGAATACGTCCAACTCGACGGTATGGTGCCAAACTATGACCATTCAACTATTAATCTACACGATATCTCAATGCCTATTCTGGGCCAAGTAGGCCTTACTACACCGCACGTGCGTCGTGGGGAGGCTTTTGCGTCTGTCACTCTGTTGGAGGGTAAAGAACTGGACTAAAAGAAAGTTCTACTTTACTGGCGCCATATATATATGCGCTATGAACAAATAGTACCATTCGTATTTCGCCCGACATATTACTGCGCGGAACCGGGGGTTGCCTCGACATGTTAGGCGGCACGATTGAACTTGGACCTAGGGGTATGGCAACCTGGCGCCAGGTTCTCGTCCAATGGTAGAATGAAACTATTATGGGCTGTTTAGTAGAAACGGGGATATTCAATGCATATTGTACAAGGAATATACAGGGGATATCAAACGATATACAAATACAACTAAATATATATAAATAAATATACATATTCGGTTTAATCTGATCCTTCACAACATAGACCTTTCTTACTGTGTCTACAATCAACCGTATAGTGTAACACTTCATTCTGGAGTTATATTAGACAATAATTATGGCGTATCACTATCCATAAACAGCCTATAGTGTCCTTAAAACAAATACCTACTTGGTATTTTTGCTATCCTCACATTATAAACCATTAACATCCACTAATGACTCAGTAACCTCCTAGCTAATATACATACTAATAAAGCAACCATCGGTGAGTAGCGTGTTTTCTGTATTCTGAAAAGACTACATGACCAATCCTGAGATATGTCACTAGTGTAAAGGATTAGCTATTTTATTGTTGTTTATGCTGCCATCTTTATGCTATTTTATTGTTGTTTATGCTGCTATCTTCATGCTATTTTATTGTTTAACCCTTGTTTTATGCTATGTCCAACAGTATTTTTGTTGTGAATAAAGTAAAGGATGTGTTAGAGTATGAGGCAATGAGAACACTCTACTGTTCACTCATCTCACCTTATCTTATTGTGTTGAAGTATGGGGGAATACTTATGTATGGGGGACTAATATAAAACCATTATATATACTACAGAAGAGGGTTGTAAGAATCACACATAAAGTGAATTATCGAGAACACACAAACATATTATTTATACAATTTTGAATAATTAAACTTGAAGACATGGTTAAGTTTCAAACTGTGTTAATTATGTTTAAGGGCAAGAAATAAGACACTGCCAGAAAAGTATAAAAAATATTTTTCATTTAGAAAGTGAGTTTAGTAGGAGGACATTTTACAACATCAGTTTGCACGTACCACAGTTAAACAGATGTGTCCTTCAGTTATTGGTGTAAAGTTGTGGAATTCTCTCCATAGCGAGCTTAAGGGATGTAATAGTGTTTGTCAATTAAAAAATAATTATATAAAGAAAATATTTAGTCAGTATAAAATTCAAATGTGAATCTGAAAAGTGAGATATTTTCTTTTCTTGTTTATTATTATTATTATTATTATTATTATTATTATTATTATTATTATTATTATTATTATTATTATTATTATTATTATTATTATTATTATTATTATTATTATTATTATTATTATTATTATTATTATTATTATTATTATTATTATTATTATTATTATTATTATTATTATTATTATTATTATTATTATTATTATTATTATTATTATTATTATTATTATTATTATTATTATTATTATTATATATAAAAATCTTGTTTAATCTGTGGATTGTTTGTTTCTTTGTATATGGTATGAATTATTATTTTGTGTAAATTAGGTTGTACGCTGACCATCAAGTAATCAACTTGTGGGCGGCTGGGTGGCGCAGCGGACTAAGCGCTCGTCACCAACGCGAGAGACACTGGTATCGAATCCGGCTGTCAGCGTTTCCTCCGGCTTGGCCGGCCCTCATACTGGCTCAATTGGCAGAGTCAGCGGGAGGGAAGCTGGTGGGTGGTAATCTGGTCGTTGTAAACAGCGACTCCTACAGGTCGGTCAGGGTGCCTGTACAGCGAGGAATGGAGATGGTGAGGGTAGTGTGAGCCTCCCACACGTTACACCTCACCAATGAGAGTCCGCGCTGGCAGGTGAAAAGAAGTGGCTGGCTGACTCCGCATGTATCAGAGGGGACATGTGATAGTATCTATCAACCCTCCCTAGACCGACCAGTGGGGGGCACATGCGAGCAACGACCAGTAAGGGGAGGGGGGAATAGGCATGACTAAATTGGGATGGGAGAAAAACACAGAAAAACATGAGAAAAAGTGGATACAAAAAAAAGTTATCAACTTGTTTAGTTTAAGAATAGGGGGCAGGTAACTATAAGAAATATTCTTCTTCCTGCTCCTTTTGCCCATGATAGAATGTTATTTATGATTTTAATGAATACTGTATGATTGTATTGCTTCCATGTGGCAAATAAAACTCTAAATCTCTGCATCTATGGCTTGTGTATGAAGGTGCTATACAAATAAAGTCAATTTGTCTTATTATTTAAAGACCTGGTACCAGAATTACATGTATACAATATAATTACATACTAAGCTTCCATATCCCACGCAGTAAAACATGTTGTTGTTGATTTGTTGCTGTATTCTAGCACATTGGATTTTAAATGGAATAATGAATAATGTGGTTAAAGTTCAGACTTTCAGCTTTGATTTGAGGGTGTTTACTGTACATCCATATCAGGTGAACTGTGTAGGAATTGCAGCTCTTTGTAAACACAGTCGCACAATTATAGGGGACCAAAAGTAATTGGATAAAATAACCATAAAATAGAAATCATCAGCCATATGGTTCAACTGATGTGGATGTAAACACCCTCAAATTAAAGCTGAATGTCTGATCTTTAACCTCATTATTCCATTTCAAATCCAAGGGAGTACAGAGACAAAACAACAAAACATGTTTCACTGGACTCAGACATAGGGTCTGCAATGTACAAGGTGATACTGTGATGGGATATAGCCTACTGGCACCTTACTGTCACAGACATTGAATTACACATTAGGCTAGTAGACTAATAATTAGGCTGAATATAATTGTGTAATATTTAGGGCTGTCAAAATTAATGCTTTAACTTTGGAGATTAATTTAAATTATTTAAAGCATAGGGCGGCTGATTGGCGCAGTGGGCAAGGTGCTCGCCTCTAACGCAGGAGATGCTGGATTCGAGCCCAGCTCTCGGCATTGCTACCGGCTGGCCGCTCGTTCATACTAACACAATTGGCAAGTGTTAGAGGGTGGTGATTTTGGGAAAGCCGGTGGGTGGGGATTTGACGTTGTGGACAGCGACTCCTACAGGTCGGTTTGGTGACGCCGGTGCGACGGAAGCAGGAAGTGACGGGGGCAGCGTGAGCCTCCCACACGTTACTCCTCGCCACTGAGAGTTCGAGCTGCTGCGTTGAAAAGATGCGACAGGCTGCCTCCTCGTGTACTCGAGAAAAATAGAAAATGGGGAGAAAAAGTGGATCAACATTTTTTTTAATGTAAAGCATTAAAATAAATTAATCTAGATTAATCTATGGAGTGAAAAATCTTCAATTTTAGCGCTGCGGATATACTATAAGAAAGAGGTCTAGCTGAGTCAATGTTGATGGTTTTGTTGAACATTTGTATTTCACAGGAAAAAAACTAAATATCTAAAAAGTAAATATCTGTTACAAGCTTCGGTCTTAAGTAGAAAAATGCAATTTTAATCTAGATTAATCTAGATTAATTACAGAAAATTGTGAGATTAATTAGTAAAATGTTTTAATCTATTGACAGCACTAGTAATATTGTGATCCTATTAAACTATATATTTAATTGATTATTAGGCTGATTGGTAGATATATGTGACCCTATTATACTATTTCATTGATTATTAGGCTGATAGATGGATATAGGGTGACCTTACTATCTGATATAATTATATGGCTGATACATATTCACCATACTGATATCCAGAAAAGAGAGCATGCTCTATCTGCAGATGCCCTTGACTACATACAGGCTAAGCTACTGTTAATATATTATGAGAAATATATTTATATTTATGTTTTGCTATTCCTTTCACTATTTGGGCAATTTTACACAATTCCTGTGAATCTATGGAACACATCTGTACGTTTTTTTTTTTTTAAACTCATTGTTTTGTATTTCTAATCAAGTACTCTAAAGCAGCATTTTTCCACTTCAAGATTTCAAGCTGTTTTGGGCTGGGCTCCGCCCATACTCGCAAAGCGCTGTATGACAGTCACCCACAGTCTGCACTGGCCGACAGAGAGAGACATAGAGAGATAGAGAGGGAGTCTAATTAATTTCGCCGCGGGGGGGGGGGGGGCAAAATCCCTCGGGACAATGCATTGGTAACTTGTTTCAAATGACAATGTATACCCCCGTGAATATCATTGCACGGATCGGAATACGCGTGGGAGTGTGCGTGTGCGCTATGATATTTTGCAACAGGTTGACGTGACGCGAGTGCCGACAGAGAGAGAGCAGAGAACAAGCGAGCGAGAGAGAGAGAGGGAGAGATAGAGAGGGAGAGAGAAAGGGAGAGAGAGGGATACGGAGCATTTACACACACTCCCGACTGCGTGTGTGTGTTTCCCCACACACACGCAGTCGGGAGTGTGTGTAAATGCTCCGTATCCCTCTCTCTCTCTCTCTCCCTCTCTCTCTCTCCCTCTCTCTCTCTCTCTCGCTCGCTTGTTCTCTGCTCTCTCTCTGTCGGCACTCGTGTCACGTCAACCCGTTTCGCTCTGTTGTTGAGCGAATTGTTGATTGTGGGCGGTGACTACAACCAGGGGCTGAGATATGCAGATCAGTGCCTTATTCACGTCAGCAAAATAGTCAAATCAGAACGGCTTAGTTCAGTGGGGGAGGATCTCGTGAGATCTGAACTGGACTGATGAGCCAAAATGAGAATTAGAGACACAGACCCCATTGATACAACCCCACATTGCTAGAAAACAATGCTAAACACTGGAAAAGGCAATTTATAAGACATGGGACCTTTAACATTTAGTTATTTAGCTGATGCTTTTATCCAAAGCGAGTTATAAGTTCTGTGCAACAAGTATAGGAAGGGTACAACTATGGCAGCTAAGTGTTGAACTTGAGTACATATTAGCATAGTAGGTAAAAATATAGGCAAGGTAGATTCCTTAGTAGCACAGTAAATTTCGCAGAGTACATTTGACTGAAACTGAGTACTCTTTTATTTTAGCTGATACAATTTACTGTGTGCTACTAAGGAATACATTTTACTCAAACTGAGTACATTTTACTCAAACTGATTACTCAGTTTGAGTAAAATGTACTCAGTTTCAGTAAAATTTACTCTGCGAAATTTACTGTGCAGAGTGCAAGACAGTACAATGCTTAGTATTCTTTTTTCATTTCAGAACAGAAATGTAATAATGTGTTGTCTTATTACTGGATCTTGTAAACAACTCACAGTAGAACAGTAATATAATGTTTGTTCAATGGTTTACCTACTCTACCACTGCACATAAATTAGGTATTTTCTTTTGTTGGTTACCAGTGGGTTGGTTACATGCAACATGTTGGAAGAAAGAGAACTATGCAAAACATTGGTGTGTTCCTCAAAGTCATACCGTTTGATTCATTTCAGGATTCAGAGTCGTGACAAGCTTTATTTCACTGCTGTCAGGTGAAAAAACGTGTCCAGTTTTGGTGCTTTTCATATCTTTACTTGAATTAAAAGTTTACATGGTTATCACATGGTTGTGTCTCAATGACCCAGAGGACAAAGAACCCCATTTAAAACTGAACCATGAATACATGGTTAATTAATGATGTAGAACTTCCAAAAATGCATGGTTATTTAATTACGTATAACTTCATAAATACATGGTTAACTAATTATGTAGAACTTCAAAAATACATGGTTAATGAATGATGTAAAGCCTCTGAAAACGAAGTTGTTTCTAAATTCCTGAAAAGTCAACCCTCGTGGAGATGCAAGCGTTTCACCCGACATCAGCGATTTATGATGAGCATGAAAACCACATGACTGTCTCTCCCCAAAATGCTTCCTCCAGATGTGCAGTGCAGTATGTCGTTGAGGCAGAGTGTATCTCAATGATGTGGCCAGGGTACTGCTTTACTGCTGCAGAGAGAGAGAGAGAGAGAGAGAGAGAGAGAGAGAGAGAGAGAGAGAGAGAGAGAGAGAGAGAGAGAGAGAGAGAGAGAGAGAGAGAGAGAGAGAGAGAGAGAGAGAGAGAGAGAGAGAGAGAGAGAGAGAGAGAGAGAGAGAGAGAGAGAGAGAGAGAGAGAGAGGCCCATATGCTGTCCCTGGGGTCCTAATTAGCTCAGAGGATTAGTCCCTGGGTCTGGCAAAGACAGCCACATGAGCACCGATATGCATCACGCACCCTACTGTACGTCAGCGAATAGGAACACTATCAGTGGTATTGCACGTACTGTACCGGTGCCCTGCATGGCTGGTGTCTTTGGGTAGGACTGGGGAGCGACAGATTACATGATGCTGATCCTCGGCTAAAACATGATATCTGTACGCAGAGAAAGTCCCAGATACTATGGGACAGCGATGGTGATCTGAAGTTGACTGGACAGCCCTGTTGTAGCCTTATATGGGCACACCTAAGGATAGCCACACCTACAGGATAGACACACCTACAGGATATGCACACCTACAGGATAGACACACATACATGAGAAGATGTTAAGCAAATTAACCTTAATGTTGGTGTGTCCCTTTAAGTGATGCAGGAAGACACTGTTTGTTTTATTTCAGAGACCAGAGTCCTGACAAGCTCTATTTTGCTGCCGTCAGGTGAAAACGTGTTCTCACGTGGTTGTGACTACATTATATGACCATGAGGACAATGAAATCCATTTAAAACAGAACTTCAAAAATACATGGTCAATTAATGATGTAGAACTTCATAAATACACAGGTGTCAATCTGAAAATTAAGTTGTTTTCTCTAAATTCCCGAAAAGTCAACCCTCGTGGAGATGCAACCTTTTCACACAATGACAGCAATTTATGATGAGCATGAAAACCACACCACTGTCTCTCCCCAAACGCTTCCTCCAGATGATATCGTTTTCTCTATTTGTAAACACATGGATATTGCACTGCCCAGAAATTCTCTGGAAATCTCATATATCAGGAGAGCTGCCGTGGTTAGTGCTGTTTGTCATCACATTGCAATTCCTCACTCTCCCTACCGTAGCGAACACTACAGCCTTGCTTTTCTCTCTCTCACGTTGAAAGGTTCAAAGCAATCTGTGCAAGGCCATGCAGTCTCTCATGTCATCTCCCCTGCCCACGGATGAGAGGCGGGCTTCCCTGTTCAAGGAGTTCCATAGCCCTCTTCTTCACGTATGTGGTGGAAGAAGTATGCAGTTCCCAAGTAGAAATATCCAGATCAAATATTACTATGGAAATGTAGAAATGTATTTGATATTGAATATACAGGATTACATCCTTTTGTAGTTGGGTGGCTTCAAATTACATCATCTTCATCAACCATTAATCGCCTCTGCCAGTCCTTCCTCAACTGTGGACATTGGTCCTCTTTCTCGAACGGACATATGTAAAACTTACCAAGGATTCCCTTCATAACTCGATTTACGTACTTATTCCACATTCTCGAACGTCTTGGTATTGTAAATTCTTTGTAGGATTTATGTAGGATTTACGTAAGCTAGAAAAGGCAGTTCGGTCAGACCGGTGTGCGCCCGTGGATTTAACAGCTTTCTCTGGGACAAGTCATTGGGGATTGCCGATACTACAGACATCCGTGGAATTAAATAATTATAATCTTAATTAATACGACAATATTTGTATAATTAATAATTACGTTTTGCATTTATAGTCCTGACTCAATGATGCATTGTGAGCATTACACACACACTGCAAACTAAATAAATAAGAACTAAACTGATTGCCGTGGATATAGCTACTGTATAGTGGAATATACTGTATTAATATGCCATATACTGTCTTCTTCTATATGATATTATTTATTGTTGGTGTTGATTGATGTATTCCTGCCATTGCTAAACGAAATAAATGTGTTAGTGAGGCAGCCTCAGCGCAAAAGCACACACACACGTACTGTATATTCGTGCAAAATGAATAGTTCCAGCAGTAGGCTTCTATTATTCTAATGACTTGTTTTATTAGGTATTATAGTAAGTCGTCCTACTGTAGAAGTCAATACTGAATGACTGTGCGATTGGCTCTTGACATGGCTCTACAGATATCCGTGGAATTAAATAATTATATTGATAATAAATAAGTCTTGATGTATGGCATGCACCCAAGTTTGGAAGAGCCTTCTTTGGGACAAGTCCTTGGGGATTGCTATCACTTCAATATGACAGATATCTGCGGAATTAAATAATTATAATGATAATAAATACGACACTATTTGTATGAATGAATGAATGAATGAATGAATGAATGAATGAATGAATGACTTTTATTTATATAGCACCCTTCACAGCACGAATGCACAGGGTGCTTTACACTACAGCTTAGTATATAAAAACAGAACAAAAACAAAATCAGAAATAAATGACAACAACAACAACAACAACAACAACAACAACAACAACAACAACAACAACAACAACAACAACAACAACAACAACAACAGACAGCAGTTAACACTATGATCGCCGTGAACGAGTTTACACATCATTCCTAGCCATGCTCATTCTGCCGAAGACGCCGTAACTCGTCTTTGATGTCAATATTTCCTTTCCGGAGCCCTGAAACACAGTGCAAAGCTCCACTGAACTCTCTAGCGGTTCAAGAGCGCCATCTGGTGGCCGATCGGCAGATCGCCAGCCGGAAATTAACCTTTGAACCGGTAGTGCTCATCCATATGTGGTCTGGGCACTCACTATCGTTAGAGAGACTCCGTATTGACACAGTGAACATCGATCGGTGCAAATAACTCGAAAAAACATGATTTGGACGTATATACTATTATACAACCTGGAAATGGATCGGGCATTTCTCCATCCCATAATAGAACAAATTCTGTTCCACGCTCATCTGCCAGCGGCGCAAGGAAGCCACGGTAAGATTCACCGTTATTTTCTAACGTCTTCTATACTAACTGATCTGATGAACATATGACCCACTCTGGATGAATCATCTAACGCTGCCCACGGAATTATAAACGATCCCCCGCCCATCCGGTCATCATCAGATGATGCGTAGAAACTTCTAGAACCACGTCCAGTTGACATTTTTTATCTCGCACAGATTCCTACCAAACTGTATTTGATCATCAATATAATGCATTTAGGGCTATAAATCACGTTCTGAAGAAAGCTGCAGAAAACGATAAAAACATACTTATACTTTAGACCATATTTTAGTATGAATATGTGAATGAAAAAGTTTAACGTTGCTACACCCTGAACAATACATATAGGACATTGAATGGGCCATAATAATGGCAATTTAGCAATAGAATTTAAAAAGTTATAGCCCTGCAAAGAAGGGGAACTTCTCCATAGACAAATAGAGCTGGCGAGGGATGGTAAATTATGAATTTAACCCATGGCGATTAGAGTGTTAAAAAACAGTGGGTCTCATTCCCGAAATTTTTTCAAATAGTTATTCTGGAAGACTTATCTTGGAACCACTGAGACATAATCAATGACAAGTTCACTCTGAGTCCTAAACGTGCTGGTAATATGACTTAAGTGGCTGAAACGGTCGCACAAATTATATGATCTGATATCTGCTTGGAGAATGGCATTCTGTCTTAAACTCGAAAGCACGTTCCCGTTCAGGTCATTTGCATACAAAACAACGCCTCCAGAGCTCCTTATAAGGCAACTAGTGACGCAGCTGTGTGAAAATGGAATGGCGGAAGTGTTTTGCAAGTCTTGCGAGCCGCGTGATTACGAAACCTAGCGTCAGGCAGTGCCAATCAGAGAGCGTCTCCGATAAATGCGGCTAGATTTTGTAATCACGCTTGCACGCCATCAAAACTAGATTAGATTAATGTATTGGCATCTCATGGTACACCTGCCGCAGCGCGCACACACACACGCGCGCGCGCGCAGTACTGTATATGAATGAATGAATGAAATATAATATATATAGCCTACGGCGGGCGTAATGAATGAACGCAGTATGGCTTATTATTCCATAATAATTAAGCCTATAGGCTACTGTTCATTCGTAGGCGCACACAAGACTTGTTATGGAATATTAATGCAGTCTATTTCCACCGATTAGCTGTAGTTCTTATTTATTTATCCACTGTCATTTCAGTGTTGGTGTATAGGCTAGTGTATTTCAATATAAGTTTAATTGATTAATGATATATTCGAAGGAATGCAGGTTTATAGCTATATCAACCCCCTCCAATGTACAGTTGTGACGTACGTGGGTTGGTCATTATCATTATTACTGTATTTGGAAGACCATGTGAACATCAGGTTAGTATAATTAGTGTTATGTTATGTTTTGTATGTGTGTGTGTGTGTGTGAACATGAGAGCTGATGCTGTCTCTTCTTCTCTTCCTGTCAGGTGCTGCCCGTCCCTACACTGAAGAGTGCTGATTGCCTAATGAGTGACAGCTGAGGGCAATCACTTCGAGAGGGACGGGTTGACAAGTAGCTGACAGGACACACACGTCGGGGCGCCTCACTGTGTCATTTTGCCAGTGACCCAGTGGAGTGAGGTTGCCTCTGTTTGCCACTAATGTGTAGTTACTATTATCGTGCTTGCTTATGCCAATTGCCACTGTGTATGGACTATTGATTATGTGCTGCCTGCTTGGACCAAACCCTGTGTGGGGTAGGTATATTGTTGGCCATTTTAGATTCATCCTACACTGTGAGCTACATGGTTAGAGTGGTGTTCCTTGGTTCCCAGATTGCCAACCACGTGGCATGTGGTTGTGTGGTTAGTGTTTGCCTTGTTTATTATTATTCTCACCTTGTTTGTTCTCCCCTTACCCTTTGTGTGTGTTGTGGGTTGAAATCCCCACTGACAACATCCCTTTTCCCTTTGGGAAAAGGCCGTGGGTTGGAAGCCCCACATGCAATAAACTTAATTTACCATTTGAAAACGTCTTTGTTTACTATCTGCCTACCCGGGACTGTTTTGAAAAGCATTTTTACTGAGAGGGGCTGTTTCTGCTCATGTACAGCCTGCTCCAGTTACAATTCTGTGCGGTCGTTAGACCTCTGTACATGACAACAGTAAATGACCAAGTATGGTTTTGTCAATATTCCAATGTACAGTTTTGCTTGTACAGTGTAAGTCAATCCCCCACCCACCCCTCCTACCCAACCTCCTCCAACAGTTTCTACGTCAAATGTACTCTCTTTTCTGGACTCTTTTTGTATCACAAACAGTACTGTATTTGCAAATCTGTTATGTCATAAATGTATAGATGTAGCAGTACTGTCTATCTGTGTCATGTGTGTCATATATGTTATGATTAATTGAAAATTCTTTCTCTGGTCTGCATCCCCTTATGTAATTGAGCTGTACTGTACTGTACCCATTCTGCAATCTGTTAATAAAGTGTTCAATCAATCAATCAATCAATCAATCAAACAAAGGTCTGTCCCATTGTATACCAATCAATGGGATACATTGCATGTTGACCTGCATTCTTTCAAATGTATATAATTAATCATTAAAACAGATTAAAACAAATTCCAGAGAAGGCATTAAATAATTATTATTTTCAATAATTTCACAATAATTGCATAATTGTGTTTGAATATCTGAGTAATTAAAGTAATTATACATTTGTCCAAAATAGCTGGTTCAGATATGGTTAAGCAGCTGCCCTGTGATCAGATGAATCCATATTAGTAATTTTTCCGCCATCAAATGCGTAATTTATTATTGTACAAATATTGTCATATTTATTTGAATTATGATTAAGTAATTAATTCCAAGGAGGCCTGTAGCGTTGACATGAAGGAATCACTATGAGAACACAGTCTGTCAAGTTAATACAATTTTTAATTAGTCAATCAATCATGAGATTTGATCGTGGCTGAGAGCAGATTTAAGAGTGCTCCTCAGCACTCTTAAATCTGCTCTCAGCCACGACCAAATCTGATCTCAGGAAAATTTGGGGACTCCCGCTCCCAGCCCTAATATGTCTTAAATGGGCCGAAATCTGGCTAAGACGAAATTGTTTGTCGTAAATTCGTTCGGGAATGAGACCCAGTGATACCAGATAAAAAAGTAGAATAAAATAATTTAGATAAAATCATCAGTCACTAATTAAAAACAAAACGATAGGAACAGTGAGGACAAGAAAGAGTGCCTATGTATGACCAAAGGCCTGTCTAAACAAATGTGTTTTTAGTTGTTTTTTAAAAGAGTTTTCAGAGGGGGCAGTTCGCAGGTCCAGGGGGAGAGCATTCCAGAGCCTTGGTGCCGTCACCTCGAAGGCTCGATCACCCCTTGTTTTTAGCCTGGACCTGGGGATCACCAGGAGGTGCTGATCCGCAGATCTGAGTGAGCGGGTGTTGGTGTAGTGATGTAGATAGGGGCCTGACCGTGGAGTGCTCTGAAAGTAAAAGTGAGGACTTTGAAGTGAATTCTATAGTGTACCGGGAGCCAGTGCAGAGATACCAGAATGGGAGTGATGTGACATGATTTTTTTGACCTTGTGAGTAGCCTGGCTGCAGCATTTTGGACCATTTGTAGTTTGTCTGTGGATGATTTGGTGAAAAGTCAGTTGCAGTCAAGCCTAGAGGAAATAAAAGCATGCACGGACAGTTCTAGTTCAGAGTGAGATATGATGGTGCGTAGTTTTGCAATGTTTCTGAGGTGAAAAAAGCAGGTGCGTGTGAGTGTTTTGACATGTTTGTCTAGGTTCATGGCCTGGTCGAAGACAACACCCAGGTTTCTCAGGTGGGGATGTATGTTGTCTTTAAGGGACCCCAAGTGAGTGGCCACTCTAGCTGCAGTCTTTTCAGCTGCTACGATCAGCACCTCCGTTTTTTTTGCATTTAACTGGAGGAAGTTACTCCCCATCCAACTCTCAATGCTGAGCAGGCACTCCTGGAGAAGGCTGAGTTCCTCCAAATTGTCGGGTTTAAAAGTATGTCGTCTGCGTAGCAGTGGTATTTAATGCCGGTGAATTTATTGATGAGGAGGCCTAGAGGAAGCATATAAATGGCAAAAAGGAGTGGTCCTAGCACCGATCCCTGTGGTACCCCACATGAGAGGGGGGTGGGGTCAGATTTAAAATTGTATCATTAACAATCACGTTTTACATATATAGTCATGACTCAACGAACCATGTCAGAAAATAAATAAATAAATAAGAACTAACCCCCAATCGCTATAGTGAAATAGACTATTAATATTCCATATACTGTCTTGTTATTCTTATATTATTTATTGTTGGTTTTATTTATTTATTTATTGCGCACATCTAAGAGCCAGTGTAGAAACGGCTTGATTGTACGTACATTTGCACTATGGTTGGATGCCAAACTTATTTTCGTTATATTGTACTTGTGCTGTAGGATGACAATACATTTGAATCTAATCTAATCTAATTTTGGGAGATTATATAAAAGATTATTACATGGCGTTTTAACATTCGCCAAAATGCTTGATTGTGATGGGTCAATAGCGCTCCGTTGCCCCTAGCAGCGGTCAATTATTTCTCCATAATGCACCGCTGCTATGGGCAACGCGCAATAATGACCGCTGTTAGGGGAAAGATAGCCTCGCAGCCGGACTCTCGCAGCGTTATACCATGCACAGCCTGCGGAGCACGGCTGTGCAGCGCCTGTCCGAGGCAGGTCTCGACAGTACACCATGCATTTGATCTCGTCTTGTCGATGGTGTAAAATTATTTATATTGTTGGTAAGTTAGCCCTGTAATAAGCGGGATAATGTATACGTTGACACTGCGAGATTCAAACCTAAATAGACTCAGCTTTACCACATATGCACAGCTGCACTGCATCATGTGTAATCAAGCCCATTGTGATATTTCCTCCAACGCCAGAGGAGCAACAGAACAACCGCGTCTGCATTTGATCTCGTCTTGTCGATGGTGTAAAATGAATTACGTATATTGTTAGTAAGTTAGCCCTGTAATAAGCGGGATAATGTATAGCTATACTCTGTCATTGTCGCAAAATAATTGACCTTCACTGCGTTTAGAACGCAGTGTCGGTAAATTATTTTGCGACAATGACCTCATAGCTATACATTATCCCTTACTTATCATTTGGAGTTGCAAATCGGTGTCACGCTATGGAGCGTGCGCACCCGCATGTGTGTACAGTATCAGCTGCAGCATCGTTAACTCATTCAGCACTAATAACGAGTGAACTCATTATTGGCCGCCAAGCGTTGAGCGCCAATAACGAGTAAACTAGTTTTTAGATCCTATGATATTTTTTCTCTGATCCCCGTTCTAAATCATCATCCGGATCATTCTAGCCGTCCTTGGCTCGTTTGCCTACGTTGGAATTGCAATGCCGATTGAATATCACCAGGTGGCAGTATCGCCTACCTTTGAACTGGAATGGCTTGGTGTGGATACACATTTTCCTTTTTTTTTGGTAAGGGCTCCTCCTCCTGCTTGAACAGAGATTCACATCGATTGCCTCGAAATTCCGTTGTTGAAGCGTATTTCCCATCAAAATGTGTATAGACATATACACTGGTAATCGCGATGGCGATGCGATCACTTGGAATTATTATTTTTGGAATACCTTCTGGCTAAGGTAAGGTATATTCTATGTCTATTTTACCGAACCTGAAACATATTTTTCTAACAATCACAGTTTTGTGTTTTACCAGACGTAAAACATGCTCGACAAACACGGTCACGGTTTTGAGTTAAAACGACCCCCCCCTTGATGATTTTGTGAAGGTACATGTGTACATGGTATATACCTTTGATTTGGGAGTATTTGGGGTTTCAGGGGATCAACCAGAACGGTTTGGGCTTATTGCAAATAATGCGTTTTATCTCGCGATCTATGGAAAAAGACTGGATTATCTTGGAAATGTGCTGTGTTTAGCATGTAATAAACTACAAACTACAGTGTGTAGAAACAAACTATTTTTTCCATGTTGGACTACAAGTAGTGTCTGTCAAATAAGCCACACCATTGTCTCCACAGCTATAATACAGAACACACACACAGCTCTGCAAACATCGTGAAACACCGCGAAAATTACAATTTTAATCTGGCCTGAAGTGGCAGAGATGGGGACAGTTTATGGCGCTGAATGAGTTAATGAACTATAGATTTATGTGTAATTCGTTAATCTATTCTTATTCCAGTATATCGCGCAATTGGGTTATTAAGATGCAGCAGACCTGTGAGGCAGGCGGCTTAGTGAAGATACTGTACATATGCTTGTCAAGAGCCAATCGTGCAGTGGAAGGTTCATTATTGACATTACTAAGTGAGATGTCATGCTGATATGGTGTGTTCTGCGTGGGACTTGCTGCTATAATACCTAGTGAAACGGGTCATTGGAGTGGTAGAGGCCTGCTTTGCTGGGGCGATACATTTTGTGCGTTGCTTTTTTGTTTTGTTGATGTGCTTGTGCGCTGAGGCTGCCTCACTGGATGCTACACAATAGAGCATTTATTTATCCACTCTGGTTGGATGGTGTATTGTACTTGTACGGTATAATAGCAATACATTTGAATCTAATAAAAAATGTTGATCAGTCGCAATCGCTTCCGTGCTACCTGTAGAATGGATCAGCATTTGTGGATGGCAATGCCAAACCTCTGTTGTTTTGCACACGCCTCATTCACCTTATAAGGAGCTGATGGGCGTGTCTGTATGCATGACGTATTTCATTCAGCGGAGCACAGCTGCAAACGTTTACCCCCACTCAGGGCCGGACTGGCCATCGGGAGCACCGGGAGTTCTCCCGGTGGCCTGACCTGGACAGATAAAAAAAAAAAAAAATTATATATATATATATATATATATATTTTTTTTTTTTTATTTATTATTATTATTATAATATTTTTTGCCCACAGTCAGGCCACTGAACTTAGATGCCATTGTTTCTTGTTGCGGCGGTGCGATAGTTAGATAATAGGTGGGTGGGGTGGGGGGAACAACCAGGATTTCACTGTCTGCGACAGAGTTGGAGAAGTGTCTGACTCTCCCCCTCTCGCACACCTCACACACACACACACAAATGGAGCCGTGCTGTCGCATGTGATTGGTGGAGGTGGGACCAGGCCATACAACTGATTGACAGCGGAGACGGCGAATGGAATGGCAGAGATGGCACTCTCACGAGATAAAGCTGGGAACGAGGTTACACTGAGCCAGGTAGTGAAGTGGGGACTCGGGAGAGAGATAGAGCGAAAGTAACATTGATGTCAAGATGGACAGTGGAAGAAAGAGAAAGGGTGGATCAGAGAGGGAGAAAGCAACCAAAAGAAAGGCCCTTGCATCAGGAGATGCTGCTAAATCCGGGAACATTTATCAAATGTTTTCTTGCACCAAGCCCAAAGTCAAGGGACCAGCAGGTTAGTCAGTGAGAAAAATAAACATGTGGATGTTAGCTTGATTGATTGATTGATTGATTGATTGATTGATTGAAAAGTTTATTAACAGATTGCAGAATGGGTACAGTACAGTACAGCTCAATACATACAATTGTTTATTTGTTTATTGTTATTCGCATTTACAAATATACATTCTGTAATAAAATAAGTAAAAAGAAGAACAGTTAAAATGTGCAGGAAAGGTAAAAAAAAACCAAGGGCTTATAAGCGACCTCCCCTCTTAAACCTATATAGGATAACTACACAAAAACAATCCCTCCCGTCCCCCCCGTCCCCACATTATGCACAAACACATGTGCATATCCCTCTCTTTTTTTTTTTTTTTTTTTATTATTATTATTATAATATTTTTTGCCCACAGTCAGGCCACTGAACTTAGATGCCATTGTTTCTTGTTGCGGCGGTGCGATAGTTAGATAATAGGTGGGTGGGGTGGGGGGAACAACCAGGATTTCACTGTCTGCGACAGAGTTGGAGAAGTGTCTGACTCTCCCCCTCTCGCACACCTCACACACACACACACAAATGGAGCCGTGCTGTCGCATGTGATTGGTGGAGGTGGGACCAGGCCATACAACTGATTGACAGCGGAGACGGCGAATGGAATGGCAGAGATGGCACTCTCACGAGATAAAGCTGGGAACGAGGTTACACTGAGCCAGGTAGTGAAGTGGGGACTCGGGAGAGAGATAGAGCGAAAGTAACATTGATGTCAAGATGGACAGTGGAAGAAAGAGAAAGGGTGGATCAGAGAGGGAGAAAGCAACCAAAAGAAAGGCCCTTGCATCAGGAGATGCTGCTAAATCCGGGAACATTTATCAAATGTTTTCTTGCACCAAGCCCAAAGTCAAGGGACCAGCAGGTTAGTCAGTGAGAAAAATAAACATGTGGATGTTAGCTTGATTGATTGATTGATTGATTGATTGATTGATTGAAAAGTTTATTAACAGATTGCAGAATGGGTACAGTACAGTACAGCTCAATACATACAATTGTTTATTTGTTTATTGTTATTCGCATTTACAAATATACATTCTGTAATAAAATAAGTAAAAAGAAGAACAGTTAAAATGTGCAGGAAAGGTAAAAAAAAACCAAGGGCTTATAAGCGACCTCCCCTCTTAAACCTATATAGGATAACTACACAAAAACAATCCCTCCCGTCCCCCCCGTCCCCACATTATGCACAAACACATGTGCATATCCCTCTCTTTTTTTTTTTTTTTTTTTTATTATTATTATTATAATATTTTTTGCCCACAGTCAGGCCACTGAACTTAGATGCCATTGTTTCTTGTTGCGGCGGTGCGATAGTTAGATAATAGGTGGGTGGGGTGGGGGGAACAACCAGGATTTCACTGTCTGCGACAGAGTTGGAGAAGTGTCTGACTCTCCCCCTCTCGCACACCTCACACACACACACACAAATGGAGCCGTGCTGTCGCATGTGATTGGTGGAGGTGGGACCAGGCCATACAACTGATTGACAGCGGAGACGGCGAATGGAATGGCAGAGATGGCACTCTCACGAGATAAAGCTGGGAACGAGGTTACACTGAGCCAGGTAGTGAAGTGGGGACTCGGGAGAGAGATAGAGCGAAAGTAACATTGATGTCAAGATGGACAGTGGAAGAAAGAGAAAGGGTGGATCAGAGAGGGAGAAAGCAAACAAAAGAAAGGCCCTTGCATCAGGAGATGCTGCTAAATCCGGGAACATTTATCAAATGTTTTCTTGCACCAAGCCCAAAGTCAAGGGACCAGCAGGTTAGTCAGTGAGAAAAATAAACACGTGGATGTTAGCTTGATTGATTGATTGATTGATTGATTGATTGATTGATTGATTGATTGATTGATTGATTGATTGATTGATTGATTGATTGATTGATTGATTGAAAAGTGTATTAACAGATTGCAGAATGGGTACAGTACAGTACAGCTCAATACATACAATTGTTTATTTGTTTATTGTTATTCGCATTTACAAATATACATTCTGTAATAAAATAAGTAAAAAGAAGAACAGTTAAAATGTGCAGGAAAGGTAAAAAAAAACCAAGGGCTTATAAGCGACCTCCCCTCTTAAACCTATATAGGATAACTACACAAAAACAATCCCTCCCGTCCCCCCCGTCCCCACATTATGCACAAACACATGTGCATATCCCTCTCTCTTTTTTTTCTTTTTTTTCTTATTATTATTATAATATTTTTTGCCCACAGTCAGGCCACTGAACTTAGATGCCATTGTTTCTTGTTGCGGCGGTGCGATAGTTAGATAATAGGTGGGTGGGGTGGGGGGAACAACCAGGATTTCACTGTCTGCGACAGAGTTGGAGAAGTGTCTGACTCTCCCCCTCTCGCACACCTCACACACACACACACAAATGGAGCCGTGCTGTCGCATGTGATTGGTGGAGGTGGGACCAGGCCATACAACTGATTGACAGCGGAGACGGCGAATGGAATGGCAGAGATGGCACTCTCACGAGATAAAGCTGGGAACGAGGTTACACTGAGCCAGGTAGTGAAGTGGGGACTCGGGAGAGAGATAGAGCGAAAGTAACATTGATGTCAAGATGGACAGTGGAAGAAAGAGAAAGGGTGGATCAGAGAGGGAGAAAGCAAACAAAAGAAAGGCCCTTGCATCAGGAGATGCTGCTAAATCCGGGAACATTTATCAAATGTTTTCTTGCACCAAGCCCAAAGTCAAGGGACCAGCAGGTTAGTCAGTGAGAAAAATAAACATGTGGATGTTAGCTTGATTGATTGATTGATTGATTGATTGATTGATTGATTGAAAAGTTTATTAACAGATTGCAGAATGGGTACAGTACAGTACAGCTCAATACATACAATTGTTTATTTGTTTATTGTTATTCGCATTTACAAATATACATTCTGTAATAAAATAAGTAAAAAGAAGAACAGTTAAAATGTGCAGGAAAGGTAAAAAAAAACCAAGGGCTTATAAGCGACCTCCCCTCTTAAACCTATATAGGATAACTACACAAAAACAATCCCTCCCGTCCCCCCCGTCCCCACATTATGCACAAACACATGTGCATATCCCTCTCTCTTTTTTTTTTTTTTTTTTTATTATTATTATTATAATATTTTTTGCCCACAGTCAGGCCACTGAACTTAGATGCCATTGTTTCTTGTTGCGGCGGTGCGATAGTTAGATAATAGGTGGGTGGGGTGGGGGAAACAACCAGGATTTCACTGTCTGCGACAGAGTTGGAGAAGTGTCTGACTCTCCCCCTCTCGCACACCTCACACACACACACACAAATGGAGCCGTGCTGTCGCATGTGATTGGTGGAGGTGGGACCAGGCCATACAACTGATTGACAGCGGAGACGGCGAATGGAATGGCAGAGATGGCACTCTCACGAGATAAAGCTGGGAACGAGGTTACACTGAGCCAGGTAGTGAAGTGGGGACTCGGGAGAGAGATAGAGCGAAAGTAACATTGATGTCAAGATGGACAGTGGAAGAAAGAGAAAGGGTGGATCAGAGAGGGAGAAAGCAAACAAAAGAAAGGCCCTTGCATCAGGAGATGCTGCTAAATCCGGGAACATTTATCAAATGTTTTCTTGCACCAAGCCCAAAGTCAAGGGACCAGCAGGTTAGTCAGTGAGAAAAATAAACACGTGGATGTTAGCTTGATTGATTGATTGATTGATTGATTGATTGATTGATTGATTGATTGATTGATTGATTGATTGATTGATTGATTGAAAAGTGTATTAACAGATTGCAGAATGGGTACAGTACAGTACAGCTCAATACATACAATTGTTTATTTGTTTATTGTTATTCGCATTTACAAATATACATTCTGTAATAAAATAAGTAAAAAGAAGAACAGTTAAAATGTGCAGGAAAGGTAAAAAAAAACCAAGGGCTTATAAGCGACCTCCCCTCTTAAACCTATATAGGATAACTACACAAAAACAATCCCTCCCGTCCCCCCCGTCCCCACATTATGCACAAACACATGTGCATATCCCTCTCTCTTTTTTTTCTTTTTTTTCTTCTTATTATTATAATATTTTTTGCCCACAGTCAGGCCACTGAACTTAGATGCCATTGTTTCTTGTTGCGGCGGTGCGATAGTTAGATAATAGGTGGGTGGGGTGGGGGGAACAACCAGGATTTCACTGTCTGCGACAGAGTTGGAGAAGTGTCTGACTCTCCCCCTCTCGCACACCTCACACACACACACACAAATGGAGCCGTGCTGTCGCATGTGATTGGTGGAGGTGGGACCAGGCCATACAACTGATTGACAGCGGAGACGGCGAATGGAATGGCAGAGATGGCACTCTCACGAGATAAAGCTGGGAACGAGGTTACACTGAGCCAGGTAGTGAAGTGGGGACTCGGGAGAGAGATAGAGCGAAAGTAACATTGATGTCAAGATGGACAGTGGAAGAAAGAGAAAGGGTGGATCAGAGAGGGAGAAAGCAAACAAAAGAAAGGCCCTTGCATCAGGAGATGCTGCTAAATCCGGGAACATTTATCAAATGTTTTCTTGCACCAAGCCCAAAGTCAAGGGACCAGCAGGTTAGTCAGTGAGAAAAATAAACACGTGGATGTTAGCTTGATTGATTGATTGATTGATTGATTGATTGATTGATTGATTGATTGATTGATTGATTGATTGATTGATTGATTGATTGATTGATTGAAAAGTGTATTAACAGATTGCAGAATGGGTACAGTACAGTACAGCTCAATACATACAATTGTTTATTTGTTTATTGTTATTCGCATTTACAAATATACATTCTGTAATAAAATAAGTAAAAAGAAGAACAGTTAAAATGTGCAGGAAAGGTAAAAAAAAACCAAGGGCTTATAAGCGACCTCCCCTCTTAAACCTATATAGGATAACTACACAAAAACAATCCCTCCCGTCCCCCCCGTCCCCACATTATGCACAAACACATGTGCATATCCCTCTCTCTTTTTTTTCTTTTTTTTCTTCTTATTATTATAATATTTTTTGCCCACAGTCAGGCCACTGAACTTAGATGCCATTGTTTCTTGTTGCGGCGGTGCGATAGTTAGATAATAGGTGGGTGGGGTGGGGGGAACAACCAGGATTTCACTGTCTGCGACAGAGTTGGAGAAGTGTCTGACTCTCCCCCTCTCGCACACCTCACACACACACACACAAATGGAGCCGTGCTGTCGCATGTGATTGGTGGAGGTGGGACCAGGCCATACAACTGATTGACAGCGGAGACGGCGAATGGAATGGCAGAGATGGCACTCTCACGAGATAAAGCTGGGAACGAGGTTACACTGAGCCAGGTAGTGAAGTGGGGACTCGGGAGAGAGATAGAGCGAAAGTAACATTGATGTCAAGATGGACAGTGGAAGAAAGAGAAAGGGTGGATCAGAGAGGGAGAAAGCAAACAAAAGAAAGGCCCTTGCATCAGGAGATGCTGCTAAATCCGGGAACATTTATCAAATGTTTTCTTGCACCAAGCCCAAAGTCAAGGGACCAGCAGGTTAGTCAGTGAGAAAAATAAACACGTGGATGTTAGCTTGATTGATTGATTGATTGATTGATTGATTGATTGATTGATTGATTGATTGATTGATTGATTGATTGATTGAAAAGTGTATTAACAGATTGCAGAATGGGTACAGTACAGTACAGCTCAATACATACAATTGTTTATTTGTTTATTGTTATTCGCATTTACAAATATACATTCTGTAATAAAATAAGTAAAAAGAAGAACAGTTCTGTATCGTTAGTGGCTTAGCTTGGCTTCGCCTTCTGCACTATCTCGCGTACGTGCACGCGTACTGAATAAACCACAAATGTACCTCTAATACCAGTATTAGTCTGACCACACCCCTCATCAGCTTACCTTCATAAGCAGGTGTGTGGTCACCTGCTCTCCTCCTTCTCGCTTTCACCACAAGGAAGAGGTGCCTCGGTAGATCCCCACACTTGACACCATGATGGAAGAAATTGGATTAGGAACAGCTTGGGAAACAAGGATACGTTGACATCATATCTTTATTTTCTCTCTCACTATTTTCGAGAAAATACGGCGATATTGTCTTCGTACTGGAGTGTCTAGAAGATGATGATCATTCTACAAACCCTCCACCGGTTTTCGTATTGGGAGCACGCCGCTGCATGCTTCTCAACTGCAGTTCCTTGCTGTGTTTGTTGGGGTGAAACCTGTCAGGCCACAGCTGAACTGTCGGACATGCCGCTGTTGTGAGGAGCGGTGCGTTCCAGGTTGGGTGAGTAGTGTTTGCTGGCGGGCTCCACTTGTCTGTTAGTGCTATGGGGGCTACTAGACAAAGTTTATGGAAACCGGCCCCAGGCTAGGGTCCTTTGTTTAGCCGTCTAGGCGACAGAAGGCCTTGGTCTGGCGACCATTATAGTTTTAACTAGTGGGCCGCGACCATTGACACTGGTGATCCCTGTGTGTTCTGGACGAGTGGATTCTCTCTGTCACCGTGTTAAGACCCCATCTTTCATATCCAAATGAGAGTATTCCTTCACGAGGGGATATGTGCATGTAATGTGCGATAGCGGCAGATTCATGTTCAAAGTCAGCTATACAGGCCAGTTGGTACTGTGCTGATTCCGCCGGACGTGTTAATGTCACCGTTGTGAAGCGGTGTTGACGTCTTGTTTTCTCTTTTCTCTTAAAAAGTGAGGAGGGTTCAGAACGGCGGCCTGTCTGGGTGAGTGTTATGTCATTGTTTACATGTTCATAGCTTACGGTTAGCCGGTCGGTGGCCTGGCGCGGGGTAGCTTAGGCTTCTCGCGCGCCGCCGGGAGCTCGCTCCTGATCGCGTGCGTCGTAGATCGGCGTCTCGCGAGCGGAAGCGATAGCACCAGAACGGTTGGAGCAGCCGTTAGCTTGATGCTATTCTGTTGAACGTGCTTTGATTTTTAACATGTTTTACACTCTTGACCACGACGTCATCTTTGACAGGGGATGTTCGTCAACCCTGCCTGAGCCTAGACGGGGATTGCGTCAACAAAGAGGGCTGTGTTCTACGGTGGCTTATGACTGCACTTCGCTGATCTGCGTTCCGGGCAGGTACGGGGTTGGCCAGACCCTCATAACACGTCTTCTGGTTTTACCTTGCTAAATGTATTGTGAATGACGGTGTTTTTTCCCAAAACGTGTGTTGTTGCAATGCATTTGAGATACGTTGCGGGTTGTGTGTGAGCTGTTTTTGTCACTGGCAGTAGCTTCTCCGTGCAGGTCGTGATGTATTGATCTGGTTGTTGTGTGAGAAACATCATGGTGTTTATGTGTACCGTGTACTCACTACTAAGGCAACTAACCTATGAAGCTATGCTTGGTGACGAGTGAGTAAAAGAATGTTCTTTCTCAGACTGTAATGACAATGGACAGTGAGTTCACACATTAACAGGTTTTCCTGTTTTAACTGGCCGTGTTGAGGGTAAAATAGGAGGATTGTGTTTTTCCCCCCCCGGTTCCCTGGGGACTTTATCACCTCCTATCAGACATGTTGTGCATTAATTGTGTCTTTTGTGTGGTAGGGATACGATGTAACTCTCAGCTTGATTGCTGAGGTTGTGCTAAATCTGCTGGAGAAACTTATTTCCTAAAGGGAAATTGGTTTGGTTGCTGTCGTGTGCTTAGCAAGGCCTGTGGTCGATACTAATCAAGAATGATGTATTCTCTCATTGTGATGATGATGGGTTGTGTGTGTCATGTGACCTACAACTGGGTTGTACTGGCCACAGAAGCACATGTGTATGTTGGACCGGGGTTCTTAGAGCCCTCTCTATTCTGTGTTTTTCCTTAGTAAAAATCAGATAGCAGGTTAGCTCGTGCGCTGTGTGGAGCTGTGAAACGCTTCATAGAGCTGACTATGACTGTGTCATATTCTCTTTTTGTCGTTACGTCGTATCATGGGTGTGGGGTCGTAAAGGGGTGAACTGGTAACCTTTCCTCTCCCCATTGTTCTGTCGGTCAGGGGTACACCCCCTGTCCTTCAAGGTTCCCGTCACGTGGCGGTTCGGCACGTTACGGGGGGGGGGGGGGGGGGGGGGGGGGAGGGAGTTCCTGGTCCCACGGCCTGGTATATTGGGCGTGTGCACCGCAGGAATTCCCCCGCCATAGAGTACGTCACCGTGCGCGTCTCTGTTGGTAGGACTTCCGTGTGCTGTTCAGGTCCATGTGATGGATCTGTTTTCAGGGGGGGTGGTCAGGGCTCCTCCTCACCAAGCGCCTACTCAGGCCTTCTGTGAGTTCGGACTCCTTCTTCCATGTGATCCATGTGAGGAAGCCTCCATCAGAGTACAGAGCCTTCCTCCTCAGATTGTCAAAGTGAGTGGACCCTCTAGAAGGGTCCTTTTCTATTGTATGTATATTCGATTCAATTCGTTTATTGAGTGTGTATGGGTTCGGTGCCTCTTCCCCGGAGGCCCTAAAACCAGTTTTTTACATGGCTCAAGGTGCAATATATTCTTTTCAATCTGTACAGCTCGCGTGGGAAGTCTCTCTGGGGATCCCCGTCTCTTTCCTATGGGAGGGTGGTGGGATGTAAAAATGTGAACATTTTTTACCCCGGCTGTGTAGACTGGGATACATACTGTTGATGCTTCCTTCTTTCTATTCCAGAAGTGTTGGAGTTAGGGAGTGTCACACCCCTCTTGTCGTTCCCCTGGGCGCCTTGGGGATTCAATGGCAGGTCTAAATAGCCTGTTCATTGATGGGGGTGTGTCCCGACGCACGTATAGTGCTAGCTCGCTGTAAACAGGCGATTGACTGGCACGCCTTAGTTGCTTGTGGTTGAAACAGCGTTTTTATAAAGCAACTGAGATGGGGGTTTTTCCTCTTCCGGCGACCACATCCCATGACCTGGGTGGGTTGTCGACGGATCCTCGTTCATGTCTGGGGGATGATGACGGGATGGATCTGAACATATGTAGTGGGGTCTCACGCCCTTGGGGTGGGCCACCAGGCGCGGTTCGTCCCGACGTCTGGGTGGCGCCTTCTTTTCATGTTAAGATCAACACGCATATCTGCCCTTTTCCTGGGGCATGTCGGCGTGGTTAGGGCACGGGACTGGTTCTGGTCACGCTGGTCCAGATCAGTTGAACCCGTTGTCCGCCGGGGATGCAGATCTGCTGTTCTGGTACCCTGAGGGACTTGGGCTTTTTTCAGGGGGAAAAATGCCAGGTCGGTCTGGGTGTCACAGGGTTAAGCGCTATGGAGACCCTGGTTGGGTATGTTTTTTACTCAGCACTGTCGTCATGGCTTACAGCCATGCCATTCTGTACGCGCTCGATCTCGTCGGATCTCGGCCGCTACACAGGTTGGTCCTGGTTAGTACTTGGTTGGGAGACCGCCGGGGAATACCAGGTACGGTGTGCTTAGGGGCTGGTTCTCCATTGTTTTTCGCTCCTCTCTCACGCATGGCGAAGAGGGGCCTGTGGGGGTGGTTTTTTGACCTCCTCTGGTGACCCTGTGCTTCCCGTACCGCCAGGCCCGGTCCGAAGTGATGTTTGCGACCCGTAGGCCTGGGTTAACCCTTTTTGGAAACTGAAACACTTGTACTGCGGTATAGCCGGTGTATACCCGCAGGTGTGTTTTGGAGTTTTTTCTTGAGGGGTTATAGGAACAACCACCGCATTGGGTAACACCGAGGTGGTTGGTTCCCTGGTGTGTTGGAGCAGTGTCAACTCCCGGGTTCACCGGTTGAGGGTGCCCCTGCACGTTCATGACGTCTGCCAATCGTGTCAGCCTTCTCTGCCTCGACCCCTCTGGGTGGGGGTTGTTAAATGGAGGCTTGGTCATGCAACACCGCCAGCTTACGCTCCTTCCGCCGGTGCGGCTGTGTTCAGCTGTCCCCTCTGGCGCCTGTCTCGTCCGCAGTCTCCAGGCTAGGGTTAACAGCCTGTTGCCTGGTTTTTCCCCGGTGCGCTGCCTGCTTCCGTTGGTTAACCTTTTTTGTGTGCTTACGGCCATGCTGACTGCCTATTCTGCAGGGTCAGTGTGCCAGGCGGTGTACTATTGGGGGGACGGGGCCCGCTCGGCTTACTGGCCTGGTTGGTTCCGCCTGGGAATACCAGGTGCAGTAACTGAGGGGCCTTTGTCCGAATACGCTGGCGATGTGGGGGGCGGGGCACTACGTGCCCACCTGGTGGGGTCTTGATGCTGGCATCATGGACTTCTCCGGGCCCCCATTCCAGGGAGTCCAGTCCTTTTGGTGGGTCTGGGTCTTCCTTCGTGCTCCGCTGCTACGGCCTTGCCACGGGGTTGGGTTTGCCCTTGACCCCGTGATTCTGGGGGCAGTAACGAGGTTGTTCCTCCGTTCGTTCCCGGGTGGCATGCGGGTTGTGCGTGTGTGTAGTCGTGGGTCAAGCCACGGTCTGCTCACCCTGTGCGTTGAGTTGCTTGAGTGCCTCTTCGCACGGTCGGGTCCGTCGCCCTCCCGTGACGTCCCTAATAGGGGGGCTACCCTCCATTAGGGGGGGTCGGGGGGGCTCGGCCCTCCCTGTTCTGATGGTTTTGGGGGGCTGTCAGCGGGGTGTATTTGTCAGCCAAGTGGCTCCGCTTGGCCTCCCTTGTGCAGAAGGCGAAGCCAAGCTAAGCCACTAACGATACAGAACGTTAGGTTATGACTATAACCAAGTTCTGTTAGTTAGGGGCGATGCTTGGCTTCGGACGGCCGCTGCAGCCCTTGACCTCACCTTGTGGTGAAAGCTTGGGAAGGAGGAGAGCAGGTGACCACACACCTGCTTATGAAGGTAAGCTGATGAGGGGTGTGGTCAGACTAATACTGGTATTAGAGGTACATTTGTGGTTTATTCAGTACGCGTGCACGTACGCGAGATAGTGCAGAAGGCGAAGCCAAGCATCGCCCCTAACTAACAGAACTTGGTTATAGTCATAACCTAACGTTAAAATGTGCAGGAAAGGTAAAAAAAAACCAAGGGCTTATAAGCGACCTCCCCTCTTAAACCTATATAGGATAACTACACAAAAACAATCCCTCCCGTCCCCCCCGTCCCCACATTATGCACAAACACATGTGCATATCCCTCTCTCATACACACAGATACATACAATACAGCATTATATATTATATTATAATGTTGGGTAAAAGATTTTAAAATACTTTACACAAATACACATGGATACTATAGACTACAATTGTTAAGGGGATGCAGACCAGAGAAAGACTTTCATCTTGTTTACATCAGGGTCCCCCATTTTCAATTCATCATAACATACAGTATAAGACATACATGACATACAGATAGACAGTACTGCTACATCTATACATTTATGACATATCAGATTTGCAAATACAGTACTGTTTATGATACAAAAGTGTCCAGAAAAAGATTGTATATACATTTGACGTAGAAACTGTACATTGGAGGAGGGTGGGGTGGGGTTGGGTGGGTGGGTGGGGGCTGTACATTGGAGGTGGGGGGGGGGGGTTGGGTAGGGGGGACACACACATTGTACACTGTACATTGGAATACTGACAAAGCCATACTTGGTAATTTACTGTACAACTAGGTTAGGACATTTGTAGGGGCCAGTTTAGAATTGCAGTCTCCCGTAGGTGTTTTTTGAGAGTGTTTTTGAAAGTGGGTAGTGATTCACATTCCTTTACTCTTTTCTGAAAAGAGTTATTATTATTAAGAGTATATATTATTATTTGGTGGATTATATTAATATGTACTGTTGGTCTGTGGTAATTCCATGTACGAATAAATAAATAAATGATGATGATGATGATGATGATGATGATGATGATGATGATGATGATGATGATGATGATGATGATGAATATGGTATTGTGCTCTTGCTCTGTTTGAATAGGTGGAGAGAGTGGTTAACTGTATTATAATAGTAAATAGAAAAATATGTTATGCTCATGCTTTTTTCTTTTTGAAGGTGGAGAGAGTAGCATTGCTAGTGGCACAACAGTAGTGAGTAATGAACAAGAGAAGCCCACTATATCAGAGCAACCTGCAGGTACGAAACATTTACTTTACATTTATATTAGACCCAATTTATACAGTTTAGGGTATTTTTAATCATGGAACCCATGTAATCATGTGTTTTAAACAGGTGTACTCAAACTTTTGGGTATTGTGCTCTTGCTCTGTTCTTTGAATAGGTGGAGAGAGTAGCAGTGCAATGGCAGTGCTAGTTAGGCAGGAGCCTTTGGAGAGAGATATGGGTCTAGGACCCAGCACAGTGATGACAGCGGAAAGTGACAGTGAAAGAAGAGAACAAGCATTTGAATATTTTTCCCGCCCTCTATCCAAAGATTTTGAATTATTTTTCAACTACCACCCACAACAAACCCCTCTAAAACCAATTCCCAAAGTGTTCCACTCAAAAGATGGTACAAACAGAAAATGGCTGTCCTACAATGATGCAAACCACTCCCTATTCTGCTCGGTATGTCTTGCATTCAGCAAATCTGACAATGACAGTGCATTCACCAGAGGAGGCATGCAGACATGGAAACATGTCCATCAGAGAATAAAGGAGCATGAGCAAAGCAAGGCCCATAGAGAGAGTGCCGAAGCCTATTTCCTCAGAGCTAAAAAGGCAGACATCAGTAGCCTCCTGAGTGAAAAACAAGTCACAGCACATCGAGATCAGGTCAGGAAGAAGAGGCAGGTTATGGAACGTATCATTGACATACTCAAAGTAATTGGAAAGCGTGGTCTTAGCTACAGGGGAGACGTACATGAAGCTGCATATAGACTTGACGACCCAACCATAGACCATGGCAATTTCTTGGAAATGATATTGTTGCTCAGCCGTTATGATGTCTGTCTCCAAGAGCATGTAAACGACAGCATCGAGAAGAGCAAGAGGCAACATGAGAGGAAAGGTACAGGAAGAGGGTCCCTCTTTACTTTGTTGTCCAAAACAACTGTCAACAAGTTAATTGATGTCATCAGGGTCTTAATTCAAGATGTGATTGCTGCTGAAGTTCAGGAGGCAGGGATGTTTTCAGTACAAATAGACACCACACAGGATTTAACATCCAAAGACCAGTGTGCTGTAGTTCTGCGCTATGTCACCGACGTTGTCCATGAGAGACTCATCGGTGTTATTGACTGTGAGTCAGCAACAGGACAGTATTTTGTGGAGCTCCTTAAACAGACCCTGGAGAAGGTGGGCATTAACATCAAGAACTGTGTAGGGAACTCAACAGACGGAGCTGCTAATATGCAGGGACAGTATAAGGGCTTCTCTGCATTGCTCTCAGGAGAGGCCCCTGACCAAGTGCACACTTGGTGTTACTCGCATGTGCTGAATCTGGTGCTTACAGACACCACTGGGCTTGTAGTGGCAAGTGCATCCCTTTTCTCTTTGTTGAACGACATTGCTGTGTTCACTAGGGAGTCCTACAAGCGCATGCAGGTATGGGAAGGAACCAGTGGGGACAAACGGCACAGACGGCTTGGTTTAATTGGAGAAACTCGCTGCTGGGCCAAGGACCATGCCTTGACGAAAGTGTTTGGAGACTTTGGAAAGCCTGACCGTGCACTCTACACAGATGTGGTGATCACCATGATGAAAATTGAGGAGGATGAGACCATGAAACCTGTTGCCAGAGTCAAGGCCAGAGGATACCTGGAAGCACTCCTGAGGTATGAAACCGTACTCACCGCTCAGGTGTTTCTCCGGATTTTTGAGCAGACTTCCCCAGTCTCAAAGTACTTGCAAACAAGTGGCATGGATATTTTAACAGCCCAGCGCTTGGTGATGGGAACTGAAGACAACCTGAAGAAGTGTGCCAGGGACTTCGATGGTGTGAAGAGGGCAGCAGACACTTTTGTCGAGTGGGCCAATGGCATTCTGCAGGAGCAGCAGGACTGTGATGCTGAAGTGCAAACTGCTCTCCCAGAGAAGCGACAAAAAAAAAAAAAAAAATGCCAGGTGAATTGGCAGAAGACGAGCCCATCACAGATGCTATGTTGGATTATAAAGTCAAGATCCACAATGCAGTCCTCGACACTGTGATCAACAGTTTTCACCGGCGTTATGCAGCTAATGCAGTATTGTACTCAGATTTTGCCTGCATGGACCCGAAGAACTCCATTGAAATTAGGACAAAGGGCCTTCCAAATGCAGCCATGAAGGAGCTCAGCAAGTGCCTGCAGAAGTTTGATGAGCGTGCCACAGTGGAGAACTTGCAGGCAGAACTGACAGACCTGGCAACACAATGGGAGAGACTGAAGATGTCACCTTTGGATGGGTACAGCACCAGAGACAGGGGAGCCGGTGACGTGCCAGGGGAACAATCTGATCAACTGGAGGAAAACATGGAGCTGACGAGCAGACATTGTAAAACATGTAAAAACTGTGCAATATGTTGCCATCTGCTCTTGTCACAGTACAATCTACTGACAGATGCCTACCATGTTATTGGTATGGGCTACAAGTTCCTCCTCACTTTATCTGTTACCCAAGTGGCCTGTGAGAGAACTTTTTCTACCCTGAAGTTCGTCAAGAACCGGTTAAGAACCTCCCTCACCCAGGATAACCTTGAAGCTTTCCTTTTGATGTCAATGGAGAAGGAGATTCTGATGGGACTTGACCGAGACAGCATAATTGACAAGATGGCAGAGGGCAGTGAATTACTGCGCCGCCTACTGACCTACTGAAGGTAGGACAATCTCTAAACTTGGCTAGATAGTGAGTAGTGACTGTCACTGACTTTTAGTGTTATGAATGTTTTTGTATGCACATCCAAATGAAACACACACACACCACAGTTTTTCTACTGATCATGTTAATATAAATGATCATTGTTAATTTACAAATAAAAGTTACCATTAAACAGATGCAACACAGATAAAAAATGTCCTGCCATTCAAATCTGCTGCCTTCATTGACACATTGTGTTTATGTATTTTGTGTGTGTGTGTGTGTTTCTTGAGTGCACCAATGTCTCTATAACCTCTATGTTGTGTGTTCCAGAGGCAGTGTGGGTCTGTCTAAGCCCACCTTCACCCAGCAGCTGTCCATCCCTCCTGACTCCTGCAGCAGTACCTCCAGCTAAGCTGACACTTACTCTAGTTTGACACCCGTACACTTCATTCAACAACCTGCACCCACCACTGATTTTGTACATAGTTATTTATATGTATTATTTAATAAATATTGGTTAAACGTTATAGTCCTTGTGTCGTCTCCCTCCTTAATGATATGTACCTTTGGTTTTATTTGAAGTTCATAACAGTACATTGTACTAAGCAATTGTTGGCTCATTAGTTTGTGATTTGCATGCACTAAAATGCACCAGAATGCAGGAAATTAAGTATTTGTAACTAAAATGTTCCTGGTGGGGGACCCCCCGCTTAAAAAGTGGCCTGACTGGGGATATATTTCGCACTATATCTCCCGGTATGAATTATTTCCCCAGTCCGGCCCTGCCCCCACTTATAGACTGCTTCACGCGTTCAGGAATCCAGAGGAGGATTTCTGTAAATCTGTTGGTACGAAATTTTTACCAAGATATTTACCAAGGCACTTATGAACATGTTCGAGAATGAGGACCATTGACTTCTGCCAATAGTTGGAGAAGTAACGGCTGGAGAACTTGAGAACTGTTAGGACTGTCTGTTAGGACTGAGGTGCACGACCACGATATATACTGTACCATACTAGTACAACTATTATTATTATTATCATTATTATTTCTATGATTATTTATTGAATTCTGCCATCCCACCATTATTACTATGTCCTGTACTCTTTTATTATTATTAATATTTATATTATTATCTTTCATGCCTGTACCTCCCCTCCCCCTTCCCCATGCTGTGATGACACCTGAATTTCCACAAGGGGATTAATAAACAAACACTTAATTTGATGTTTTGGATGCCTTTTTTTTCTTTAAAGTAACTAGTGACTGCAGGGTTCAGATACATGTAGTGGAGTAAAAAAGTACAGTCTTTCTTTTTAAATGTAGTGGAGTCAAAGTACAAAGTTCCCTTACTGTATAAATGTAAATACTCAAGTAAAGTACAATACCTTTATTGCTGAATTGCTTTAAAGCAAGAGCAGAACAACTACATACAATATACAGCGTCATGCATGATCCAAGGATATTGAAACCTTGCCAGCATTAGGTAAATATTGTGACAGTTTTAACAGTTTGTGTTGTCAAAACAAACCATACAGATTCTCTATGTGGACATAATTTTATTACATTTGCAGAAACACCTTGAGAAACACAATACAAAGAAACAACAATAAACAATAACATCAACAACATAAAAACATAGTTATGTATCACCAATTATTTTTTTAAATAAATATATACTATATATACATGTAGGCTATATGTCCTTCACAGTATATATGTACTGTACGTACATACTGTAGGCAGGGCCGGATTAACGACCGGGCCGCCCGGGCCGCAGCCCGTGGGCCTCTAGTGATGAGGGGCCTCCAAAAAAAATACAAAAAATATTGTTTTTTAAATTAAATTTTTTTTGAGGCCCCTCGTCACTAGAGGCCCCAAATAATAGATTTTTTTTTTTTAACTTTTATTCTTAATTTTTTTGGAGGCCCCTCGTCACTCGAGGCCTTTTGGAGGCCCCTCGTCACTAGAGGCCTTTTGGAGGCCCCTGGTCACTAGAGGCCCCAAATTATAATTATTATTTTTTTTACTTTTTTCTTTTTTTTGAGGCCCCTCGTCACCAGAGGCCCCAAATATTTGTTTATTTTTAATTAAAATTTTAATTAAATTTTTTTTTCTTATTTTGGAGATCGATGTCATACTGTGACACTGAAATGAAAACATATTTCATCAACTAAAATATTTAGTCAACAAAAATATTTCATCAACTAAAATATACAGTACGTCACACCCTGCCGTCTGCAAGTGGCTAATCTTGAGTATTTTTTCTCCTCTTCATAAGAGTTTGAGGTTTTCCGTTTGAGGTAAAAACAGCAATAAAAAAAAAATCTCCACATCCCAGCCCCGACGCCTGAATACTTTTACCAACGGATTTCCAGTTCCGCGTTTGCGTTCTGCGCTCTGATTGGCCACTGACATTTCTGGTAGCGCCAATGGTGTGACGCCTCTTTCTTTCACCGGTTAAGCTTAGGCACTCTTTTGAAGTTGGTTAAGGTTAGAGTTTGTCTTAGAGCAGGGCGATAGAACACCAGCCCTGATTCCATACTCTAACCTTAACCAACTTCGAAAGAGTTGCCTAAGAAACGTCAGTGGCCAATCAGATCGCACCAGAAACGTCAGTGGCCAATCAGATCGCAGAACGCGAACGCGGAACTGGAAATCCGTTGGTAAAAGAATAGACGCAGCCCCGACACGAATGAGGCAGATTGGGATCATTATTCATGACAGACAGCAGAGACACGCCGGTGCTGATAGCGGATATCATCGAGCTCCCCCTAGTGACTAGGGGCCTCCACTACACACTAGTAAAAAAAATAAAAGAAATACGAAAAAATACATTTATATAATCAGATCCTCATCCAGCGTTTACTTTCACAGCATCTATAGTGACTACTAGTATCATCTCATCTCTTCTCTATCTATTTTTATTAAATTTTTTGTATTGCAAATAAAAATATGATTGATTGTTTGATAATGAGCGGTGAGAGACGTTGAGTCTACGTGACACTAGGGCGGGCCATACTTTTTTTTTTTTGGAAAATCAATCGAGTGGGGTGTCTAAAATATGTGTTTTCTTGTGGGGAATTCAAATATGGGATTATTTTTCTAATCGGATAACTCCTACCTACATTGTTTTGGATTTCAAAATGGCCGATTTGACCATTTTTCACCCCTTGGCCATACATGGATGCCAACATGAATCTGAAGGAAATCCTAACATGCAAGGTGTCTAAATGATGTGTTTCTTAATGGGGAATTCAAATATGAGTTCATTTTTGGGATAGGATAACTCTAACCTACATCATTTTGGATTTCAAAATGGCAGATTTTACCATTTTTCACCCCTTGGCCATACATGGATGCCAACATGTATCTGAAGGAAATCCTAACATGCAAGGTGTCTAAATGATGTGTTTCTTAATGGGGAATTCAAATATGAGGTCATTTTTGGGATAGGATAAATATAACCTGCATAATTTTGGATTTCAAAATGGCTGATTTTACCATTTGAACCCATTGGTATTGTATTACAAAATTGCAAAGATAAAAAATATATGGGAAATCATTTATAATGACAAAGCCATCAAATGTATTAACAAGTGAACTGTATATAACTGGATACAACTCCAAAGTTCAATAATAATAATACTAACAATAATAAATTGTATTTGTAATGCACACAAACACCTAAGTGCTAAATCTCGATCTCCTGACTTCTTGAACTTTGCCAGGTTCCAATATCTTGATTGGACTCATTCTTGGATGGCAAGATCTCCTACTGTACTGCTTTAGCCACCAACCTACAAACACAAACTTAAAGTCAACGTCAGCCATAAATAGGTGAGCTCTTTCCAGAACTACTCAGCAGAAACCTCTGTAACCATTTTAACAAACGTCTCAATGTATTGAGAAAATCCATGGGGCTCCATCAATCCTCTATCTTCTTAAAACATTGGAAAGGCAGGGGATGGAATAGAAGGCAGAGAAAAGGAGAAGGGGCAAAGAAGAAAGCTTTGCAGCAGCAGACAAGGTTGCCAGGACGGATGTTGAGAGCTTCCTTACAGTCCCTGAAGTTGAGCTCATTCCTGAAACTGACCCTGCAGCTTCAGCAAAGCTACGGAAAAATTATGATGAGATTCCAAACATCGCCCTTGCTAGTGTAAGGTATGGCATAGGTCTAAGGCGAACTGCAGCTATAGCAACTGCAGCTCTGATTGATGCAGGACTCATCTTAGAAGATGACACAAGTAAAGTGATTGATAAGAACAAGGTTAAGAGAGCACAAGAAAAGTATAATCTTTAGATTTTTTATTCTTACAGTTCAATACAGTGTCCATTACTTCATTTTCATCTACCGGATAAAGAAACATTGAGCTTGAATTGAAGTCTATCAGTTTATCCAGTGACCCAGTTGTGAATGTAATTTTCTCTGCCAATTCAGGTCCAATACGTACAAAGAATTTATTAAAACCATCAACCACCTCATCCATGTTGCTTATGGACTTTTCATTTACAATAAATGATCTGGATAGTTCACACCATTAGACCCCTTTCTGATAAGATTATTAAGCACCTTCCAAATACCCTTAATATCATGTTTTTTTTTACTTTCTAGTAGATTGGCATAGTATTCCTTTTTACAGTTTCTCATAATAATGGTTAACTTGTTTTTATACATTTTATATTTAGACTCTGTTTCATTAGTTCTGTATTTAATAAATGTTCTATACAACAGGGTTTTCTTTTTGCAAGCATTTAATAGCCCCTTTGTTAACCATGGATTCTTTGTGGTATTTCTTCTCTTGTCCTGTTTTTTTATTGGACATTTGTTGTCATATGATGCTTTAAATATTTCCAGAAAAGAGTCATAGGCGACATCGATATTATTTGCTTGGTATAGTGTATTCCAATCCTGTTCAATTAAGTTATTTCTCAGAGCAGTCAATAACGTTAGGTTATAACTATAACCAAGTTCTGTTAACACTAGTGAACGCTCAGCGTCTCATGCATAATCTCGCTTCAGCGTATGCACACTGAATAAATTTCAAATGTACCTTTAAATGCCAGCATTCATCTGGCCACACCCCCATCCGCCTACCTACATAAGCCGGGATGGGCCACACACTCATCTCCTTCCCAACAAATTTCATCACAATGAAAAATCAAGGGCCTGCAGCAGCGTCTAGACGCTGAGCGTTCACTAGTGTTAACATAACTTGGTTATAGTTATAACCTAACGTTCTGTGCCACACTAGCTCACGCTCAGCGTCTCATGCATAATAGGAGCTGAGCGGGAGCTAGAAGCTCGACAAATGTACCCTGCTGAGGCCCCCCACAACCATCAGACCAGGGAGGGCTGAGCCCCCCCGATCCACCCTAATGGAGGGCACCCCCCCTATTGGTGGCTTCACGGGAGGGCGACGGACCCGACCGTGCGAAGAGGCACTCAAGCAACTCAACGCACAGGGTGAGCAGACCGTGGCTTGACCCCACAACTACACACACGCACAACCCGCATGCCACCCGGGAACGAACGGAGGAACAACCTCGTTACTGCCCCCAGAATCACGGGGTCAAGGGCAAACCCAACCCCGTGGCAAGGCCGTAGCAGCGGAGCGCGAAGGAAGACCCAGACCCACCAAAAGGACTGGACTCCCTGGAATGGGGGCCCGGAGAAGTCCATGATGCCAGCATGGTGTTCTTGTTCTGTTCTTGACTTATTGTTATGTTTTCTTCTTGACTTGTTTAAAGAAGATCTGTACGGCCCATGGGGACATTAACGTGTGTTGTCGGGCCCTATAAATAAATTTGATTTGATTTGATTTGATCAAGACCCCACCAGGTGGGCACGTAGTGCCCCGCCCCCCACATCGCCAGCGTATTCGGACAAAAGGCCCCTCAGTTACTGCACCTGGTATTCCCAGGCGGAAACCCATCCAAGTACTAACCAGGCCAGAACCTGCTTAGCTTCCGAGATCGGACGAGATCGGGCGTGTTCAGGTTGGTATGGCCGTAAGCCGAGCGGGCCCCGTCCCCCCCAATAGTACACCGCCTGGCACACTGACCCTGCAACAGGCAGTCAGCATGGCCGTAAGCACACAAAAAAGGTTAACCAACGGAAGCAGGCAGCGCACCGGGGAAAAACCAGGCAACAGGCTATTAACCCTAGCCTGGAGACTGCGGACGAGACAGGCGCCAGAGGGGACAGCTGAACACAGCCGCCCCGGCGGAAGGAGCGTAAGCTGGCGGTGTTGCATGACCAAGCCTCCATTTAAAAACCCCCACCCAGAGGGGTCGAGGCAGAGAAGGCTGACACGATTGGCAGACGTTATGAACGTGCAGGGGCACCCTCAACCGGTGAACCCGGGAGTTGACACTGCACCAACACACCAGGGAATCAACCACCTTGGTGTTACCCAATGCGGTGGTTGTTCCTATAACCCCTCAAGAAAAAACTCCAAAACACACCTGCGGGTATACACCGGCTATACCGCAGTACAAGTGTCTCAGTTTTCAAAAAAGGGTTAACCCAGGCCTACAGGTCGACGAACATTACCTCGGACCGGGCCTGGCAATACGGGAAGCACAGGGTCACCAGAGGAGGTCAAAGACCACCCCAACAGGCCCCTCTTCGCCATGCGCGAGAGAGGAGCGAAAAAGAATGGAGAACCAGTCCCTAAGCACACCGCACCTGGCCTTCCCAGGCGGTCTCCCAACCAAGTACTAACCAGGACCAACCTGTGTACAGCGGTGCAGTCGTAATATGTGGATAGAGCGCATCTTTGTGCGCGCGTACTGATCATCTAGTAACACGGCGTGTAACCGCGTGTGACCACGACTGCACCACTGCCTGTGTAGCGGCCGAGATCCGACGAGATCGAGCGCGTACAGAATGGCATGGCTGTAAGCCATTACGACAGTGCTGAGTAAAAACGTACCCAACCAGGGTCTCCATAGCGCTTAACCCTGTGACACCCGGACCGACCTGGCATTTTTCCCCCTGAAAAAAGCCCAAGTCCCTCAGGGTACCAGAACAGCAGATCTGCATCCCCGGCGGACAACGGGTTCAACTGATCCGGACCAGCGCGACCAGAACCAGTCCCGTGCCCTAACCACGCCGACATGCCTACTCCAGGAGAAGGGCAGATATGCGTGTCGATCTTAACATGAAAAGAAGGCGCTACCCAGACGTTCGGGCGAACCGCGCCTGGTGGCCCACCCCAAGGGCGTGAGACCCCTCTACATATGTTCAGATCCATTCCGTCATCATCCCCCAGACATGAACGAGAATCCGTCGAAAAACCAACCCAGGTCGTGGGATTTGGTCGTCGGAAGAGGAAAAACCCCCATCTCAGTTGCTTTATAAAAACGCTGTTTCAACCACAAGCAACCAAGGCGTGCCAGTCAGTCGCCTGTTTACAGCGAGCTAGCACTATACGTGCGTCGGGACACACCCCCATCAATGAACAGGCTATTTAGACCTGTCATTGAATCCCCAAGGCGCCCAGGGGAACGACAAGAGGGGTGTGACACTTCCTAACTCCAACACTTTGTGAATAGAAAAGAAGGAAGCATCAACAGTATGTATCCCAGTCTACACAGCCAGGGGTAAAAATTTTTCACATTTTTACACCCCACCACCCTCCCATAGGAAGGAGACGGGGATCCCCAGAGAGACTTCCCACGCGAGCTGTACAGATTGAAAAGAATATATATTGCACCTTGAGCCATGTAAAAAAATGGTTTTAGGGCTCTCCGGGGAAGAGGCACTGAACCCATACACACTCAATAATCGAATTGAATCGAATACATATACAATAGAATAGGACCCTTCTAGAGGGTCCACTCACTTTGACAATCTGAGGAGGAAGGCTCTGTACTCTGATGGAGGCTCCCTCACATGGAAGAAGGAGTCCGAACTCACAGAAGGCCCGAATAGGCGCTTGGTGAGGAGGAGCCTTGACCACCCCCCTGAAACAGATCCATCACATGGACCTGAACAGCACACGGAAGTCCTACCAACAGAGACGCGCACGGTGACGTACTCTATGGCGGGGGAATTCCTGCGGTGCACACGCCCAATATACCAGGCCGTGGGACCAGGAAACCGGCCGAACCGCCACGTGACGGGAACCTTGAAGGACAGGGGGTGTACCCCTGACCGACAGAAACAAGGGGGAGAGGAAAGGTTACCAGTTCACCCCTTTACGACCCCACACCCATGATACGATGTAATGACAAAAAGAGAATATGACACAGTCATAGTCAGCTCTATGAAGCGTTTGACAGCTCCACACAGCGCATGAGCTAACCTGCTATCTGATTTTTACTAAGGAAAAAACACAGAAATAGAGAGGGCTCTCTAAGAGCCCCGGTCCAACATACACATGTGCTTCTGTGGCCAGTCCAACCCAGTTGTAGGTCACATGACACACACAACCAGGGCCGCCTGGGAGAAATGCGAGGCCCTGTGCGAGATTTAACGCGAGCCCCCCCCCAAAAGGTTAAAAAAAAATATATATATATATATATATATATTTATTTTTTATTTTTTATTTTTTTTATACAGTCAACATATTCTTAAATAATAGCGCTGCCCGAGGCGGGGCATGATACAGTCAACATATAGCAAAAGAGAGAGCGAGAGAGAGCTCCCGTTCTACAGTCAATATACAGTGTACAGAGAGAGAGAGAGAGAGAGAGAGAGACACATTGGAAATAAATTTAAATGCTATTTGGCCCTAAACAGAGAGTACACAGTGGCAGAATACCTGAGCACTGTGACTGAAGATCCTTGAGCACAGCCTAGCCATCGAGAAAGGCCGCCATAGGCAGACTGTGTGTGTTAGAAAGAGAGAGAGAGAGAGAGAGAACATGTGTGTTTGTCATGTGTGTGTGTGTTAGAGAGAGACTAGAGCATGTATGAGAGATTCAAAAGGACAAAGATCAACACTTAAATCCAAGAGAGAGAGAGAGAGAGAGAGAGAGAGAGAGAGAGAGAGAGAGAGAGAGAGAGAGAGAGAGAGAGAGAGAGAGAGAGAGAGAGAGAGAGAGAGAGAGAGAGAGAGAGAGAGAGAGAGAGAGAGAGAGAGAGAGAGAGACATTGGAAAGAAATTGAAATGCTATTTGGCCCTAAACAGAGAGTACACAGTGGCAGAATACCTGAGCACTGTGACTGAAGATCCTTGAGCACAGCCTAGCCATCGAGAAAGGCCGCCATAGGCAGACTGTGTGTGTTAGAAAGAGAGAGAGAGAGAGAGAGAACATGTGTGTTTGTCATGTGTGTGTGTGTTAGAGAGAGACTAGAGCATGTATGAGAGATCCAAAAGGACAAAGATCAACACTTAAATCCAACAAGAAGAGGGTCTATACCAGAGAAACCAAAGCAGCAAGGAGCCAATGGCTGACATCAGCTAAATAGGCTAGCCAGGTACTGTGACACCAGGCCACACACAGCTTTGGCCAACGGCCCAACGCTACCCAAGCTACACAAGCGACCAAGACATTCACACACAGCACATGTCGTATCTCCAAATGTTGTGAAGTAGCATATGTTTTGCCTGGAAAAAAACATCGTTATTAACAAAACATTCGGGAGGGGAAGGAAGGAAGAGTGGGGTAATGTCATGACATTTTCATTAATCTTACCTGCACAAAAGGAACGCAGGGCGAAAGGCCGCAACACAGGTCTCCACGTTGACGAAAGGCCTCTCGCTGGCGGGACAAAATAAGCCAGAACCCCCTGCTATTCTCACGGCTAATGTCAATGGTCGACTCGTAGCACAAGCTAACAGCTAACTCTAGCCTAGGCTAACTGATGGCATCAAAGTAACGTGCGCAGCCGGCAGCTAGCCGGCAGCTAGCTACGACGTTAGCTGCTGGCTGCGCACGTTACTTTGATGCTATCAGTTAGCAGAGCTCAACCCGGCTATCGCTAACCATGAGCTAACGCACTACCACTGAAACTACAACATGAGAAAAGCAATACAGGCGCTGACACCAGGCACACACCGTTAGCTACTAGTAGTACTATATTAGCTAGTCGACCAGTTTGGCTCCAGAGAGAGAGAAAGAGAGCATAGGTCCACGGCGGGAATATAATCATAGGTTGACTCACCATAACGCAGTATCAATCCGGCGCCAATGGTAAAGTTGGAAGGAGACTTTCTTGGCCCACGGTGTAATTTCTTCTGATCCATGCGGCTTTTGAAAAGACATCCACTCGCCTCGCTCCTCTGAATAGCGCTGAATTATCTACCTCGTGTCGTGTCTTCTTCTTCTATTTGGTATTACGGCGGACGGGCCGGAAACACTATCCTAAAATCTGTAGAGCAGCAAATCCGCAGAAACCGGAAAACTGCAGTCTGCAGAGCCGCAGAGGCAGGAAGTCAGACACATTCTACAAACGTGTCTAATGTGAAATATATAAGCATATAAGCAAAACTAGATTTTAGGTCTGTGATGAAAAAGGGCCTCGCGGGAAGGGGGGCCTCGCAAAAAAAAAAAAGTTAAATAAAAAAAAATATTAAAAAAAAATATATATATATTTTTTTTAATATTTTTTTTATTTTTTTTTGCGAGGTCCCCCTTCCCGCGAGGCCCTGTGCGACCGCACTGCTCGCACACCCCCTGAGGCGGCCCTGCACACAACCCATCATCACCTACAAAAAATTTCAAAAACACTCAACAGAGGAACGCCGTTTTTCACAATGAGAGAATACATCATTCTCGATTAGTATCGGCCACAGGCCTTGCTAAGCACACACGACAGCGACCAAACCATCTTTTCTTTCAGGAAAATAAAGTTTCTCCAGCTGTTTTAGCACAACCTCAGCAATCAAGCTAAGGGTTACATCGCATCCGTACCACACAAAAGACACAATTAGTGCACAACATGTCTGATAGGAGGATGAAAAAGTCCCCAGGGAACCGGGGGGAAAACACAATCCTCTTATTTTACCCTCAATACGGCCAGTTAAAACAGGAAAACCTGTTAATATGTGAACACACTGTTCATTGTCATCACAGGCTGAGAAAAGAACATTCTTTTACTCACTTGTCACTAAGCATAGCTTCATAGGTTAGTTACCTTAGTTGTGAGTACACGGTACATATAAACACACATGATGTTTCTCACACAACAAACAGACCATTTTCACATCTGTAACAAGCCGATTTGCACGGAGAAGCTAACTGCCAGTGACAAAGACAGTTCACACATAACTCGCGCCGTATCCTAAATGCATTGCAGCAACACACGTTTTGGGAAAAACATCGTCATTCACAAAACATTTAGAAAAGTAAAACCAGAAGACGTGTTATAAGGCCTGGTCAAACCTGGTCCTACCCGGAACGTAGATCAGCGAAGTGCAGTCACAGACACCGTAGGAACACAGCCGCTCCTGTGTTGTTCGAACTGGGCAGCGTCGCCGCTCCAACCCGCACTACAGTCCTCTTTGTTGACGCAACCTCGCCGTCCTGGCTCAGGGCAGGGTCGACGAAACATCCCCTGTCAAGGATGACGTTGTAGTCAAGAGTGCAAAACATGTTAAAATCAAAGCACGTTCAACAGAATAGCATCAAGCTAACGGCCGCTCCAACCGTTCGGGCGCTACTGCCCCTGCTCGCGAGATGCCGAGATAACGGCGCACGCGACCAGAAGCGAGCTCACGGCGGCGCGCGAGAAGCTAAAGCTACCCCGCGCCAGGCCATGGCCTATAGCAGCAAGCTAACGTTACCTAGTGATCACGACATGCTAGCACCGCAGCTAACAGCTGACTGGCTAACAGTAGGCCCAACCTGAGCAGGCCATGCAGCGATCCCAGCAGGCTAACGCAGCACTAACAGCTGACTGGCTAACCGTAAGCTAATCAGCTATCACCTGAACATGTATACAATGACATAACACTCACCCAGACAGGCCGCCGTTCTGAACCTCTCCTCACTTTTTTAGAGAAAAGAGAAACAAGATGTCCACACTGCTTTACAACGGTGATTTTACCAACACCCGACGGAATCAGCACAATACCAAACTGGCCTGTGTAGCTGACTTGAACATGGATCTGCCGCTATCGCACATCCATGCACATATCCCCTCGTGAAGGAATACTCTCATTTGGATATGAAAGAAGGGGCTTAACACGGGACAGAGGGAAAACCACTCGTCCAGAAAACACAGGGATCACCAGTGTTAATGGTCGCGGCCCACTAGTTAACTAAAATGGCTTCAGACCAAGGTCTCGTGTCGTCTAGGAGACTGAACAAAGGACCCTAGCCTGGGCCCGGTTTTCATAACATTGTCAATTAGTCCCCATAGCACTAACAGACAAGTGGAGCCTGCCAGCAAAAACACTACTCACCCAACCTGGAACGCACCGCTTCTCACAACAGCGGCGCGCCACTACAGTCCCTGCACCGCCGGAGGGTTTCACTCCGTCCAGCCGCATCAAAGAAGACTGTAGCTGGGAGGTATGTAGCGGCGTGAACCCCCAATACGAAACCGGTGGAGTTTGTGGAATGATCACCATCTTCCAGACACTCCAGTACGAAGACAATATCGCCGTATTTTCTCGTTTTAAAATAGTGAGAGAGAAAATAAAGATATGATGTCAACGTATTCTCCTTATTCTTCCTTTCCTTAGAGCAATACTTTCTCCACGTCAAGTGGGCATATAGCAACACGTTGCTTGTGATGAAATTTGCGAAGGAGATGAGTGTGTGGCCCATCCCGGCTTATGTAGGTAGGCGGATGGGGGTGTGGCCAGATGAATGCTGGCATTTAAAGGTACATTTGAAATTTATTCAGTGTGCATACGCTGAAGCGAGATTATGCATGAGACGCTGAGCGTGAGCTAGTGTGGCACAGAACTCCTCACTTCTTATACGGCTACAGTATACATTTTTTGCCTCCATGACTTTTCTATACATAGTATCATACACAACAAAAATTGGTAGATGGTCACTAATGTCATTAAGTAATAGCCCACTCACAGTATTGTTATCTATTATGTTTGTAAAAAGGTTATCTATCAGTGTGGCACTATGTGAAGTTATTCTGCTGAGTCTGGTGATTTTAGGATATAGGCTCATGCTGAACATAGTGTCAATGAATTCCTCTGTCAATCTATGTTTTTGTGGATTTAGCAGATCAATATTGAAATCCCCACATATGAATACATCTTTTTGATTATTTATAGAAAATAGTTTTTCCATCCAGTTGTTAAACACATTAATATCTGATCCTGGTGTCCTATATATACAGCTAACAACTACATTCTTCTTTTTTGCCAAGCTTATTTCAACTGTTACACATTCAAACACATTTTCTACTGCCAATGACATCTTATCCAACACTTTACAATCCATTTTACTATCAACATATAATGCCACACCCCCTCCACTTTTATTTTGTCTGTTTGTGTAAAACATGTCATAACCAGGCATATTAAGATCTGTACCTCTGTCAAGGTTTAACCAAGTCTCTGAAATGGCTATTATGCTAAACGGTGAATTAAATTGCATCAAGTAATCCTGAATGTGCTCATAATTAGCATACAGGCTCCTACTATTAAAATTAATGAATGATATTTTGTGTTTCGCATCAATCATTTCATAAAATTTAGTTTCTGTATAATATTTGCAGTCTTTCTTAATATCTATAAAGATGTTATTATCTGGATCAATTTCATTCACCGTATTTTGAGATTTATAGTCAGTATACTCAAACGTTTCAAATTCTAGACTCTCGTAATCAAAATTCGTGGAGGTTTCGTTCAAATTCTCACCCTCTATCAGGGATGAGTATTCATCATCATCGTCACCATTCATACACAACTATCCTAGTAAATTGGAACTTGGAAAGTGGACATCAGAGCGAATATCAAGGGGTTGAAAGCGAGAGCCACGGACAAGACCAACCAGCGGACAGACAACCGACGGGCAAACAGAGAGACAGACAGACAGACAGACACACAGATAGATAGACAAACAGGCATACACACCCTAACAAAAGAGAGCCACCAAGGTTAGCAACAAAATATGGATACAAGACAAACACAACAAAAACAATCAAGAAAATCCAAGCGGCCCCCGCCATATCAAGCTAGAGCACACCAGACAATACCTGAAAAGTAATATACAAAGAAAAGAAAAGAAATCAAAAGTATTAGGCCACTCCCTAGCCAAAATGTTCACTTAGACTTACCCAATTATTCCGTGTAAATAGATTAGATATGAAGAGAAAAGGAATGTAATAAAATAATATAATACAATATTACAGGTAAAGAAGGAGGGAAAAATTTTATGGAAAAAATATATATACAAATCTGAGAAAGAGAGACAAAGAGAGAGACACGCACAACGAGAGAGCGTGACAGGGAGAGAGAGCAAAAGGATCACACTCAATGGATATTTGCATAAGAGGAATCAAAATGGTAATAATTCAAATAGTGAAAATAATAAAATAGTAAATACTAGTAGTAATAATAATAAATAATAGTAATAATAATAAATAAAAAATGTATAATAATAATATATATGCGTATACATTCAATATACACGTATATACTATACATTCATTCATTCCATCCCTTCCTATGTAGTCACGGCAATGTTAACTCTCTACCGGTTGATGACGTCATCATCTTGCGACCGTGTTTACATCGGTAGTGGAGCCATGCTGCAAACCGAACGCACTACTGGGGTAATCCTCCTGCTTCAGTGTTGACAGCAGCTGGGGAAACATTCTGGATATTCGGTAGAATCTCCTGAGCATCATGGAAGATGTTGTCGTCGCCACCGCTCAGCCAGTATGTTACCCAAGGATTTCTATACAAGTTGCCGTCGATGTAGAGTCGATCAACTATGAGACAGGCGTTCTTCTTGTTCTTTCTAGCCTCTGTCAGAATCGGATAAAGCAGCCTCCTCCTACTCATGATCTCAAATGGAAATTGATCACTGACGGAGTAGTTGGTATTTTTTAGCTCTTTACCCTTGGAGCATGACAGCGTACTTCATCCTGGAATCTGTGACTTTTGCCACGATCGGATGTGGCCTCTGCTGGTCGCCTCTAGCTTTCCCCAGGCGATGCACTCTGGAGAAGCGAATCGACTCGGCTTCCTCCGACTTCATTTTCAATTTGTTGACTAAGAACTCCTTTAGAAGACCCTCAGAATTCTGGTAAGTTTCATTTGGGACTTCTGAAAGTCCATGTATTATGATATTGTCCCTCATGCAGGACCGCCTGGGAGAAATGCGAGGCCCTGTGCGAGATTTTTTTCATACAGTCAACATATTCTTAAATAATAGCGCTGCCCGAGGCTGGGCATGATACAGTCAACATATAGCAAGAGAGAGAGCGAGAGAGAGCTCCCGTTCTACATTCAATATACAGTGTTATCGCTGCACAGACCCGGCAATGCCCCTGACCCTCCACCAGAGCAAGGCCAGAGAGAGAGAGATAGAGAGAGAGCATGTCTGTTTGTGTGTGTGTGTTAGAGAGAGAGCATGTATATGTGTGTTAGAAAGAGAGAGAAATATATAGAGAGAGAGCATGTCATTTTGTGTGTTAGAGAGAGATATAGAGCATGTCTGTGTGTTAGAAAGAGAGAGAGAGAGAGAGAGAGAGAGAGAGAGAGAGAGAGCATGTGTGTTTGTGTGTTAGAGAGAGAGCATGTCTGTGTGTGTGTGTTAGAGAGAGAGCATGTATGAGAGAGATAAGCAAAGATGAGCCCCTAAAGGATATTCAACTTTTAATGGAAGAACAAAACAGAAGGAAAAGATAACTTCACAAAGGCAACATGAATATACATAGATCCAAAAGGACAAAGATCAACACTTAAATCCAAAGAGAAGAGGGTCTATACCAGAGAAAACAAAGTAGCAAGGAGCCAATGGCCGACATCAGCTAAATAGGCTAACTGCAAATAGAGTAGCCAGGTACTGACACCAGGCCACACACAGCTTTGGCCAACGCTACCCAAGCTACACAAACTACCAAGACAATTCACACACAGCACATGTCGTATCTCCAAATGTTGTGAAGTAACATATGTTTTGCCTGGAAAAAAACATCGTTATTAACAAAACATTCGGGAGGGGAAGGAAGGAAGAATGGGGTAATGTCCAATGGACATCTTACCTGCACCAAGGAACGCAGGGCGAAAGGCCGCAACACAGGTCTCCACGTTGACGAAAGGCCTCTCGCTGGCGGGACAAAAAGAAGCTATGGCCGGAGCCTTGTCATGGTGCAGGCCCGACTACATCTTCTGTCAAAGATGATGTCGTAGTCAGAGTGCCAGGGCCTGCTATTCTCACGGCTAATGTCAATGGTCGTAGCACAAGCTAACAGCTAACTCTAGGCTAACTGATAGCATCAAGCTAATGTTCCCAGCCGAGCAAAAACGAGCAGCTAACGTTGTAGCTAAACAGCTAACTGGCTAACAGTTAGCTCAACCCGGCTATCGCTAACCACTAGCTAACGCAGAAACAAGCTATGCGGCTACCACTGAAAAACTGTACAACGTGAGAAAAGCAATACAGGCCAACACTTCAGACAGCCGCTGTGTTTTCCTCTTCTCATCCGAAGAGGGAAGGGAAAAAGAAGGCAATACACGTCCCACTACAGAGTGGTGTTTACCATAGCGGTGCCGGCAACAAGTCCCTCGCGGACTATAGCCGACTTGAGCATGGGGATATTCTCATAATGAAACACCAAGCTCACCTCCCTCGCACCAGGTGCTGACACCAGGCCACACACCGTTAGCTACTACAACAGCTAGCCGGCCCGTTTGGCTCCCGAGAGAGAGAGATATATCCACGGCGGGAATAGAATAGAGTGCATTAAAAACTCACCAAACGTCCAAGAGGATGGAGACAACCGCGTGGAGTTGACGAAGTTCATCTGCCGAATGACCGTCCTCTTCATCTTGGCATAACAATGCTGCACGCGTTCTCTCTAGGTTAGCTAACGCTAGTTAGCCTTTAGCTAAGCTAGCTACTAGCCGACATCATCATGGCTATCCCGACTGAACCACACATTAGCACTCAATATTATAACGTAGCTAAAGCTAACTAGCTGTCCCTGCCTTTAGCCGGGATGGCTAGCCTGACTGAACTGTCTAACATGCAACAACTTTCATCTTCAGTCCATCTGCCGAATGACCGTCCTCTTCGTTTTGGCTGGCATAACTAAGCATAACCTCCAAAGCTGCACGCGCGAAATAGTCAAACGCCGCTGACGCACGCCGGCTTGATGTAACCCCTCCCTTATTGAAACCAATCTGCAGAGCCCCAGAGCTCCAATAGAGAATAGTGCAGAGCCGCAGAGCCAGGAACATTCTACAAACGTGTCTAATGTGAAATATATAAGCATATAAGCAAAACTAGATTTTAGGTCTGTGATGAAAAAGGGCCTCGCGGGAAGGGGGGCATCGAAAAAAAAGAAAAAAGAAAAAGAAAATTTTAAAAAATTATAAATAAAAAATATTTATTTTATTTTTTATTTTTGTGTGCGAGGCCCCCCTTCCCGCGAGGCCCTGTGCGACCGCACACCCCCTGAGGCGGCCCTGCCCTCATGCTCCTGCATTGTAGATCGAGAATATCCTTTGCCATGATATTGGTATCCTTCCGAAGTTCACCTGTTAGACGCTTGAGGCTGTTAACCTCGATCCTGAGTGAGGCGTTGTCAGCCTTTAATACTTCAATTAAAGAGTTGTTGAACTCCACGGAGGCTTTTAATTCATTAACATCGTTTGTTAATTGGTCAAGCAAGTCAAGCTTCTTGAGTTGTTGATTTATGGATGATAAAGACTCACGGATGTCAGGTGAGTCTTCCTCACTGGAGCCCATCTGGAACCGAAGGCGTTTGTCAGCTGGGCCCTGGCCCGGCATTTTGTTTTTATGAAATAATTTATCTATGAATGCTTCCAAACTTCCCACTGTTTCCTCCGCAGGCGAATCCAGTTTGAAAAAATAAGTGTCAAACAATGATCAAACTAATTGTAAAGGCATTTTAGGGAGGTATAGGGCAGAGTGTAGCTCAGCACTTCATGCCGTCGGCCATCTTTTACCTAGGTTGGCATGTTGCTGTGTTTCTTTCTCATTCATTCAAAGGATCCGAACCGATTGAAGTTTATGGATACCATGACTTAAAATCCTCTTACCTTGACGATTAAAAGCCTCCCCAATTTAGAAACTTCCTTTCTGGGGGGTTTCAAAATGAAAGAGCAACGTCTATAGCAGCGGAATACGTTTATTTTGTACATTATCTAACGTTAACACAAACCTAAACTAACATTACAACTAACCTAAAGTTAGTTTAGGTTTGTGTTAACGTTAGATAATGTACAAAATAAACGTATTCCGCTGCTATAGACGTCGCTCTTTTATTTTGAAACCCCCCAGAAAGGAAGTCATTGCTCTCGTTATTTACTTTAGTGTCCGCCCGGTTCTGTGTTTGTTGGTTAGCTCCGTTAGCTAGCAGCCTATCAAGACCAGCCATTGGAATACTGTTTTCTAAATTGGGGAGGCTTTTAATCGTCAAGGTAAGAGGATTTTAAGTCATGGTATCCATAAACTTCAATCGGTTCGGATCCTTTGAATGAATGAGAATGTTAACAAACACGGCGACACGTTGAAATCACTGACTGCGCCCAGAGACGAGTGGTTAGGCAAAAAATTGTTCCGAGTATATTTGCTTAGAAAACGTAATTGTCGAATTCAATAATTTTTTATTTCTCCACGTGGTAAATACACAGGTCACAACATGTTTACAGGAACGTTTTGGAGTTGTATTTGGAGTGTATTTCGTGACTGTAGGGCACTGTAGGGAACGTCAGGCTACAACTCTGACCCACTTCCAGGGATGAAGCTAAGCTACGCTAACGGAGCGGCTGTTCCCTAAGCCTAATGCATGCACAGAAACAAAAAAGGTATGTATCTTCTTTAAGATGGAAAAAATTTATAATTTTAAATATACCAAATTAAGTTAGAGATCTTAAAATGGGACCTATTGTGAAAATGGCGCTTTCCTGTGTTTTGCATAATTTCTACAGAATGAGGGGTGAGGGGGTAAATAATGTATGTGCAATGATTGTGCATTGTGCCTTTCCTGCAGTTCAGCTGCGCCAAGACTGCAGCGTCTAGTCTGACAGCTTGATCTGAATTTCATTCGTTGTTACAAGCTCATGGTGCATCATGAGTGGCTTGCTCACACAAGTGGCTCGCTTGTTACAGGCACAGAACGGGACTGAAGCAGAGGAGTATAGAGGCTACCGGAATGCAGAACATGAGTGCATTTCTTTCAGCTAGAAACTTCAAAGACATGTTTAGGGGACCTCAGAACAGTGGCGGCGCCAGAGAATTGGTATTGGGGGAGCTCTGGGGGGGGCTGGATTGTTTATAGCAGTTGCTAATGAATTTTAATGCAACAAACAATAACAAACAAAATAACGGCTAATATAGGCTACATCATTGAAAATGCACGTTACTAAATGTTTAGCGTTATACACCAATGCAAGCACCCAATAACCCAATAAAGCTCGACGTGTGTGTGTGTGTGTGTGTGTGTGTGTGTGTGTGTGTGTGTGTGTGTGTGTGTGTGTGTGTGTGTGTGTGTGTGTGTGTGTGTGTGTGTGTGTGTGTGTGTGTGTGTGTGTGTGTGTGTGTGTGTGTGTGTGTGTGTGTGTGTGTGTGTGTGTGTGTGTGTGTGTGTGTGTGTGTGTAGGTGTGTGTGTGTGTGTGTGTGTGTGTGTGTGTGTGTGTCAACAAAGACTGCATGGCAGGGTTTCCGTTAGCCGGTAATTACCGGTTTTTGACCGGCAAAATCTGTTGAAGTCCGACATATTAAATCTCACCGGTCATAATGTCCGGTGAAAATAATTCCCTCTAAGCACAATTTGATTATTTGAATTGTATTAAAATAGGCAAAGATTAAATAGCCTATGCGATGAACGAAACAATCATTACATTTGTTTCATCGTTGCTTCACCAAGCAGGTCTAATAATGACAACGATGTTGTCAGCGGGAGCTTCTGGATTTGCGAGAAGCATGCAGCTGCAGAGCCACAGAACCCACCAGCTGTGCCGGCACAGTGCAATACTCCAATTCAGCCATTGGCAATTCAGCTGTTGGGTGGGGGGCGCTGTTGAGCGGTCCCCAGACCGGACCTGAAAACACAGCTGGTCTGCGGCTCTGCAGCTGCATGCTCTCGCAAATAAGTCGTTGGGAGGTGGAGATACTCATCACGCAAACCCACGATAATGTTGCCGTCTCTCTCTGCCAAATTTCTCAGTTCTTCGCTTGATATAATGAATACAAATGTTCAATATAACAGAATTCGTAATGTATTTTATATATAAATAAAATAAAAAACGTAACTGGGAGGGGGGGCTTAGAGGGGGCTAAGCCTTTTTCAGAGGGAGCTTAAGCCCCTGCTAGCCCCTCCCCCCCGCTGCCACTGCCTCAGAGACGTATATTAACTTGTTGAAAAGGACTAAAATGATTCCAGTCAGAAGGAGCCGTGAAAAGAAATGCCCGTTTGCCAATTTCTAAGAACGTTTTTGGAATATCAAAATTCAAATCAAATCAAATCAAAATGTATTTGTAAAGCCCGACAACACACGTTAATGTCCTCATGGGCCGGGCACGTCTTATTTAAACAAGTCAAGAAGAAACATCACAATAAATCAAGAACAAAACAAAAACACCATGAAGTCCAAAAAGATTTTAATAAATAAAATAAATGAATGCAACACTCCGAGACATACCCCTAAAGGAAAAACTCACTAAAACCTATAGGAAGAAATGCACTACAGTCAATGTGGAGGAGAGAAACCTTAGAAGGGCCGTTCAAGGGAGATGTCGGTGATAGATAGATGAATAGAGAAAAGATGGTCATAATATCTGAGAGTGTATGTTTGACATGGTTGACATGGTTCTAACAACTGCTTTAGATAACAAAAGTCAATGAAGTAAATACACTTAAAGATAAATTGAAGCCAATGGAAGTGGCTGCTAGTATGTAGGGGATACATACAGTATACATTGTAATTAAATCAGCACATAAATCACTGGGTGATTTTACGGAACTGTTCACTCGTCTTATAAAATGAAGAAATAAGGTCATCAATTAAATTAGAAGCGTGGAAAATGAGTTGGCTGATGATGTATCAGCCGTATGGCAGGTGATTAATGACACATGAAGCTGTCATATTAACTGGGCCAGATTCTCCTCCTAGTAGGACTGAGCTCAGTCTCTTCAGTGCAAAGTTTCTCTTTGGGATCTGTTTAGGGGTTTGGACAACGTGCAGCTCATCTCTCATCCTGATGAGACAGAGAGGTTTATTATGTGTTAATTGTGTGTTAATTGTATTTATTGTATTTGTATATGTGGTACTATGACATGAGCAGGCACGTGCACACATAGAGCCCAAGGGGTGCTTGAGCACCTGCCTTTTTGAGCCTCGTAAAAAAAGTGCCCTTTAAAAATAAATAAATAAATAAAATAATTTGCCGTTACGCATATAGACTGCCCTTCCAACTGAAAAATTTCACGATAGAATCAAAATATTAGGTAAAGAGAGAGAGATGCCCCATATTCCATTGGAGTTTGCATGGCCTCCTCAGCGTGCCTCTCCACGGACCTATATTTTATGCATACCGTGGGTGGTGATGATGATGATGATAGAAACCGCTGTGGCGCATACAGTTGAATGCTGGTATTACACTCATTGAGGGACACGAAGAAGCAGTGGCGGTTGGAATGCCCCACGGGCCCTGAGGCGAGATTGACAGCTCGGGCCCCCCCCCCACACCGATATTTATTGTATTATTAAAAAAAAAAATTATCAACATTTAAAAAAAAAAAATTCCAACATGAAACAAAACATATCACAATACAATAATAATACGTCAAATGTATATACTCTCTTTTCTGGACTCTTTTCGTATCACAAACAGTACTGTATTAGCAAATCTGGTATGTCATGTATAGATGTAGCACTACTGTCTATCTGTATGTCATTATGTTATGATTAATTGCAAATGGGGGACCCTGATGTAAACAAGACGAAAGTCTTTCTCTGGTCTGCATCCCCTTAACAATTGTATGTATTGAGCTGTACTGTATTGTACCCATTCTGCAATCTGTTAAATAAAGTTTTCATTCATTCACCATGACATTACGTTAGTTAGCATCCAAGCTAGCGTGATAACGTTAGTAGTTAGCTTACCTGCAATAATGTTGTCATCGTCCTGGACTATAAGACTTGTTAAATCATAATATATCCACACTTTGTGCTGGTCCTCAGTAAATGTCCCCTTTAGCTGCTCGGCGTCGTCGGATTTTAATACACCATCGTAGCGGTGGTGATGTTTCAGGTGACTTATTGTGTGTTGGATGTGTTATAGCTTGTTGCCCCATAAGCAAGCGATCTTTTTCCTCTGATGCCGCGTTCACGTTACGTGGGAAGAAGCGGAAGAACCAGAGGACATCTCGTTGCTACAACTAGGAAGCCTTCACGCATTGACTCGATGAAAACGCCCACATCCATACGTCCGCAATTCGTGACGCGAAGTGGGAGATATCGGGGTCTATAAAAAATCCCATATGTCCTAGTAGGAATTACCACTAGGAGGCTGACGTGAATGGTTTTTCCCAGTCGGAAGCTGGTTCTTCCGATTCTTCCCACGTAACGTGAACGCGGCATGAAACTATTCGTAACCGACGCCATCTTTGTTGTTTACCTCCGCGCTGCTTGTGAAACTTACGTGGCTACGTCACAGCCAAGAAAAGGAGTGCTGGATTTGTGTAAAACGCCCTGTTCCTAAACCACACGCTATCAGTCGTACCACAGTACTGGCAAAACGGGAGGAGCCTACAGTCAAAACAAACGCACAGTCAGTCTGTCGATCCAGTCCCACACGCGAACGGCAACTCCATTCAGTCCCGGGCCTGGGCCCGGGCCCCCCCTCCCCCCAGACCCCCCGCGGGCCCTAAGGCAGCTGCCTCGGCTGCCTCGCCCATATCGCCGCCTGTGCGAAGAAGTCAAATCCGATGGGATTAGGGAATCTCAAATACAAATCAGGATTGGAATAAAAAATGCATTTATACAGAATATACAGCACTTCTTGGGGTCTGTAGGGTAAGCACTTATTCCCTCCCCCCTGAACATTTATGGAGATGTATGGGCCTTTTAAGTCATTGATAAAAGTGTCTTTCAAGGATAAGTGAGCTCCTGCACTGATTATTGTTGTATTTTATTTTTTTTATTATTTTTTAAACAAACACATAAACAAACATGACAACACACGATTAGATATACAAGCATTGTAAAACAGTGTACATCAGTTAACTCACCGTTTGGATAAATGTCTTATACAAGATATACCCCTAATACCTGCTATCTATTCCCCTACACACATATGCTCTTGCTCGCACCCCCCGCCCTGGACCCCCCAATGGATAATCCATCCATTATCCTTCGCTCCTAACCAGACACTACCATTAAATGCTAGCTTTTATTCTCTCCACCACTTCTAACCACATTGTCAATTTGGATTCATTGAGACCCAAAATTCTTGCTGTAGATATTTCTAGATAAATCACATCGAGATATGTAAGAATCCAGACCTTTCGGCAAATTATTTCCGGTTGAAACCATCGTGATGCTATCAGTTTTTTAGCCACTGTAATACCAGATAAAACCAATCTCTTTTGCTGTATAGGTACTGCATATTCAAAAACATCATTCAGCAGTAATATAGAGGGGTGTACAGGTATATTCAGAATTAAGAGATTTGATAATTGCTGGGTCACTTCTTCCCAGAATATCTTAACTGGTGGGCAGTCCCAATACATGTGCATAAATGTCCCCTCGTCCCCATTTGTACATAAGGAGCATTTGGAGTCTTGTTTAAGACCCATTCTGTTCAGTCTTATAAGAGTCAAGTATGTCCTATGAATATAGTTAAGATTGATTTGTTGATGGTCCGGGTTCCTTGATGCAAGTCGAACATTTGCCCAGGCTTCTTGCCAATCAAAATCTTTTTCTAGGTCTGGTATATCCCTCCTCCAAACAGAGTCTAGGACTCTAGGTGGAGGGTTTCATACCAAGCCGTTAGTAATTGATGATAAAAATCTGATACAAAACCTCTCGATGTCTCTCTTTCATAGAAAGATTTGTGGTATCTGTGGTGTGCAATTGGTATCCTTAATGGAACACCGTGAGTCTTCAAACATAACAATAATTGTGCGTAAAAAAGATATGTGGAACCGGTGAGATTACATTTTTTTTCTATTTCATCATAGCTACAAATACCCTGTGTGTTGAAAACATCTCCTAATGTATGTATGCCTTGCTTTTCCCATCTAGGGAATCTTATAGGTCGTTTTCTAATCAGGAGTGCATTGTTATTGAATAAGGGAGTATGATTATGCCATTTATGTGGATTAGAATATTTTTTTGGTGTTTCACGCCATATCCGGATCGCGTGTGTAATTATGGGGCCAAATTTCAGTTTGCATTGCTTAATTGATATTTTGGTGTATACTATGTCCTGCAGTCTCTGTGGTGCTACTATATTTACTTCTAAATTTCTCCAGGATACTGATGCTTGGGGTTCAAACCAGGTTGTCAGTGGTCTTAAAGTGTACGCCTTAAAATAGTGGAAAAAATTTGGGATTGCCATCCCTCCGTCGGCTTTGTTTCTCTGTGCGGTGGATCTTTTTATACGTGGTGGTTTGTTATTCCAAATAAATGTATATGCGGAAGAGTGTAATTTTTTCCAGTAACCATCTGGAGTGGGTAACGGAAGCATTGAGCTGATGAAGTTGATTCTAGGTAAGACATCCATCTTAACTATTGAAACCCGTGCCTGTACTGAGTTTTTAAGTTTTGACCACCTGTCAAGGTCGTATTTGATTTTATTTTGGATTTCTATGTAATTGTGTTTCACCGTTTGGCTTATGGTAGGGAATACTTCAACTCCCAAGCATCTAAAGTGTTTAACCATTGGTATTTCTTCTGGAAGACTAGTATTCTTTGCAGGGGCGTTCAGTGGAAGGAAAGCCGACTTTGGCCAGTTTATTTTAAATCCCGATAGGTCGCCAAAGTCATTAATCAACTTGAGAAGATGAGGCATTGCGGTGTTAGGGTTTTGCATGAACAGTATTACGTCGTCCGCATATAGACACATTTTGTGTTGTGTGCCCTTGATTACGATTGGTTCTATGAGTTGGGATTGTCTTGTATATTGTGCTAAAGGTTCTAGTGATAAATCGAATAGTCCGGGACTAAGAGGGCAACCTTGTCTAGAAGAGCGTGATACCGGAAATATTCCGGAGGTGATTATACCTGTTGTAATCATGGCCGATGGGTCTTTGTATAATACTTTAATCTTATCAATGAATCCTTTTCCTAACCCCATCCTTTCTAATACTGCCCATAGATACGACCATTCCAGCCTATCAAAAGCTTTCATTGCATCCAGGGACAGCATCGCCTTGGGTGTGGTGTCGTCCTTGCTGGCATCTAGTACGTATAGTAATCGTCTTATGTTGTCAGTGATCAAACGGTTTCTTATGAAGCCAGTTTGATCCGGATGAACTAAAGACGTCATATGCTTTTGAAGTCTGATGGCTATTACCTTAGAGAACAGTTTGATATCGGTTCCGAGGAGGCTTACGGGTCTATAACTACCGCACTCGGTGGGGTCTTTGTCTTTTTTAAGGAGGACTGTTATGAGTGCAATATTGTCGTTCTTATGAAAGTTCCCCTCCTTGACTGAGTATAAAATCATATTAAGTAATAGGGGTCCAATTATGTCCCAACATGAGAGGTACATTTCTGGTGGGATACCGTCTCTTCCAGGAGCCCTACCACTTTGCATTTCGGATATGGCCTTCCTGAGTTCCTCTAGTGTGATTGGTGTTTCTAACTGTTTAGCATCATCCTCTGAAAGTTTGGGGAGTTTAATTTGATTAAGATATGTGTCCATTTTGTTTTGATCGAAGGTCGTTTCTGATTTATACAAGTTGGAGTAGAATTCTTTGAATGTCGTATTTATTTCTTTGGTGTCTGTTACAAGTCCTTGTTGTGCTTTAATGGAGGTTATATCTGCAAATTTTGCGTTAACTCTTAATCGCGTAGCTAGTAGGCTCCTGCACTGATTATTATAGTTCAATATTCAATATTTTATCACCAAAACCCCCCAAAAAGCATAAAAAGGCCCCCCCCCCGCCCGAAAAGGGCCCTTAAAAATCGGGCTTGCGCGTTACGCGTGCTCGGTTAAAACACACACAGGTATAGTGCCCTTTTTTCAGCCTTTGAGCACCTGCCCCTCTAAAGTCTTGTGCACGTCCATGGACATGACTATGACTATTGACCGTGTGCTCCAGAATTCATCCCTTAACACTTTGATTGCCTAAGGCTAAATTCATGATATACCATCCCTTGCCAGCTCTATTTGTCTATGGAGAAGTTCCCCTTCTTTGCAGGGCTATAACTTTTTAAATTCTATTGCTAAATTGCCATTATTAGGGCCCATTCAATGTCCTATATGTATTGTTCAGGGTGTATGAACGTTAAACTTTTTCATTCACATATTCATACTAAAATATGATCTAAAGTATAAGTATGTTTTCATCTCTTTCTGCAGCTTTCTCCAGAACGTGATTTATAGCCCAAAATACAGTTTGATAGCAATCGGCACGATATAAGAAAATCCAACTGGACGGACTTCTGGAAGTTACTACACGTCATCTGATGTTGACCGGATGGGCGAGGGGGCGTTTATAATTCCGTGGGCAGCGTTATACCATTAATCTAATGTGGGTCAAATGTTCATCATAGCAGTTAGTGTCGAACACGGTAATATTACACGCTAAAACTCACCCCAGTCTCCGCGGGCCGTTGGGCGATCAGCGTGGGGTAGACAGTTTTCCATTATGGGATGTCGAAATACCCGGTTCATTTCCAGGTTGTATAATACTATATACGTCCAAATCATGTTGTTTATCGAGTTATTTGCAACCGATCGATGTCCAGTGTATCAAGATGGAGTCCCGGGACCTATAGCGAGTGCCCGGAAGTAATATGGGTGATCAGCACTTCATCCACATAACTTCCTGTTTGGCGCTTCTGTCGATCGGCCACCAGATGGCACTCTTGAACCGCTAGAGGATTGAGAGGAGCTCAGAACTGTGTGTGAAGGCTGCGGATGGAAAATATGATTCCGATCACAGATTTTTGAAATATTAATATTAAAGACGAGTTACGGCGTCCTCGGCAACTTGAGCATGGCGGGGAAGGACGCCTAAACACGTTTTCGGCACTTAAAGTGTTAACAGACCTCTCACGGGTGATTTTCCGGCAGCTCCCAAGTCTCCAGTCTTTTCTGCTGTATGAAAATGAATGATCTATTAATAGATCGCTCCTAGCTTCATCTGAGGTTCTGGCATCTGTGCTGCTGTGAACAAAGCCTTATAATATACATGTATCTCTCTGATAGGGCAGTCGATTTGGAATTTTAAGTAGCAGTTTAAAAAAAGGAAAAATCGCTAGACAAAACTAGCATAGCATTGCATCATCGGGTCACATGATGTCACCAGCACCAGTGTATTCTCTGCAACATTTGGCTCATTTTAGGGTTACTGTAGCAATTTGGCTTTAAAAAATTGGGACGTTAAATTGAAATGCAATTTTCCCATTAACTCCACAAGCAGTATCAAGTTTCAAGTTTGTTTATTATTATGTCACAACAAAATACAGAATACTTTATATGAAATGCGTATTTCTGAAAGAGCCCATGAGAGTGTGCTACATACAGTAAAAAGAAAGTAAGTAAAACAAAAAGTAATTAAGAAGTAAGTAAAAGTAAGTAAAGTCAATATACATATGTATATAATAGTGTATACAACACATATAATGTAATATAAGATATATAGTATATGATATATACAATATAATATAGTACCATAATATAATAGTATATGATGTAAATATAGTTTTATATAATATAATAATTAATTATAATTATAATATGATATGTTAGGTGGACAAGAAAATGCACTGGGGCTCGTCATAATGACGTGACCACCTGAGAGGTCCATTCAGGTTCAAGGTCCGTCGGCTGGCGTGCAGGTATTCCATCTTCTGAAGTGTGGAGAGTCTCTCTATCATCTCCTGGCAGGCGGGCAGGCTCTGGCATCCTGTGAAGTGGCTATTACCGACCTAATGAATCAGTACTCAAAGCTCCCGCCATTTATATTCTCCTGGATCTGTTTGCGTGACACTGTGGTCACCAGGGGCGTTTCTAGTGTCAGAAAACATTGGGGGCTTCAGCCCAGAGGGGTAAAAAATAAAAAATTTAAATAAAAAAAATAAATTGATTTTTTTTAAGACAGAAATACACAATTTGGAGTAATTAGAGACGAATACTGAATAACTAGATTAAAAGGTTCTCAAAGTGAGGCCCATGTCCATGAGAAGGATCTGAGCAGTCCCCATAGAAAATTCATGAATTGTTCAACTTCAGCATTAGCCTATGAAGGGTTTATCGGTGCATTTGAGGGAGTGGAGAAAAGGACTGATGATGACAGTGACTTCTTACACTTTCTAGAACAATATACAAGAGGACATCCAAAAAACCTCAACCATCATTAAATCAATAGAAAGGTCAAGTCCAAGAAGCAGTTTTGCAACAACAGTAACACCCATGGAAACAGCAGTGGAGTCAAATGGAGTGGAAAGAAATGTATTCATCAGTTCTCACAATTATTGTCTGTTCTGCAATCAAATTGATCACACATTGGAGCGGTGTCCACAGATGAAGAAGAAAAAACACAGAGAGAAGATAGACTTCTTAAAGGAAAAGGGAGTCTGTTTTGGCTGTTTGAAAAGAGGACACTTTAGCAGAGACTGCAAAAGTCGTTTTACTTGTGATACTGTACATGTAAACAAAAACATCCCGATATATACTCCACATTGAACAAAAGGAACAGGAATCAATAGGAAACAATGCTGTCATCTCACCTCACACCATTCTCGGACAAAATTTTTATATTCTTCTCCGTACCATGAACCAAGTGAAGCCTGAGACCAGCTACCTTCATACAACTGCCTGATGTGTTCACTCATAAAACCAATATTCCAAAACAACAGGACATGTCACTATGGCCTTATTTGAACCATATCACAAACCTGCAATAGACTCTTATTGCTACATTGCTACCGACGTATAACAATGGCACAAACTCTACAGGAACAGGCTTTCAACATGTACAACATGCCTACATGAACAGGCTTTCAACATGTACAACATGCCTACAGGAACAGGCTTTCAACATGTACAACATGCCTACAGGAACAGGCTTTCAACATGTACAACATGCCTACAGGAACAGGCTTTCAACATGTACAACATGCCTACAGGAACAGGCTTTCAACATGTACAACATGCCTACAGGAACAGGCTTTCAACATGTACAACATGCCTACAGGAACAGGCTTTCAACATGTACAAGATTTTTTATTTTATGTATTTTCTTTTGAAATTGGCAATGAAATTGTAAAAAAATATCAAAAAAATAAGTGGAGAAGTGTGGAACAGCAGTGTACATTACAAACCCCCCTCCACCCGCCCCCCCAGAGAGCTCTCTGGTTCCCATCCCCCTACCCCTTGTCCTCCTAACCCTCAGGTGAGCCCTCCACTCTTGACACGAGTTCCATCACCTCCTACCATCCTCCTCCGGTCTGGTCTCTGCTTTGCTCTGCTCCATTCCTCTCAGGCTGAGATTAGATAAAAAGAGCAGAAAATATCAGTATTGTAATCCTGTAGAACCCAAATCATCAGTTACTCTAAATTAGTAGAATAATCTATTGTCGTACAGTGTGCCATTGCATTATTTATGTCTCTGCTTCTCTCCTCACCTCCTCCTCTCCACACCACCTCCCATTCTCCTCGGGTCTGGTCTGGTCTCCTCTGCTCTCATGTCTGCTGCGGTCTGGTCTTCTCTGCTCTGCCCCATTCCTCTCAGGCTGAGATTAGAAAAAATTGCAGAAAATATCAGTATTGTAATCCTGTAGAACCCAAATCATCAGTTACTCTCTAAATTAGTAGAATAATCTATTGTCATACAGTGTGCCATTGCATTATTTATGTCTCTGTAGCTCTCTCTCTTCTCTTCTCTCTCCCTCATTTCTCTCATCTCTCATCTCTTTGCTCTTGTATCTCTCTCTTCTCTTCTTTCTTCCTCCTCTGTGATGAGGCAGGAAGGTCCTGCCTCATCTGTATTGGAATACAAAACATGTCACATCAACACCACCCAGGCTCTTAAACAACAAGGTCATTATCAATCACTTTAAACAAAATGTCACTTTAAAAAATGTAATCTTTAGAAACACTTTAAAAGAAGGAGGTACTGTATAGTTTAGATACATTAAGAGTTAACATTGTAAATTGTATATTGCATAGTAGTGTATATAAGAGCCAGTTTCTCAGCATGTCTTTTTTTTTACCATGCATATCTTGTGTCTAATCTATTTTATTTTTTCTATGCCTATTTTATTCTATTTTATTGTTGTATTTTGCACAATCAATGCGGGCATGACCACCCGCATTTCACTGTATGCCCTGGTATGTATGTGACTAATAAACCTCTTAATTCTTGATTATCATCGCAATTACCATCATCATCATCATCATCATCATCATCATCATCATCATCATCATCATCATCATCATCATCATCATCATCATAATGTCAACATAGCCTACCTGTTTGCATGCAAGCTTTATTTAATGTTGCAGTGTAGTTTTTTTGTAGGCTATGCTGACTAGAGAAAAACCTCTCACTATGAAATTATTCAAATAAATGAGATGCACAGCATCATAGTAGCTACAACTATGAAATTATATTTTGTTATTTAGTTGTTCACAGCATCAATGCCCATTGATCTCTGAAAATATCTTCACATACTGTAGCATAACTTTAATACAATGATCATTTCATAATTAAAAGATTGATTTCCATGAAAAAAATAGCCTATAGCCTATTAGCCTACCACAAATGTTATCTAAACATAACTTACCTCTTGCTGTTGTTTTTCTTCTGTTGAAGATGGAATATATTTTCTTCTGCATCGTGACCTGGCAGTAGAGACAACAAATATAATTCAGTGTTTTGTTAACTATGTTTATGTTTAGGATCTCCATATAACCCAACAGTAGCACTGGTGGTAAACATCAGCTGCTATCTATGCCATAAGATTCACAGCTCTCCTTACATTTCACTGACTGGCTAGCTAGCTAAAGCAATAAAGCATGCTGGTGCTAACCCTGTTAGATAGCTTTCTTACAACGCCAAGCCAAGTTAGCAAACTACAACTATGTTAATGTAGTGTACTTTGCATTTCCATTTTCTGATGTATGAAACGGGATTGATCTAACGTTACTTCCCAATAGTTTTGTTGTTGTGGTCCAGACAGTCCTCGTGGAGTGAGGCTCGCTGACGTCACTCCCAGCTGTTGCCATACGCAGCGTACCATGGAAGAAACCAACTCGTTTGGGAAAGAGGGGGGTTTTGTTGCTAGTAAATTGCTGCTGCGTTCCGAATGGACAGGCGAAATTAAATATTACCCTGGGACATTTTAAGGTCCGGGGCTAGGAAAAAAACATTCGGGCTAACGACGCTGATGGTGGTCACTGCTTCACTATGCGGCACTAAAACAGGGGCTTTCAGTGGCTGTAAAAAAAAAAAAAAAAAAAAAAACGGGCTGTGAAATTTGATCAAAACCCTCTATTTGTTTATCTGAAAATATCAAAAGCTTTTATATGAGATATCAAAAGTGTTATAGAATATAATCTATGTTGACATCTATGATGAATAAATAATTTGCATTAGGTTTAATCTGTAAGGGAACTGAGTGACAGTAATGTGGAGTAGATTCTGGATGCTCTTGTTCAGCACTGCGGTGGAGAGCAGACTAACAAGGCCTGACTGTCTGATATACTGTCCCATCTATCAGCAGATAGTGATCGTTTCATGGAGCCGGATGTGAAAGCTATGTTTATGTGCTTGTCCGACGCCTTGTTATCATGAGATATGATTTCTAATAACTGGTAGACATTGAGCGGCATCAAATTTACACCCATCATCTGTGAGTTTGAGCCCAGAGGAGGTGTAGTGATAAAGACCCCTGCCTGCAGAAGCTGTACTGTACACCCCTGCTGGCTGGGGATCAGAACCCACCAGAAGCTTCTCTGTTGTGTCTCCCCTACTCTATCTCCCTGCTGACCTGGGATTAAAACCCATCATAACCTTCTCTCCTGTGTCTCCCCTTCTCTGTCTCCCTGCTGGCCTCAGATCAGAACCCACCAGAAGCTTCTTTGTTGTGTCTACCCTTCTCTGTCTCCCTGCTGGCTTCGGATCAGAACCCACCAGAACCTTCTAATTTGTGCCTCCCCTACTTTCTCCCTCTTAGCCTTACTGTCTCAATAAAGAACCTTCTCTCCTGTGTCTCTTCTACTCTGTCTCTATCTCAGCCTTCATACTGTCTCAATAAAGAACCTTCTCTCCTGGGTCTCTTCTACTCTGTCTCTCGGCTGTCATATGTTTCAATAAAGAAAAATATATTAAAGGAGAATTATGAACTTTTCATGAATAAGGCCCATTGTCTTCTTTTTAGACCAATTAATACATACAGATCCAGCTCTTAGAAATTAAACCTCTACTGCAAGGGCACAGTATCGTGCACGCCTCGTTAACAGCACTGCCAGGTTAATGGTGCATGATTACTGCAGTAGTAGAGCAGAGCAGAGCTCAGAGTCTGAGAGTTGCTATGTAGGGCTAAAAGAGTAAAACAGTATGCACAGTAACATGGATTTACAATACTTGTGCCCTGATGATAAGGATAAATGGCCAATGAAGAAACCCAATGGTCACCACAACCAAACATGTAGATAGATAGGCAGCGAGAGCCAGCATATCACCAGGGTTATCAAGTGGGCACCTCCCTTCACTGGTGTTCCGTCAAGTTAGGCCCACAACACCTTGGGAAGGCTCAACAGTTAGTTCTAGGGCGGCTAGGTGGTGCAGTGGGCAAGGCACTCACCACCAATGCTGGAGACGCTGGGTTCGCGTGTTCGAATCCAGCTCTCCACATTGTTTTCAGTTTGGCTGGTCGTCCGTACTAATACAATTGGCAGTATTAGAGGGTGGGAAAGCTGATTGGTGGGTCCTGGGCGTTGTAAACAGAAAGATACTCCTACAGTTCGGTCGGGGCGCGTGAATACTTTCAGCAACCAATATGCCCTTCCGCGTTGCTCTGATTGGCCAGCGATCGGCCAGCCCTCTACGTTCGTTTTCCCCCTACGCCGGTAACGCGCGCATGCGCATTTTCTTTTTGACGGCACTCACACGCCAAGCAGGGTTTCGCCACATAACCGCAAGCTGTGCAGGTTTTAATAGCAGGTTTTAATAGAGGTTTCAATAGGTTTTGCCGCAGCGGCGGTAGATAATAATAATAGCAATACTTAGAATAATAATACTTAGACAAACGCACGCAATTGGCACAAGTGTAAATTATGCATTCGTCACTACTCTCTCTATAACAACACATAGGTAATATTAATAGGTTCCCCCTGGTTAATAATAATAAATGGGCATCACAGAACACGCCATATTAGCAACGCTGGTTAATAATAATAAGCGGGTATAGCATGATAATACCTAGCTGCATCAGATAATACCTACCTGCATCAATATACGCCACGCTATATACTATATACTCCAACGCCTCACTAAGCAAGATGCTCAAGTGCAACATCCCATGGGACACCGTGAGCCTTCAGAGCTGCTCTTATTTGTAAATAGAAGAAAAAGGAGTTTTTCATTGTTCAAGAGTGGATATATGTTGCAGAACATGCCTGTAATTAACACTACACTGCACCTGGGTCCTACACACCTACCCAACTCATAACAGGTTGGTCATTACACCCTGTAAACATCAGGTTAGTATGGGTAAGTTGTTTATAGTATTTGTTTTAGTATTTGTTTATGGTGGTGTCACCGGGTAATAATTCCCGCTTGTGTTTCCCCCCCTTCTCAGGTACCAACCGCCCCTTTGCTGTAGAGACTGCTCAGCGCCCAATGATGACTTCAGCTGAGGGCAATCAATCATCAAGGGGCGGGTGGATAAAGCCTGTGAGACTGAAACCACATGGGAAGTGTTTTGCCATTGATCAGATCAGTCTCATTATTGTGTCGGTCGTGTTCCACTGTGGTGTGAAAGTGAGTATATGAAACGTGAGGTTTCATATGCGTTTGGTAAATAGCATGTGGTGTAGGCATTGTGTTGCTGGTTTTACCAACCATACTTGTATGTGTCTCGTTACTGTGACAGTGGGTCACTTATGTGTCCAGGGTTCCCCTGTGCTTTTCCTATGTGTTGGCATTTAATAGCATATGAGTACTGTTGCTTGTGTGTTTTCTGTGTGGCACTGTGATGCTGGGTCTCAGTGCCTCACCCTTGTTTCTCCACCATCCTGATGGGGTTAGTAGTGTAGGGTTATTATTTACTGCGTGTTTGTGTTTACTGTTCTCCCTGTTTGTTCTCCCCTCCCCTTGTGTCAATTTAGGTTTTAATCCCCTTCCTTTTTGATACATAAATAAAACACCACCATTTACTTTTTGGAAAACGTCTTTATTATTTATTCCTGCCGGGACCCGTGCTAAAAGCACCTGCTGGACTGGTTGATTTTCACAGCAACCCGGTTGAGTTACCATTATCAGTTAAAACGGACACATTTGTAAACATTTACATCATACTAAACAACACTTATAGACCTTTGTTTGTGACATACAGATGTAGCCATTAATTGTCTGTCGACCGATGTTTGGGCACCATATTAACGGCAGTGGCGAATCCTTATGGAAGCCAACGGAAGCCAGGCCTCCCTATTAAAATATGAATTAATATCAAATATGAAATATGAAAAAAAAAATATATATATATATATATATATATATATATTTTTTTTTTAATATAGTTTACATTATTTTTCATTTTTTTTTTTTTTTTTATGTCTCCCTCTTCTCCTTCTCACTCCCTCTAACACACTGTCAGACTCACTGTGCTCACTGCAGCTATAGAGGAGAGGAGGCAGGGGGTAGGTCTCTTTCTCCAGCCTCAACCATGTGATTCATGTATGTAGAGTCCAAAACCGATCCTAGCCAATCAGATTCGAGCTGACTGCCACACCTTAAAAGTTTAAAACGGGGCTGTGAGCAGAATCATGAGTGTGGCATCCCCTCTGCACTCTGCACATTTTTCGCCCTGGAGGCGGGGCAGGTCAGAACGTTTCCACCTGACTACCTAACGTGACAACCATTAGTAGTATCAAACTGTCAATCAAACTGTCTCTCGTCACTCAGTCTACTACAGTGCCGACGCGGGATTGATTGATTGATTGATTGAACATTTTATTAACAGAGCAGGCACTTTAGAAGCCTCTATTCTATTATCAAACATTTAGCACTTTATTAGGCACTTATTTTTCGCCGGCGGGACATATACTGAGGACCAGCACACTGTGGATATAATGATTTAACAAATCCCTCTGTCCAGAAGGAGCAAGGAGGATTATTGGCCAGGTAAGAAGCTTGGATGCTATACTGTTATGGCTAGCTTGGATGCTAACTAACGTGATTGATTGATTGATTGAACACTTTATTAACAGATTGCAGAATGGGTACAATACAGTACAGCTCAATACACACAATTGTTAAGGGGATGCAGACCAGAGAAAGACTTTCGTCTTGTTTACATCAGGGTCCCCCATTTTCAATTCATAACATTCAAAGGGGCTATCTCTCTCTCTGATTCATAATCAAACCAGACCTGCAGGCAACCTCCTATACACACTGTGTGTGTGTATATATATATTTGTGTAATATTCTGAAAGAGAGGGAGAGAGAGAGCGAGGGAGGGAGAAATATATTATATATATTATTTGGCTTAAATATGAAAAAAATTCTACAGTCCCTCCCCTCCCCATCATATGTATCTGTCAGGATCTATGGGTAACAGTACTGTATATTTGAATATCGTACAGTATATGTCACAAATGTAACAGTACTAAATACCTGATTGATTGATTGATTGAACATTTTATTAACAGATTGCAGAATGGGTACAGTACAGTACAGCTCAATTCATACAATTGTTAAGTGGATGCAGACCAGAGAAAGACTTTCGTCTTGTTTACATCAGGGTCCCCCATCAGGGTCCCCCCTGTATGTCATGCATGTCCCTATGCCATAAATGTCATGATGTCTTGTATGTCATAAATGTCACTATGAATTGAAAATGGGGGACCCTGATGTAAACAAGACAAACGTCTTTCTCTGGTTTGCAGCCCCTTATAAAATTGTGTGTATTGAGCCGTACTGTATTGTACCCATTCTGCAATCTGTTAAATAAATAAAAATAAAGTTTGACTGGCCGCCGAGCCATACTGTAGTATACATGGTGACTGCTTGACTTAAATAAATAAAAAAAATAAAAAGAATATTAATAAAAATATTTAAAGGGGCTATGCGTTATAAATGTCATTTTTCAGTCTCTAGCATTGTATTATAGTAATAGGAGTTCGTATCAATGTGTTTTTGGGCCTAAATACTATATTGACGAATTCCTCAGCTACAGCCCATCCCCTATTTGCCTCTAGTAAATCAGGTCATGTTGATTTGACGAGCTGGGCAACGTCACAGGGCGCTGTTTATAGCGCAAGGTGATGTGATTGGCTGTGTGGTTTTACCTAATGCCCGCCTCCATTCTTGGTACCTGGAGCCGATACAACCTGGAAACAGAAATTGCCGTCACTCGCCTCAATTTCACGATGAGCAGCAAACCCCGCAGATGTAATGTTCCTGGTTGTAGAGCTACCGAGAAGTCTTTGCACAGTTTCCCCGTTGATGCCGAACTTCGCCAACAATGGAACAAGTTCCTTTTTGGTGACCCTCCAAGTTCCGTTGCAACGTCTAATACTCGGGTTTGTACTGCACATTTCTCCGCCGACGACGTCACCAATCAAGGTATTTTTGATGCTGGAGTGGTCTCCATGTTGGTGCTAACCAAAAGAGCTGTGCCTTCAATACGCGACCCGACACAAGAAATAGTAAGTAGATATGTCGTGTGAGATATGTTATCATAAATACCATCTAACGTTATAGTAACTGCTGCTCTTTATAAAGTAACGTTATAGAAAACTATTGAAGCAAGCTAGTCATAACTTCTAAATAAAAGAACACAACTAGTGAGAGGTAAACAAGGTAACGTTATATTTAGTGGCTTGTATTATATTGTAATTGATTTACGATTTGGTAACTCTTAGGCCACCACAAGTTCCAGCGGCAATGTACGCCTTTCTCCTGCTTCAAGGGACTTCAGTTGCCAGACAGACAACCCAAAGATTCGTTCTGTTGGTACACAGCTTTCTATGAAAACACTTCGTTCGCATGTCAAGAGTCAAGGTAGGTTTGTAACTCAGTGTGATGTAATGTAATAATGTGTAATAATGTGACCCAGAATTGTTTAGATTGGCCCCCTTCACCCACCGCTTTCACCCAAAGCTGTAAAGGAATGTGGATTGTTTGTATAGTGTCCCCCCCCCCCCCCCCACCTCCAATGTAAATTACCCAGTATGGTTGTCAATATACAGTATATATACAGTATATACAGTCAAATGTATATACTCCCTTTTCTTGACTCCTTCAGTATCACAAACAGTACTGTATTTGCAAATCAAATTTAGCTCTAGTGTGGTGACCCATGTTGGCGTTACACAGGTCACAATGCTAGCTCTAGTGGTGACCATGTTGTTGTTACACAGGTCACAATGCTAGCTCTAGTGTGGTGACCATGTTGGTGTTACACAGGTCACAATGCTAGCTCTAGTGTGGTGACCATGTTGGTGTTACACAGGTCACAATGCTAGCTCTAGTGTGGTGACCATGTTGCTGTTACACCAGGTCACAATGCTAGCTCTAGTGTGGTGACCATGTTGGTGTTACACAGGTCACAATGCTAGCTCTAGTGTGGTGACCATGTTGGTGTTACACAGGTCACAATGCTAGCTCTAGTGTGGTGACCATGTTGCTGTTACACCAGGTCACAATGCTAGCTCTAGTGTGGTGACCATGTTGGTGTTACACAGGTCACAATGCTAGCTCTAGTGTGGTGACCATGTTGGTGTTACACAGGTCACAATGCTAGCTCTAGTGTGGTGACCATGTTGCTGTTACACCAGGTCACAATGCTAGCTCTAGTGTGGTGACCATGTTGGTGTTACACCAGGTCACAATGCTAGCTCTAGTGTGGTGACCATGTTGGTGTTACACAGGTCACAATGCTAGCTCTAGTGTGGTGACCATGTTGCTGTTACACCAGGTCACAATGCTAGCTCTAGTGTGGTGACCATGTTGGTGTTACACCAGGTCACAATGCTAGCTCTAGTGTGGTGACCATGTTGTTGTTACACAGGTCACAATGCTAGCTCTAGTGTGGTGACCATGTTGGTGTTACACAGGTCACAATGCTAGCTCTAGTGTGGTGACCATGTTGGTGTTACACAGGTCACAATGCTAGCTCTAGTGTGGTGACCATGTTGCTGTTACACCAGGTCACAATGCTAGCTCTAGTGTGGTGACCATGTTGGTGTTACACCAGGTCACAATGCTAGCTCTAGTGTGGTGACCATGTTGGTGTTACACAGGTCACAATGCTAGCTCTAGTGTGGTGACCATGTTGCTGTTACACCAGGTCACAATGCTAGCTCTAGTGTGGTGACCATGTTGGTGTTACACCAGGTCACAATGCTAGCTCTAGTGTGGTGACCATGTTGGTGTTACACAGGTCACAATGCTAGCTCTAGTGTGGTGACCATGTTGCTGTTACACCAGGTCACAATGCTAGCTCTAGTGTGGTGACCATGTTGGTGTTACACCAGGTCACAATGCTAGCTCTAGTGTGGTGACCATGTTGGTGTTACACAGGTCACAATGCTAGCTCTAGTGTGGTGACCATGTTGCTGTTACACCAGGTCACAATGCTAGCTCTAGTGTGGTGACCATGTTGGTGTTACACAGGTCACAATGCTAGCTCTAGTGTGGTGACCATGTTGGTGTTACACAGGTCACAATGCTAGCTCTAGTGTGGTGACCATGTTGCTGTTACACCAGGTCACAATGCTAGCTCTAGTGTGGTGACCATGTTGGTGTTACACCAGGTCACAATGCTAGCTCTAGTGTGGTGACCATGTTGGTGTTACACAGGTCACAATGCTAGCTCTAGTGTGGTGACCATGTTGCTGTTACACCAGGTCACAATGCTAGCTCTAGTGTGGTGACCATGTTGGTGTTACACCAGGTCACAATGCTAGCTCTAGTGTGGTGACCATGTTGGTGTTACACAGGTCACAATGCTAGCTCTAGTGTGGTGACCATGTTGCTGTTACACCAGGTCACAATGCTAGCTCTAGTGTGGTGACCATGTTGGTGTTACACAGGTCACAATGCTAGCTCTAGTGTGGTGACCATGTTGCTGTTACACCAGGTCACAATGCTAGCTCTAGTGTGGTGACCATGTTGGTGTTACACAGGTCACAATGCTAGCTCTAGTGTGGTGACCATGTTGCTGTTACACCAGGTCACAATGCTAGCTCTAGTGTGGTGACCATGTTGGTGTTACACAGGTCACAATGCTAGCTCTATTGTGGTGACCATGTTGCTGTTACACCAGGTCACAATGCTAGCTCTAGTGTGGTGACCATGTTGGTGTTACACAGGTCACAATGCTAGCTCTAGTGTGGTGACCATGTTGCTGTTACACCAGGTCACAATGCTAGCTCTAGTGTGGTGACCATGTTGGTGTTACACAGGTCACAATGCTAGCTCTATTGTGGTGACCATGTTGCTGTTACACCAGGTCACAATGCTAGCTCTAGTGTGGTGACCATGTTGGTGTTACACCAGGTCACAATGCTAGCTCTAGTGTGGTGACCATGTTGGTGTTACACAGGTCACAATGCTAGCTCTAGTGTGGTGACCATGTTGCTGTTACGCCAGAGCAGGTCACAATGTGTGAGTGTGTGAGTGAGTGAGTGAGTGAGCAAAGTTATCAATAAATCCCTTGTTTGACTAAACTATGTTTTGTAAATAGGTGTTCAGGCGAAAGTCGTGTCGCTCTCGGTGGGGACACAAAATACTGGATACTGGTCTAATCAACAGGGACCATCCACGTCAACACCTGTGAAGGGGTTTAGACCCAGTAAAAGACCACGACTGGAGTCTGATGACGATGACGATGGAGTGACCGACAGCTCGATCGATGTTCCAGAGCCGCCGCAGGATTCCACTTTCAACATTGACTCTTTGATTAGCGAGCCCTCGATTCTAGCGTAAGTTAGTTGTTACAAACATCTCCATGGCCCGTAAAAATACAAAAGCTATATAGTTGTGCCGTGTTATTTATTTGTGTTTTTCTCGAGCAGGGAACCGTCAAAACCAATCTATGAGGTCCAGAAATACATCGTTTACGAAGACAGTCTACTGGAATTATTTCAACAGTGTCCGGTGTGCAATGCTCAATGTCATATCACCAAAACTACGCGAGGGACCTTCTTGGCTGTCTCCCAAGTTTGCCCCGGTTGTAAATACAGCCGTAAATGGGCGAGTCAGCCTCTCATCGGCATCACACCAGCTGGAAATATTCAGCTTTCTGCAGCAGTATTTTTCACTGGCTCATCTTTCACCCAAATGGAGAAGGTATTTGATTTGATTGATTTGATTGACAAGTCAGATATACATTATGTTTTTGTTTGTGATTCACACGTGCATATTAACAAAGCGTTATTCATTTATTCTTTTAGGTCCTAAATGCGTTACACGTCTCCACAATAAAGTACAGAGCGTTTCGGGAACACGCCAAGAAGTTCTTGGAACCTGCTGTTCTAAGTTTGTGGACCAAGGACCAAGACGTTACCCTCGCCAGATTAAGCGAGAAAGAAAGCGTGATAATCGGCGGTGACATGCGAGCCGATAGTCCAGGTTAGAAAAAGCTCCCCAATGACAAATTCCTACTTTATGAATACATTTTTAATATTGCACTACATTGATTGAAATTGTTATTATTATTTTCAACAGGCCACAGTGCTAAGTACGGAAGTTACTCTGTGATGGAACTCGCCACCAATCATGTCATAGACGTCCAACTAATTCAGGTAATTAACAAGTCTGAAGAGACACTGCACCCTTCATTGTGCTCAAACGAACACAAAGCTCTCGGTCTTGAATCTTGAATCGCTGTAGCTGTGTGTGTGAGCGGGGTGTGAAGTGGTCTGGCTGGCTGTGTGTGTGAGCGGGGGTTAGGAAATGTTAATTGTGGAATTTTGAAAAGGCTATTCCCTTCCTTGTTCCAGAGCAATGAGGTGGGAGGCAGCTACCATATGGAACTGGAGGGCTTGAGGAGAAGCCTCGCTCTTCTGGACGCCAAATCCGTGACCTTGGACTGTATTGTCACAGACCGTCACCCGCAGATCCAAAAGTACCTGAGAGATCACGACATCAAACACTTCTACGATGTGTGGCACGTGGCCAAAGGTATGTCGAAAGGCATCCCACATTCAATTCCACCCCTCCTACCAACCCCCCCCCCCCCCCCCCCCCCCACCCACCCAACCAGTACTGTAATTGCAAATCTGGTATGTCAAAAAATGTAGATGTAGCAGTACTGTCTATCTGTATGTCATGTATGTCATACGACTGTTATGTAATGTTATGTTATGTTATGTAATTCAAGGTCTGTCTAAGAAGCTTGACAAAATTGCACAGGCGAAAGACTGCAAGGTCATAAAAAAGTGGCGCCTGCACATTTCAAACCACCTCTACTGGACAGCTGCCACGTCGAAGTCTGCCGATGAGAGGGTTGCTAGGTGGAAGTCATGTCTCAATCACATGATGAATGTACATGAACACGACGAAGAACCACTCTATCCGCGTTGTCTTCATGCTGACCGTGTATCAAGAGATAGTAGCAAGTGGGTTAAACCTGGTATGTCTGTCTGTCTTTCATCATGAATATATACTCAAAATATTTATTTATGTCCTCATTCTAGATTGGTGTGATTTTCAAATGTATACTTGCTTGAATAATTCTAATCTACTGTAATATACTCTAATGAAATATCTGAATGCAATTTCTTTTTTACTTTAGACTCAAAACCGGCCCACCAGCTCGAGAAGGTTTTGCTAAACACAAGGATCATCAAAGATGTCGCCAAATTGAGTCCACACCATCAAACGTCTTCATTGGAGTCCTATCACAGTGTGATTTTACGTTTTGCCCCAAAAAACGTGGTTTTTTCGTACATAGGAATGCTTTGCAGGTATTTTATATTGTGTACAAATGACTAATTATGGACTCCTGATTTGTCAAATAACTCATTATGTTGCATTAGATAACCTCAGATCAACTACAAATATATTGCTTGTGCTTATTGAAATTTTCCTTTCAGACTATACCTAGCTGCCATGCATTTCAATGAAAACTCAAATCGCCAGCAAGCCATAAACGCTTCTGGAGAGCCGGCGTACAAGATGAGTTTTCCAAAGGCCAAAAAAGGTGGACACACAATAAAACCAAGGAAAATCCCAGCGACATTCAGTAAGTAAAAATATCAACATTTATTATTGCACACACATGACCTATATAAATAGAAAAATATTTCCACTTACAGTGGAATACAATAAATTGAATAAATAATAACCTTTTTAACATGACAAAACAAATAACAATTTCTCATTTACAGACTATGTCAACCAGCTGATGGCGCTCCTGTTTGACTCCGTCGTTCGTGACCCCCAACAATATATCCAGGTGGTAGAGGCGATTGCCATCCCAGAACCTTTGTGCGCACAGTTCGACAGGCCTTCCATGGAAGAAGCGGTAGCCGGCTATGTGTCACGATTCAATCCTGTACCGGTCTGAAGCCAGTATAGACACCATCAACATCCGGAAATTCTGTGCGGATTCGAACCACGACACAGGATGGGATTACTACCCTCACTCTGCGGCCTAAGTAGCCGAAGCACCACGCGACAAAGCATCTGTACGCGATATATCTGAAACGGCTGAAGAAAATCAAGTATTATATTTATGCACAAATAAAATAAAAAAAAAAGCTGGGAAATAACCATTTGTCATGTCATGTCATTGGACAGTAGCAAGCATTGATTATATGTGATGTGCAATAAGGATTAGATTGTGTTTGCAAGAAAGATTAGTATAGTCTGAGAGATGCAAGATGGAGAAACACCTGTAAAAAAATATATAAATCTGTAATAAATATTATTTACTTATTGATTCCGCTTTCTGGTATCCGGCCAAAATCTGCCTTGTAGATATTAGTTGCCATTTGGATGGTATAGGGGTTGAAGCACACTGGATCCAATCCCGGATGATCAACCATGCACAGTAGTCCAGTTGGTTCCTGGTTAATTCGACGTCTGACCTATATATATAGAAAATTAAATCGTTAGCCATATGCATGGTTTTCAGTGCTACCAAGATGCAAGTTTGTGTTACTACTTTACCTGTGGAACTTCCATGCAGCATACATTCTCAGTCTCTGTTGGCATCCGTTCACAATTTCCGCACGTGCACCTAGTAGATTTGAGGGTGAATGAAATTATCAATCAATGGAGGCCAGAGAAAGACTTTCGTCTTGTTTACATCAGGGTCCCCCAATTTCAATCGTCAAGTACAGTTAGTGTCAGTCAGTACAATCAGTCACACTGTTCACAGAAGCAACAGTCAATCATCTTTATCTTTCAGTCACACTGTTCACAGAAGCAACAGTCAGTCATCTTTATCTTTCAGTCACACTGTTCACAGAAGCAACAGTCAATCATCTTTATCTTTCAGTCACACTGTTCACAGAAGCAACAGTCAATCATCTTTATCTTTCAGTCACACTGTTCACAGAAGCAACAGTCAGTCATCTTTATCTTTCAGTCACACTGTTCACAGAAGCAACAGTCAATCATCTTTATCTTTCAGTCACACTGTTCACAGAAGCAACAGTCAGTCATCTTTATCTTTCAGTAAGTAACTAATAGTGCAATTAATCAACTTACCAATCGGAAACGATGTAACGTAAGCCTCGATCGCTGTTGTTTGGGGGTTAGTGTCAGTACAATCTAACGTTAGTGAGTGTGTGTTTTCGACGGGCCGCGCGCGACAGAAGTACACAACTATTATATAACAGTAAGTAACTAATAGTGCAATTAATCAACTTACCAATCGGAAACGATGTAACGTAAGCCTCGATCGCTGTTGTTTGGGGGTTAGTGTCAGTACAATCTAACGTTAGTGAGTGTGTGTTTTCGACGGGCCGCGCGCGACAGAAGTACACAACTATTATATAACAGTAAGTAACTAATAGTGCAATTAATCAACTTACCAATCGGAAACGATGTAATGTAAGCCTCGCTGTAGCAAATCGCCTTCTTCTTCTTCTTCGGGATCAAACTGTGGGTCGCTCTCTGGATCCCAAACATAATGTACAGCCATGTTGTATTAGTTAGTAAAATCGGTATATGTTTTTGCGTGTCGAAATAAAAACCTGAAACCTAAGACCTCAGACCTCTACCTGGATGGAATGACGGGGAGATGGGCGGAGCTATTTGGTGGGTGGCTGTCACTCAAAGTGTGGGTGGAGCCAAGCCAAATAATAGCCTGATTTCATGAGGCTGAAAAATGCTGGTTTTGAGTACAAGATTAGAAATATAAAACAATGATTATTTTTGGAATAAAAATTACACATGTGTTACATAGACTCACAGGAAGTGTGTAAAGTTGCCCAAATAGTGCTAGGAATAGCACTGCATGACACCTTTAATACATTTTTTTTAATAATTTTTTTTTGGCATCCCCTGTTATTTTACCCACGCCACGCCACTGATTAATGGTAACTGTGACCAGTAGGGGCGCTTGAATACAGCTGGTGACAACGGGCCGACGCGCCGGCTGTCTGTTCATTCATAGAAGGAGCACCGCGGTCCACAGCGCTTTTTGTGGGGGAATGAGAGAGGCAGAGAGAGAATGGACAAAATGCACTGCAATGTTGTGTTCTGAGTTGACCACGTTGTTACGTCTAGCGAGTACCAGTGTTCTAACTATTGCGACAGTGTCGTGTTATTCTGTTGAGTTTCACGTTACGGCATATGGCCGTACGTGACGTAGACGTTGAGGTTCGGACTTACGTTACAATGCATGTGTCTTGAGTTCAGAAAACACAGACATGCTGAAACTACGTGGTGTCTGATTCTTCCAACATAACATTGAATTTTCTATCCCACCCCCTCCACCTTTCCTACCGCTGCCCGGTGAGCCGCCCGTCCCGTGGGCGCGTTGGATTTCCTCGTTCGAGACGTATATCCTGGCTACCGGTTTGGAATTGTCCGCGGTGAGAAAACGTGCATTACTACAGCACTGTTTAGGCGTGGAGGGACAGCGTGTGTGTGAAACACTCGGCACATTAGACAGTGACACATATACGTCAGTGGTGGCGCTCCTAAAGGGACATTTCGCCACTCCACAGACTGCACTCCTCCGTCGAGTTGTGTTCCGACGGAGGCATCAACGTACTGACGAGTCAATAACGCAGTACGTCGCGGACCTACAGGGCTTGGCTAGCTCATGCAAATTCGGGGCATTACAGGATGAAATGGTGAGAGACCAACTCATATTGAACACTGACAGTGATAAAATCAGGGAAAGACTACTGTTGGAAAATGACGAGCTGACATTAGCAGTAGCTATTAGACTAGCAGTGCAGGTGGAATCTGCTATGAACTGTGCAGCTAGTTTGTCTACCTCCCCTAGCCCCAACACACACGTGCCAGTAAAGGCTGCGAGCACGCTCAGCTCAAGGGTGTCCCTCCTCAACGTGAGTGCATACGACAGCAGGGACAATATACTGTTAGCCTCCCAGTCACGTGACCGCTCACAGCAGCCGTGCAGGAATTGTGGCTCCCTTTCACACAACTCCAGAGCCCAGACCTACCCTGCCCGTGGCAAAGCCTGCTCCAACTGCGGGAGGCTAAACCACTTCCACAAGGTCTGCACGTCAGCCCCAGCTAGCGCTTCCAAGCCACCGACCACTATCATCCATAATGTCAGCTCAGGACGAGTGCCATTCAAAACATGCTCATTGGTGGTTGGTGACATCACACTGCCCCTCTTCCTCGACACTGGAGCCACAGTGTCTCTATTGAATTGGGTCACATACTCTCAATTCTTCTCCCACAAACCACTGGGCCCGCCCACCACCACCCTGCGAGGCTACGCTGACTCCAAGATTGACATCGTTGGCTCCCTCAAGCTGTCGGTGAGTTACGGAGAAAAGACACTGCCTGCCTTCAATTTCAACATCGCACGCCGAGGGACCAACCTCCTCGGCCTCGACCTCTTCAGTGGCCTCGGTTACTCTCTGCTGGACACCACAGGCTCAGAGATCCACACCGTCACCGCTGTCTCCTGGCAGCAACATTGGCCTGCACTGTTCAACGGCGTGGGCTGCCTCCAGGTCTTCGCTCACCAGCCCCTGCTAGACCAAAAAGTGACTCTCCAGCTCATCCAGCCCCTTCGCCGCTCCCCCCTGGCTCTCCGTGAGGACATCGCCACCGAGTTACAGAAGATGCTGGACGACGACATCATCGAACAGGTGAACGCGTCACCCTGGATGTCCAACTTGGTGGTAGCAAAGAAGAAGTTAGGGGGGCTGCGACTCTGTGTGGACATGAGAGTGGTAAACAAGGCCATTGTCCCTGATAAATATCCCCTGCCAACCACAGAGGAGCTCACCGCCCAGTTCCACGGGTCCAAGGTGTTCTCTAAGCTGGACCTTCGTCAGGGGTACCTCCAGGTGCCACTACACCCAGAGAGCCGCAACCTCACCGCGTTCATCACCCACAGGGGGGTCTTCCGTTACAAATGCATGGCTTTTGGCTTAAGCTCCGCCCCCAGCTGCTTCCAAAAGATCATGGCCTCCGTCTTCGCCGGGATCCCCGGGGTGGCCATCTACCTCGATGACATCGTGGTGCACGAGGCCAACGCCGTGAGTCACAACGCGAGCCTCCACAGTTTCTTAAGTGCGATGGCGAAGCACCACCTCACACTCAACGGCGAGAAGTGTGTCTTTGCCACCACGACCATTGACTTTGTTGGGTTCCGCCTCTCGGCCGACGGCATGTACCCGCTCCAGTCAAACACAGAGGCCATACACAGTGTCCCAGAGCCCACCTCAGCCCACCTGTGATGCCTCCGCCGCTGTCGTTGGCGCGGTACTGTCACAGCTGCACGGGGGTGTGGAGAGGCCGGTCGTTTTCGCTTCACGGGCCCTTAGCCCCACAGAACAGAGGTACTCAGTGGGGGAGCGAGAGGCCCTGGCCTGCATCTGGGCATGTGAGCGCTGGCATATGTACCTCTACGGCCGCTCATTCACGCTTAGGACGGACCACCAGGCTCTCACTACCCTCCTCGCCACGTCAGGCACTGGCCACAAACCGCTCCGCCTCCACCGCTGGGCTGACCGCCTGCAGCAGTACAACTTCGGTTTGCAGTTCACGCCGGGCCGGGACAATGTAGTAGCTGACCTACTGTCACGCGCCATCCCCAGTCCCCCCACGGCCCCGCCCTCGACTCCCGATCGGGATCAGGCTGAGCATGACCTGGTCCAGCTCCTCCACACTCTCCTCCAAGAGACAGTGTCGCTGCAGGAGCTCCAGGACGCCTCGTCTGCTGACCCTGTCCTCTCTGCGCTCTCAACCTACGTCAGGCAGTGTTGGCCGGCGAGGACACCTGACGAGCTGCTTCCCTATAGCAGACTCCGGGACGAGTTGTCATGCTGGAACGACTCCTGCGTCGCTTGTGAGCTCTGTGCTGTGGTCCCGAGTGTCCTTCGGGCGTGTGTCCTTGCTATGGCGCACGAGGGCCACTTGGGCATAGTCAGGCTCAAACAGCGGTGTCGTGACTTGGTGTGGTGGCCAGGCATCGACAGGGAAATCGAGACCCTGGTCAAGGACTGTACTGCCTGTCTTCTGAGTGGGAAGACCAGGGCCCCAGCCCCACCCCGACCCATGCAGCCATTGGACTGGCCGTCCCAACCCTGGGAGCACCTGCAGCTTGACGTATGTGGTGAACTGCACAGGGTACCGCATAACCAGCGTTTCCTCGTTGTGGTCTACGACCTCCACTCCAAGTGGCATGAGTTGGCGCCTGTGGGCTCGGTCACAGCCGGGGTGCTGATTGAGATTCTCGAGTCCCTGTTTACACGCTGGGGCCTGCCCAAGAGGATCACGACAGACAATGGCCCCCAAATGATCTCCCACAAACTCAATGATGTTGCAGCCCCAGCACCCACGGCTATAGCTCTGCAGGACAGACAATTTGATGATGTTGCAGCCCCAGCACCCGCGGCTCAGCCTGAGGCTGCAGGACCTTCGCCGTTGGCTGTTGCAGAGCCCGGGCCTGCCCACTCCGAGCGCGCAACAGGCCTGCACACCTGAATGACTTTGAGACTGAGTATCACTCCTAGGTTGAGTGAAGGGGGGGGAAATGTTACGTCTGGTACTCTAGCGAGTGCCAGCACTTTAACTAGTGTTCTAACTATTGCGACAGTGTCGTGTTATTCTGTTGAGTTTCACGTTACGGCATATGGCCGTACGTGACGTAGACATTGATGTTCTGACTTACGTTACAATGCATGTATCTTGAGTTCAGAAAACACAGACATGCTGAAACTACGTGTTGTCTGATTCTTCCAACATAACACACGTGTTTTGGCTCAAATACATGTAAAGACATGTAAAATATGCTATGTTCAAAGTGCAAAGCTGTAGCCCGTAATACCGTTCCGGTACGGTTATGCCACCACCAGGGTATTCCTTCATCAGATAAGGCATCAGTGGATATGCCGGATCGCCCAGAATAAAGACAGAGAAACAGGCTCTTCGCCCGGCACTAGCTCATGTTGACTTATCCAGTGCTGAAAAAATATGGCTGGATCCTGTTCTCTTCCGGTTCTCTACAACGTCGTCACTGGACGTTGGTGAGGGCATGCGGACGTCGGTTTCTACTGCGCATGGGCGTTGAGCATGAAAGGCTCCGTATCTGGCTCGCGCAAATTACATGGCACTGTTGTCGGGGAGTTTTCAAAACGAAAACACCCTTTGAGCGTTGCCGCTAGGAAAACGCGTTTTCCTGCCAAAACGCTGTTGCCTTTTAACTTGGACATGCAAACGTAATCATTCAAAAATACAACGTTGCTGTTTTACCCAATGTAACCAAGGCCTCAGTTTAGAGAATGATCGCTCTACTGAAGCAGTTGTCACTGGTATTGTAGCATATGTTTTGAGGGGCATGGTTACTGTAAATGTTGGGAAAACTGATTCCACATCATTGTATTTCGAGAGGCTGGTCAAGGATCACATTTGTGCCTCCCTCCCCAGTGATATGGACCCTATGCAATTTGCATACAGGCCAAACAGGTCCACTGACGATGCGGTCTCCCAAGTACTGCACAGCACCCTCTCTCACCTGGACCGTCAGAAGGGGGGCTATGTGAGACTGTTGTTCATTGACTACAGCTCAGCGTTCAACACCATAGTCCCCACCAGACTGGTGGACAAGCTGATTGAGCTAGGTCTGAGCTCCGCTCTGAGCGCCTGGATACTGGACTTTCTGAGTGAAAGGCCCCAGGCGGTCAGGGTGGGGGGTCAGACCTCCAACACCATCACCCTGAGCATCGGGTCCCCCCAGGGCTGTGTTCTGAGCCCCCTGCTGTACTCACTATACACACATGACTGTGTGGCCAAGTTCAGCTCCAACTCCATAGTGAAATTTGCGGACGACACAGTGGTGGTGGGGCTGATCTCGGACAACGACGAGAAGGCCTACCGGGAGGAGGTTGAGGTACTGGAACGCTGGTGCCAGGACAATAGCCTGCTCCTGAACATTGGTAAAACCAAGGAGCTGATTGTGGATTATAGGAGAGGACAGCAGGAGACACACACACCACTGAGGATTAACGGGGCTACCGTGGACAGGGTGAGCAGCTTTAAGTACCTGGGGGTCCACATCGCAGAGGATCTGACATGGACAACACACATAGACTCAGTCGTAAAAAAAGCGAAGCAACGCCTCTACCACCTGAGACAGTTAAGGAAGTTCAGAGTATCTGGGAAGATACTCCAGTCCTTCTACTCCGGAGCTGTAGAGAGAATCTTGACTGGAAACATCACTGCCTGGTATGGAAACAGCACGGCACAGGACAAGAAGGCCCTACAGAGAGTGGTGCGCTCAGCCGAGCGTACCACGGGTATTGCACTACCACCCCTGCAGGTTCTATACAACAAGAGGTGCAAATCCAGAGCCTGCAGAATAATGAAAGACCCACACCACCCCAACAACAGCCTGTTCATGCTGCTCAGGTCAGGCAGACGCCTGCGAACACCAGCTGCTAGGACAGAGAGACTTTGGCTCAACTTCTTCCCCCAGGCCATCAGAGCCCTGAACACTGAACTCTCCACACACAAGCACACATGAGCACACACACAACACACACACTGTACACGCTCACACACTAGCAGCCACTTTAACATGAGCAAGCACACACTCATGCTGCACACGCCCACACTTATGGCCACTAAGGAAAGGTCACTTAAAAAATAGTATAGTATAACCGCAGATTGTATAAATTAGCATGTACAGAAAGACACTACCAAAGGACCTAGTATGTCCTCCATGCTCTGTAAATAACTTATGTACATATACCGATATGCCCTAACATGTTACTTGTTTATTGCACAATGTTACTTGTTTATTGCACAATGTTGATTCTATTATATGTTATTTGCACATCGTTGCGGGCAAGACCACCCGCATTTCATTGTATACTTGTATGCCGTGACAAATAAATCTCTTGACTTGACTTGATTGTCTTTAAGGCACTGTGCAGCTGTGACATTGTTGGAGGTTTAAGTTTAAGTATATTTGGATCCCCATTAGCTGTTACAAATGGCAACAGCTACTCTTCCTGGGGTCCGCAGAAAACAATAAATACAAACAAACATAATTAAAAATATAACCAACAATAACAAACATACAAAACACTATACATAACATAATCAACCCCCCCCCACACCCATCCAACCCAACGCATTACATTAGCATTATATCAAAATATTACTAAATGTATAAACATTTATTAAAGCTTTCTTTGCTTGTTGCTTGAGTAATTGCATAATTACTATTACTATTATCGCAACCTATTCCACTGTGAGATGGCCCTATACATAGCAGTTCTTTTCATTGCATTTGATCTCGGTAGAGGAATTGAAACATGGCCCCTGGTAACTTGTCTTGTCCTGTGATCATGTCTGTCTTGGGAAAAGGTTATTTTTGATATCATATTTAATATCACGTTAATGTAATGGCTAGCAAGCTCACCTGTGATGTCGGTATAGCTTAATACAGTGCAAGTACAATCTTAGTAAAATCTTATGAAAACAATACACAAGTTGGAACATAGTTTTGAACGTTTTATTAGAATAGTTTACTGTCTTTCAAGTTTCAATGCATAATCCAGCATTCCAGATCCATCCTCTGTTGTTGACATGTTGGGGGTCCTGTGAATTCTTCTAGATGTGTCCAAAGATGGCATTGCATTTTGTTCTGTGCGTTGAATGTGCATTTCCTCTTCTTTGAAAACATAAGGTTACTGAACTGAAAGGAATGCAAATATGTTCGCTAGCTTAGCAACTATACCAGCGTATTTTCATTCATAGCTGAATACTGAAAGTGACCGAAAGTGTGCTATAGAGGCGGAAGTGGCAATTTTTTTTTCAAATTAAAAGAAAAAGGGTTAGGAAAACGAATGGCTACATCTGTAGATATCACAGTGAGCCTTTAGTATGCACAGTAACATATCACAGTGAGCCTTCAGTATGCACGGTAACAAGGATATCTGCAGCAGAGTGGATTAACAGCAACCTTTCACATATGGATTTGAATTTTTTCTTCAAAGTCATATTGCTTCCAGACACACTAAAGACCTATAATGTCTTGTTGCTTTCCAGCTAGGGTCCCTAACGGTCCAGCCAATCAATCACTCTGCCCACTCCTGATAACATGCTGAAAGCCAAAGGAACAAAGGAAACATATTGACTCGCCGAGGCCGCTCTGACATTCTAAGAGGAGAAGATCAATATTTAAAGTTTTGATGCTTTGTTGTGGGCTTTTATAAGTGACCAAGCCTAGGAAGAGCTGCTGTAGGAGCTAATGAACACAGACACTACAGAGGACCACAGTTTCCTATTGTTACTGTTCTCATAGAGGTATTGTCTGTGTGTTTGTGTTGCCGACGACCAACAGCAAAGGATATATCCCTGAAACTCCCCCGATCGTCAATGACATCTTTTGAGCACATCCCAAATCCAGTCATATTGTTCGGTGTGCAACATTTCTTCATGCACCTTTGTCCATAGGTCACACAAGACATTTAGTGAGAATCAAGTGAATGGCCTCAAACGTGCACAGCAGCTGGCTTCGCAAGATCACGTGAGAATCCATTAGTCAGGCTTCAAGTTGTACTTCTTTAGCAGTACTTCTCTCAGTCACGTGACTCAGTGGATATTACTGATTGGCTTGAACACATTCTGTTTACATTACAAACAAGAAACCTGTCTATTGTATACGTATCATTTTCATATAGGTCGCAAGGATATCACAAGGCATGACCATGAGGACAAATCACAAACATGTGGTTTGTGTGTTGCAAATCAGATGGTGTGTTCACAAGTTCACAAATTTACTTCACAGTGCATGCAAAGTAGATTTCAGTGAGCTTCAGTCAGCTTGTACAGACAAGAGCTTGTTCCCATTGATTTTACATTAGTTTGTGGCTAACTATCCAGAGCTAGTATGAGGAACAGCATGGATTGTGCTGAGAAAGGACTCTACTGATCAAAAACATTATTGGTAAATAAGAAATAGGGCAATGGTTCCTATCCCTGTTATAATTATCCTTTAAGTAAAGGGTCTGTATCTCTGTCAGCTATAACCAGGCTATAGAGCCACTCTGTAATCTATACTGTAGCTTGTATGGATTTATCCTGGAGCACCTGGAGAGCCCATAAATACAACTGGATAAACATTTGTTGTTTTCAATTATTTAATCTCTTGTGTTCCTAACTGAACATTTTTGTTTGATAAGGAATTAATAAGTAAACGACTAAATTATCCCCATGTTTCCTATAGCTTCAGCAACACTGTTTTAATTAAACTGCACTGATATGTCAGAAACGACACAGTGTAAGGTGAGTGGCTAACGAGAGCTGACATGGACTGAATCAGTATTCAGGAGTGTGAGTCAGATCTCTCTGCATGGTGATGATAGCCTGAGGGTTAGAGAGACAGACTTGTGATCAAAAGGTTGCTCATTAAAAGGGGACATATTATGTATCTGTCTCTCACAGTGTGTTTTTGCTGCTGTCTGGCAGTTTACCTCAAACTCAACATCTCGCACAGTATGTTTTGCTGCTGTCTGGCAATTTACCTCAGACTCAGCATCTCTCACAGTGTATTTTTGCTGCTGTCTGGCATGTTTCCTCAAACTCAGCATCTCTCACAGTATGTTTTTGCTGCTGTCTGGCACCTCTCTCTCCCTGCAACTTGTCTTGCATTGTTGAGCCCTCAATGGGTAAATTATGGTCAAAAGCATGTCATAAGTGTAGACAACAGACCACATATGAATCAATAACTCACAACACCAACACTTCATAAACACTTATAATGTACCAGGGCGCATGATAAGATAAAATACAGTAGGCTACCGTACAATATCAACGTCATCATGGCAGGTGAAAAAATAGCCATGCTTACAATGAGTCAAGTTCCTCTCTATTTATCTCATGCACATACTAGGGTTGACCCCTATTAGTCGATTAGTTGACTAATCGGTCGAAAGGAGCCGTAGTCGACTGGCCAACCTCTTAGTCGAATATATATAAGAAAGAATAATAATAATATATATATATATATATATATTTTTTTAATCATTATTTCCAAAAGAAAAAAGAGGCCTACGTGGCTAACGCTAATGGCACGCATACCAGAGGCTAACTGCCTATGAAAACAGGCACAGAGGCACTGAAAGAGGATTTCACCCATCTAATGAACACACTAGACTAGACAAATATCAAGATGTATCCATCAGTGGACCAATTGCATGCTTTTGCAGAGGACAAGAAGCCTTCAGTTGACTCCTTCAGACATTAAGCACCCCCACAGCCCAAATGGAATGATACAAATAAAAAAAAAAGAAATAATAAACAATTTTTTTTTAAATATTATACTTTTTTATTTATTATACATTTTTTGTCGACCAATAGTCGACTAACGGCACATTTTGGCCAATCATAGTCGACCATCCAAATCCTTAGTCGGGGACAGCCCTAGCACATATGCACGCGCACGCAGGGGCTTAGCTGGGGGGGGGGGTAGCTTAGGATGATTCCAAGGGCCCAGCACTGGAAGGGGGCCCAATTTTTTTTTTTTTTTTTTTTATTTTTTTTTACTAGACATCACTCAGGTGTATTATTGATGCTCTCATTGATACTATGTTTGTTAAGTGTGTGTGTGTGTGTGTGTGTGTGTGTGTGTGTGTGTGTGTGTGTGTGTGTGTGTGTGTGTGTGTGTGTGTGTGTGTGTGTGTGTGTGTGTGTGTGTGTGTGTGTGTGTGTGTGTGTGTGTGTGTGTGTGTGTGTGTGTGTGTGTGTGTGTGTGTGTGTGTGTGTGTGTGAGATATATATAGAGAGAGGGGGGGCTTTGGTAGACTATTGCATTGCATTGAAGATGAACGCAATGTGACATCCTTTACTAGGCTCACCCACCAACAGTGCAGGTGCTGAACTGCTGATCCGAATGTATAGGTAGAAACCATATTATGCGTTTTAATCAATAAAAAAATGGCCAAAAAAAAGATCCACTCGCGCGCTCGCATTCACTGGGGCCTACAAATACATTCGTTCATGGGGCCCTGAATCTGGAGCTACACCCCTGCGCGCACGCACACACACGCACGCTCGCACGCACGCATGCACGCACGCACGCACGCACGCACGCACACACACACACACACACACACACACACACACACACACACACACACACACACACACACACACACACACACACACACACACACACACACACACACACACACACACACACACACACACACACACACACACACACACACACACACACACACACACACACACACACACACACACACAAACACACACAAAGCAATTTTGGGAAAAAATCAATACCCTCCTAGCACCCAAGTCCTAAATCTGTGTAATGCCAAACCGAGTCCATATCGGAACACAAGCAGATCATTGTTCACACAGCAAGCGAGTGGGCTATTGATCACACAGCAAGCGAGTGGGCTAACCATGTTCCATACAACGATGTTGCGTACAGATGGCCTTTTCCCACTGATAGAAAACATCATCAACATTTGAGCGCATTTGCAAATGTACCCATTATGTTCCAAACCAGGTGGAGACACGTGTCCGGGAATGAAACAGCAAAGTCATACATTTATATTAAAAGTGTGCTTTTCACAGTGTTTTAGCTTGTATGAAATTATTATGAAGTGGTCATAATTTGTGAAATACTTCAGCTTTTGCTCAATAATGCTTTGGAACGGGAGATTATTGAAATATCAAATCAAGATGATAATGAGATCACTATTAAGCTCTTATATGTAATCCATGCCATCCTAACCTTCACTATCCAGTCGCATACAGAACACAGCTGTGCTTATTATTTTATTCACTCAGTTAACTAATTTATCAAACTTGACACCCATAATCAATGAGTCTCTGTTGCCTTGACACCTGGAACGCTGCCAGCTCTGCATTTAATTTCAACATGGCATCTTAAACAGCATACTCAATGGATAACGACTGGCATCTGATGATAGCATTTATTTTTGTTAATTCATTGGAATAATTCATATTATGTGTTTTTGTAAATGGACCTGTTAAGCCTTAGGGGGACCCTGCTTTTCTTTATCATAAATCGATCAATAGAGACCGTATTAGATCCCCAATTATCATACCATGGGGTATCATTGGAAAGCCACACTCATTGGCTACAACCCTGTGCAGATTTTCGAGATCGCCAAATGATTGACGGAGCTAGAGCCCCGGGAGTCGGGGGTGGTAATGTGTACTTTTGCGTACTTTGGGGCACGCCTCACATATCGGCACGCATGTAACTCGAGAACCGCTGAACGGATTTTGTCACCTGAAAAGGAAATCGACAGGCAACAAATAGGGCTTTAATTATATCTATATATTGTATTAAAAGAAATGCACACCCGAGCCACTAGAGGTCGGCAAAGAATCGTCCACATGTGGGCCCTTGGATGTTAAGAGGTCAATGTTTTTAAATATTTTTGTAGCCAAGAGTAAAGACCATAACCCTATCAAAAACAGTAGTCAAAGTGTATATTTTCATTTTTACCGATGTTTTATATGTTTTATCGGAAATACAAATGTATCTGAAAATGCTAATTATCGTAAAAACCGCAAGAAATGACTAAATCCAGATTCAACCCTGCCATTGGAAAGAGGCGCATTTTTCCTATCCATAGATGTATGATTTGGCCATAATAAGGTCAAGGTCAAGTTCAAGGTCAAATATATATTTATAATTAAAGTCGATTATCATTAATTACTGTATCTACAAATTCTTCTGTTTAATCATCTTCCCGCGGTTCATTTGCTTAGATTTTTTGTACACATGATCTCAATAAGGTGGTGAATGAGCTCAGTGAGCATTTTCTTGTGCCCCGCAGATTTAACATGATCAAAGATGCAAAAATCATAAATCATAATTAATCATAATTATTACAATTTACTCAGCCTAGTAACAGACACAATATTTCTGACACTGGAAATACATACCCCCAGGTCCCTAGATGTTCCTAGATACCAAGAACATGCAAATTGACCTTGCAGAAGTGGAGCAATCTTCCATTTACTTAGGCATGTACCTTTAGGCGAAAACGGTCTACAGATTAACAGGTTTAACTTAAAAAAGCTTAGTTTCATGAATATGCAAAAAAGTGTTAAAGACACTTCGACACATTAAGAGTGAAAACCAAAACTGCAACATTTTAATTTAATAATTATTTCCCCAACCTTGACATACACATCACACCTTTATGAATAGACTTTATCATAATTATTTTAGAAGAAGGTTTATGCATGGGGTTGATTTAGAAAAATAATCATAATCTAACCTGCCTGTAATTAGCCATACTGTACTCACAAGCTTGGAATAAATCAAATCAATGTGTCAATTAAAAAAGGAACATTATGTACATGCAGGGACATGATTATTTTCTTTTTTTCTATAAATCATTACCGTTATTTGTCATACTTCACATCAACACATGTCAATAACAACAATCCCCTGAGGTTGTTGTTGGCTTAGTGCATTCTGTCTTCTTCAACAACATCCTGAATCACAGTTACTGTAGGTGCTATATTACAGTTAGGTATATATTACATTGTACATGTACACCTATATTATAAACAGTTAGATCATACAGTATATTATAAACAGTTAGGTCCTATATTATAAACAGTTAGGTCCTATATTATAAACAGTTAGGTCCTATATTATAAACAGTTAGGTCCTATATTATAAACAGTTAGGTCGTATATTCAGTTATATATTGAATACATTTCCTACCTTATAGAACCTTTGTAAAGTAAATCTTTGCCCATTGTCTTTGCTCTGGAAATTGTTTACATCCCAAGTTTCACTTTGGCAAAGTTGTACCGAGCCTGACCTCTTTTGTCTGCCAAGCAGTTAACTTGTTACGTAGATTTCCATGGAGATAGTATCGACCAATCAATTTGAAGCAGAACGGCATGGTGTTCTACTACATCCCGTGCTCATGCCCTGCTCGTGTGTCATCATGTGTGTAATGGAAGAACATGTGATACACATCCGGGATCTATTTTACTATAATTATTAATTAAAAAAAATCTCACTCTCGCCTTGAAGGTGGCATAGATGTGTTTCTTGTTTGGAAACACAATTTGTTCAAACCAATCAGTAATACCCACTGAGTCACATGGCTGAGTTGTGCTCTACCTGCGTTGAGCTGCTGTGCTAAACAAGTACAACAGGGCACTATGGAAAAACAATCGCACTCCCCGGCTGGATGTAATTCTGCCAAATTATCATGGATTTCACCTTTTACATATCTAGCTGTTACAAAGGGTCAGATTAAACCGAATATATGTATTTATTGATTGATATATATTGCATAATATTTGTATATCGTTTGATATCCCTTGTGTATTCCTTGTACATATACACGGAATGTCCCTTTAGCCTACAGACCATAATATTTCATTCTCCTATTGGATGGCGTGCCACCAGCGCCAGTGCCGTGCCCCTAGAGCCGACTTCAAAGCTACCGTCAAGGCTTGTCTCAACATGCCCGATTCTGCCCAGGACTACGAGACAGTGAGGAGGCTGGCACTCGTTTATTCCCCGTACATATAAATATGGCGCAGGTGAAAACAGTAGTAGTTCGTTGAAGTTCAGTCTCGTTCAGTTCGAGTTACCCAAGTGACGCCTCACCCACTATGCAACGTGCGGTGAAGTAGGGCCCGTATTGCCCCAAAATAGAGTCGTGTTTTATCCTAATACGTTTGTTCAACGTATCGTTCGCTCCTTACTAGTAAAAGCCTTCATTACGAGTCAAAGACCACGTGAAGTGAGTAATTGTGCGTCTAAATAGAGCACTTATAGCCGCGTGCGAATAGGATAGTAACGTCAAGTTCAACTGTGAACCACCGCGCACCGGAGGATATCTACACCGGCGCCAGCAGAGCCCCTTTCCGGCTGGATTATTGCTTTGGTACTGTGGCTGCTGGAGCAGAGAACCGTCTACCCCGCTGCTGTGTGGGATCTACCGTGAGGACCATCATTCGAGCCTGTCTCTGTTGGACCAGAGGCTGACCGGTTCCACCTGTGCCGCCCGCACATTGGGATTACAGCGGCTGACTTTCATCCGCTGAGCCAGGGAGTAATACCGCTCCCCCTCGCAGGAGCTTATTAGAGTCCCTGTGGAACCATTGACTTTGCAGTAGAGCATTGCCTCCCCCTGCTGGCTTACAACCGGTAGTAACCCCCTTACCAGTATTCCCTAGATAATTCCTAACATTCATTATTGATTTGCCGACGCACATTCTTTGCCTTATAAGCGCAATCTAAGTAAAGTATATTATGTAATAATATTTGCTGTTAATAAATATTCTAAACGAGTACTTGTGTGGAAACCGTTTCATTGTGGAGGTGTTCTCATCTGATATACTTGTGTACGGTATGGCCAGAATAATGTACATAAGACGGTAGTGGTTTAATGATACCATACTTGATTAATACAGTCAGGGAATTGTACCCCTCAGTTACACTAGCTATTACATATAATAGATTGATTGTTTAGATCACTAGCATGGCTAACAAATGCAAATATATTGTAGTCTTCCCTATTGTTCTGACCAGGATTACGTTCCTTTTTGCCTCCTTGACAGGCGCGGCTGGTCCAACGCACAGTTGGGTGGGCGCACAGGGTAGGGGAAGGGGGGGTGTGTCCATATAAATCCATTTGTTAGATCCAACACTGTCTGAATGTACAGTATCTCGTGATGATCTCTCCAACTCCTGAGAATACACTTCTTATTACCGAACCACGAGCCTAGCTAAGCTAACTCACGATCTGAAATGAAAATACTACTAGCTCCTCCTCCAAGCATTCTTTTCTGTCTTATGACTGACGACGTGACGAGTACAGTGGCGCAGAGCTTGCTTCGAGCACTAGAAAACGCGCCCCGAGACATCATATGTGAAGACCCTGATAGGCTAAATGTATTTGCTTGACCTATTTACATTGGCTGCGACGATACAGTGACGCACACAGTGTGCGCGTTACGTCTATGCGCCCAGCTTTTGAGGTATACTCTCTATCAGGAGAGAGAGAGTGACGTCATGTGAATCACGCACAAAACAATGATTTATATTTGATATATTAACGTTATTGTGCATTTGAAACACAAACATACTTAAAATGAGTAATTATTATTCATTTTAAACATGTTTAGTTTATTTTTAGGGGTGCACAAATCTAAAATCAAAAAACACTATTTCTTCTTCTCCTTCTCTCTTTACCAGGGGGGGGGGGGGGGGGGGCGCCCCAGTGCCCTCTATCGGCCAGCCGCCACTGCTCCTTGATGTGTGCGCATACTGATGTCTACAGCTACAAGATGAAAATGGGGCAGTGAACCACTGCTTCATATTTTGGAAAGCGGAATGAAACACAGAAAATAGCCAATAACTGATGAATAACATCTCCACCGCTGCCACCACACTGTGGCCCGTCTGATTGGAGGCATTCAAAAGAGGAAGAGCGAGGTGATAGAAAAAGCTCTGATGTTTTATACATTTTACGTTTGATCAAAAACACCAAATAGATGTTTACGTGTAGGTGCACTGGTGAGGTTCTGATTCTATTCGAGGCATAGGAAGGAAGTGTCTCCTTCTCTGAGGTCATTTGATCCCCAGCCACCAGCCTGATGTGTAATTCATTAGCGTCAGCCTTAAATCCAGATGTGTCAAAATAGCCTCCCTCATCCCCGCAGGCTACATAATGTTTCTATGCATAATAGGATGAGATAGACCAAGAGACAGACCAAGAATCACACAGAATGGTTCTACTTTTTAAAGCCTATTATGGAGAGTATGGGTGAGCCAGAATCCCAATATGAATTCCGAAAAGGACGGATAATGAGATGGACACAGATATTGATATTATTATTCAAGCCCCCCGCGGCTTGAAGACCCGCTCCTCCCCAACACCTGAGATCCCCACAGTATGGCTCTCTGCAGACCAGGGCCCTCATTTATCAATTTTTCTTAGAAAGTATTCTACTTCCATTCGTAAGCACAGAATTTAGAACGTGTGCACGCACAAAAAAAAAGGGATTTATCACACGTGCGTACACAGGTCCTACGCACACCTGTCTTCATAAATATCACCTTGCTCCTAAGCTTGAGCTTGTGCATGGTTTTAAGTATTTGCATACCAGAACCGCCCTTATTATCCATATATGGTCATGAAACACCCCCATGGGATGTGAAATAATGGACTGACCCGAGGGAATTGTGTGTTATGGAGAAATACGAGACAGGCTGACAGACATGTACACGTACGATGATGTCGGATATGATATCTCTTAAAGACCATATTAACTAATAAAGCCCATGCTGGAATATGACTGCCTTTTTCCGTTTTGTTCGATTAATACCCAGGGATTAAAGTTCTCCTCAATTGACCTTTCTCAAAGCCACGCCCCCCTTGGTTACTGTTGCTACGTCCGACAAGCTAAGAGCCAGAATGCGGCACAATACCGGATATGTTCAACAGGTGTTGACATCATGGAGGTTCTCCGTAACATATCAGTCGCCTTAACAGACTCATTTTGGAGCAATAACGCCGCAATATCCTCCAGGTCCGGACAAAAGGGGCTACAATATGCCATGGAGGGATATATCCACAGCATTAAGATGCAGAAAGAGGGAGGCACAACCACGATAGAAGCACTAGCTTACAGATCACAGTGCAAGAGTGAGAAACCACACAAGCTCTATGTTAAGTTCGACGAGCACAATATTGTGGACCAAGCTTGTTCATGTAGGGGCGGAGCTAGGGGGTGGCTACCTGGGCTCAAGCCCCGGATGTATTCTGAAAAGCCCCGAATCTATTTAAAAAAAAATAATTTTTTTTTTTTTTTTTTTTTTTTACAATTCATCATTGTTACATGAAAATATGTTTGCACCAGATTTAGCAGAAGCTAATTTCCATCTGTGGTCTATCCAGCTGCTAACTGTATTTGAGTGAGTTAAGTCTTAGTGTTATGGTAGACTCAGACCTAAGCTTTAAATCACAATCAACAAGTTGACAAAAACTTAATTCTTCCACCTTAGAAACATAGCTAAAGTACGGCCATTTATAAATCAAAAGGACGCTGAAAACCAGATCCATGCCTTTATCTCAAGCCAACTCGACTACTGTAATGCACTCCTTACCGGCCTCCCGAAAAAATACGATGATAACTATTTTATTGCAATGCACTATTGCATTATTTTATTCTATTTGACTAACTATTTTATTGCACTGCACTATTTTACTTTGTATCAGTGAATCATAGACGCCTGGCCATAAGAGCATTCGGAGCATCTCTGCTCTCCCACTATTGAACTTGGGGGAGCAAAGGTATGATCTTGCTCCACCACTTTTTGATTATATGAAAAATATGATATATCCCCCCCCCAATATATAAATCTAACCATAACTACGTTATGGTTAACTGAGTTTTATAGTGAAAAGAGCAGCTTTATTGGTCAAGATTGAAGGCTCTATATTGCAGGAAATTGCACGTACAGGTTCATTAAATTAAAAAAAAATCTGTCGTGGAGGGGGTTGTGCCGGACCCCCTCCAAACCACCCCTTGCCTGCCCAAAAAATAAAATAAAAAAAAAAATAAAAAAAAGGGGGGGGGGGGGGGCCCATCTGGGCTAAGCCCCGGATCTCCTACAATCCTAAATCCGCCCTCTGCTTTTTGTAATATCGAGTTGTTATTGCTATTGAAATCGTACATCTAGTTATTGTTTTTCATTTCAGATAATGATTGAAGAAGTGCGTCGTTAGTCGACGACAACAAATGGCTAACGTTAAGGACAACTTGGATGATGTTGAATGATCATCCTATCAAGCTGAATGAATGAATGAATGAGATAGCTAGCTAATGTTTGTACAATAAATTAGTCGGGTTGTGTCTCAATGCCATTACAGAACACAAGTAAACATACCACACCTTTTCCATGACGTGCGACATTATACTTTTAATATAAAAGCTATTATACAGGCTCAGTAAGCCCACAGGGTGGAGCTGTAGACCAGCCTGTAACAGCTAATGCTGTCCTTAACGTGTCGACTAAAGAGTAGACACACTTCTTCAATGATTATCTGAAATGAAAAAGGAATAACTAGATGTTGACTGGTAAACGATTTAATAAAAATTAAAAAAAACGAGCCTACACGCTGTCTTGTTGTACAAAACATGTAAGTTGCTTTGGATAAACATGCCACCAAGCTGATCTTTTAAAATAATAATTTTTTACAGTATGCCGGGGTACTGTTCACACACTGTCGGCTTGATGCACACACTGGACATTTGGCATGCAAAAGGAGAAAAGGATCTCCTCCACAAGCCAACCTCAACAATGGCACAAAGCCAGAGGGAAGAAAATAACTGGACAAGCCATTTTCAATGTAGTGGTAGCCAACGCCAAGGTCAACCGTAAGCGGAAGCCTATAACATCCAACTATACCCACAACAAGTAAGTTATTCCATTCTGTGTACTGCATATTACCATACTTACCAGTCATGCTCTTGCTAATAATGCTATTTCTGTGTCTAGGCAAACACTAGGTACAAATACCTACAAGCTCATGGACGAGATGACAGACGCGCCTATAAGCTACCTTGCAGCAGAACACACACCTGAGGTCGAAGTTTGCGGCAGGACATATCCTGTGGGATGTGGCCTAAGCCACCAGGTGAGAAATGTGTATAATTATGGAATAAAATAAGACCCCCCCTATATAATACAGCTCTGTACACATACATATTAATTTGTATATTTTGTACCCAGTTTAACCACCTGTACATTGTATATAAAATATGCGTTCATCCTCCCTCCAACCAGCACCAAACCAATGTAGAAACGGTAGCTCTTGTGAATAGTGTCAATTTGAAACGCCACTATGAAACAAAAGTTAGTTTTTCCTCAAAATGCAGTGCTAAGAACCACAAAAATAAATGGAATGAAATCATCATATCAAGGTGCAAGCAGAATTATTGTTAAATCTATGTCACAACGAGAAAAATTATTGGCTAAACACAAGAAGCCAGTCTCTGATGCATACATATTATATTTTATTTCATTGAAGTTTATTTCAAATATGCAACTTAACAAACAAACATCAAGTACATATATAGTGTTACGAAGGATCAGATTAAACCAAATATATATATTTATTAATTGATATATATTGCATAATATTTGTATATCGTTTGATATCCCTTGTGTATTCCTTGTACATATACACGGAATATCCCTTTACCTAGTACAGACCATAATATTTCGTTCTCCTATTGGACAGCGGTCCCTTAGGCGCCACTGCCATACCCCCAAGGTCTAGTTCAAAGTCACCGCCAAAGACATGCCTGGACATGAACGGCTCTGCGCAAGAATACGAGACAGGAATAAGGCTGGTACTAGTTTGTTCACCTAACGTATAAATACGGCGCAGGTGAATACAAAAGTATGTTACCCCAATAAGTGAAGCCTCACCCACGATACAACGTGCGGTGAAGTAAGGCCTGTTTGGCCCCAAATAGAGCATTGAGACCGCGTGCGAATTGATAACTGAAGTATCAGAGTTTAACGCTGTACCGTCGAGTTCGACCTATTCTATTAATTCAGTAATAGTCTATTTATGTATAGTGTATCGTGCGGCTACCGTTCTACAGTGACCAGCATCACCAACGTTTCCTCGTACCAGCTAGTGTGCTTATCCAGGCTGGGCAGCTTACCCTGGCGCCTTCACCCGAGGAGCCCTAGACGAGGACCGTGTGGACATGTACACTGGATAACCTACCCGACGACTACATAGCCCTTTTCGGCTGGATTATATATATACCCGGAGGGTAACTAGCGTAATATTAATATAGTATTAATATTGACATGGCCAATGATGAACACTCCACAAACGGTTCTCCTAAAATAGATCGCCCGCAGCATAGACGGCAGCCACCTCAGTACTTAGAGGACTACGCTGCCAGTATACTACCTAGCTTTCTACAGACGTTAAACGCGGAAAAAGTAGATAGTAAAACTATGTCAAACCCTACCGACCAGGCGACCCCGCCAGTAGAGACCCTAGTGGGTTCTAACGTAACTGACCAAGCTCACGGGGGGGACCAGGAGGGACCTGACATGACTCTACCCCCCGCCAACGTCGACAAGGTAGTCCCCGGAGAGCTCCAGGATAAAGAAAGCCCTTCAGGGACGGAACCCGACCCACCACAAGAAGAGACGCGCACCCAGGAGATGGATCTCCTCGGTACGCGACAGGAGAACGGATCTCCAACGAGTACTACCAGAAGCCGATCACCTCTACCAGCGTCTTCCCCCAGCGAGGCGGACAAGATGCTGGCGCAGGCCTTTATCGCCACCCTGGCAGCCTCAACCGAACGCGATCGACTCCAAGCACAGACGCTTAGCGAGCGCGAACATTCTTCCATGGAACAAGAACGCTTCTACGCGAAACTCCAAGCGCAAGCCCTTAGTGAACGCGAACACTCTGCGACCCAGCGAGAGCGCTTCCAGGCGCAGCAACGGAGTGACGAAGACCGCATACGCCTAGAGATTAGATGCCTCCAGACGGAAGAGAATATGGAAAGAGACCGCGCCGAAGCCCAGCGCGCCGCCGCCGAAGCCCAGCGCGCCGCCGCCGAAGCCCAGCGAGCCGCCGCCGGTGCCCAACGCGAAGCAGAGCGCGACCTCGCTCTCACCAAGCGCGAAGCCGAGCGCGACCGATTACAAGCGCTGATAATGGAGCAGCTGATTGCCAGGGTAACCCCCCCTCCCTCCGCCCGGGGCTCCAGGGCCTCGTCAAGACAAGGGTCTAGGGCACCCTCCCCTACCCGATCAAGCGACCCTGAGCCCGGCCAACAGAGAGAGCCTATACCCCTCTCCGAACCCCTTCCCCGACCGGTCCAAGCGAGACCCAGCAACAGGGAAGAACCGGCCTATGCCGCGGAGAGGCTAAATAGACGACTACAGGATCTAGATGACCTGGCAGAGGAAGAAGAAGAGGGAGAGGAGGAGAGTCAAGCCCAACAGCATCACCGTACTCCACAGGACCAGGAGGTCCAGTACAGCCCAGACTCTACCCCCGCGGCTCTGCGCTACAGACCCCCGACTCAATTCACGGGTGAGCTTGACGCACGACCAGCCCCGAGGAACAGCACCTGGGTACGCGGGCCTTGGTACCCGACAGGTACCAGCCCACCACGACAAGTAAGATGAGACTCGCCTAGGAGGCCTCTCCTCCAACGCTCACCGATGTGCCAGCCATCCATGGCATCGTACCTTGGCACACCGCCGTTCCCGGACTTCACACACGAGAACAGAGCACAGTACACAGAGCTACAAATGTGCTTAGAGACAATGATGTCCGATGTAACTGATGAACCGTACAAGTATGCTATCCTACTCAAGCACCTGAAGGTGCCCAGAGCGCACAATATAGCGCTGGCATATTCCACCTCTACTACCCCGTACACCGCGGCTCTAGCAGTCCTCGACCAACGATATGGACGCATATGGGACTACGTAATACAAGAGATAAGGAATATTGACCGTCTACCCCCAGCCACAGACAATCGCTCACTAGATGACCTGTCTATCAAGGTACAATCCCTGGTAGGGATGCTGGGGGCGCAAAAGGAAAAGGGTATGCACGAACTGTACGCAAACTCTAATGTTGAGAGGATTTTAGAGAAGCTTCCGCCCGCCCGACAAGAGCGCTTCAGGCGGCAAAGAGACCACCGTGATCCTAACGGTCCCGAGCCATCCCTCCTAGACCTAGCCGACTTCCTGGCGAGAGAAGTCAACAGCCTACGGTTGGATACGTTCGTGCGGAGCACACCAAGCTCCAGAGAGGGACCTAGGAGAGCAAACGATGGCCGCAGGCTGGTGACCGTCATGCACCAAGCCGAATCAGTACCGAGCAACAAGAACCACAGTACCCCCTCGATGAAAGAGAAGTGGAAGATTGTATGCCCGTACTGCGAAAAGGAACACTGGCTGTCACACTGTGACACGTTCAAGAAGATGACCGCCGACGAGGTGAGTCAATGGATAAAGTCCAACCGACGCTGTTACGATGTGCGCGCAGTCACATGGCAGCCGAGTGCCGCTTAAAGAAGAGGTGTAGTCGGTGTGACGGAGCCCACTTGGACGTCCTACATGACAGTAACAGAAGAAAGCCTGCACCCTCAAGCAGCACAAAGGCAAGTGTTATGTACATTGACCCCGCCAGCAGCGGGGGCGCCCGGGTGCTCTTGAAGGTGGTCCGTGTAACATTGAGTTACGAAGACAAGGTCATGGACACCTACGCCGTCCTTGACGACGGGTCAGAGAAGACCCTTCTCCTCGCGTCCGCTGCGGCCCAGCTGGGGCTGCGGGGGAGCGAAGAAACGATGACGATTCGGACAATAAGAAGAGACCTGAAGACGATCAAGGGCGAGAATGTCTCCTTCACTATCGCAGCAAGCGGGCAGCCAGAGAGACGTATAGGATCACTAACGCTTTCACCAGCCAAGACATAGGCCTGTCGCAGTACACCTACCCCATCGCCAAGCTGATGGATAAATACGTGCACCTGCGTCAACTACCTATACCGCTCATAGACGGTGCCACCCCGACCCTGCTGATAGGATCCGACCATGCACACCTCATCGTCCCGATGGACCGGGTCCACACTGGGCCCAGAGGCTGTCCAGCAGCAGTCGAGACCCGCCTAGGATGGACACTACAAGGCCCCCTCTCTAGGTCTCCTAACCGAACAGCAGCCACTAGCTGCCTCCACTCCAGAGTGACAGAAGAAGACACCACCCTCCTACAGCACGTCGAGAGGCTATGGACACTAGAGACAATGCCCTTTAAGAACGAAAGGAAACACATTCGTTCCAAGGAAGACATTTATGCCATAGCCCTCCTCGAGCGGGGGACAAAGAGAGTCAAAGTCAACGGAGTGATGAGATACGCAACTCCACTCCTGAGGCGAGAGGGTATGCCTACCTTCCACGCCCCAAAAGAAGCGACAGAGCGGTATCTAGCGAACACAGAGCGGCGCCTAGCCAGAGACCCCGCTCAAGCGACTGTGTACCGCGCTGAGATTGACAAGCTAATCACAGCGGGACACATAAAGAAAATTGACATTAAAGAGGCCGATCAGACGACCGAATCATGGTACGTGCCGCACCACAAAGTCCACCACAACGGCAAGGATCGTATTGTGTTTAACTGCAGCTACCAGATCGGATCACAAAATCTGAATAAAGAGCTCTTGCCCGGCCCAACACTCGGCCCCTCTCTACTAGGCGTGTTGCTACGTTTCCGCCAAGACAAGGTGGCCATCAGCGGCGACATCAAAGGGATGTTCCTGCAGGTGCGACTAGTGGAGGAGGACAAGCCCCTGCTGCGGTTCTTATGGAGAGAGAGGATCGGGGATGAGCAACCATCCATCTATCAATGGGAAGTCCTCCCTTTCGGAACCACATGCAGCCCATGCTGTGCTACGTTTGCACTGCAAAAACACGTCGCAGAGGACCCAGCAGCTGATGAAGAGGTCCGACAAAGTGTAGGAAATAGTTTCTACGTGGACAACTGTCTGCAAAGCGTCTCGACGCCAGAAGAAGCCGAGGCCCTCCTACTCAAGCTCCGCGCCTCCCTGATCAAAGGCGGCTTTGATCTCCGGCAGTGGGCCAGCAGCGACCCTCAAGTATTGCGCAGCCTCTCCCCAGAGGACAAGGCAGCAAGCAGCGAGACCTGGATGGCGACCATCCCAGGAGAAGCCCAAGAAATGACATTAGGACTAGTCTGGCGCTTCAAAACAGACTCGCTCCATTATAAACACACACCCCTGACCAAGGAGCAGGGAAGGTCGACTTCACTACCGATCACAAGACGGAGTGTATACAGAACACTCGCCAGCCAATATGACCCGTTGGGATGTATTCTACCTTACACCACCAGGGCAAAGATGATTGTAAGAGCGTTATGGGACAAGGACCAGGGCTGGGACGACCCCATACCCGAACACCTTGCCTCCACATGGAGAGAGTGGGAGACAGAGCTCAGCTCGCTCCCAGGTGTCAACATACGCCGCAGCTACTTCCCACCCACAGTGAGGCCGGAGACGTGCCAGATGGACCTGCACGTCTTCAGCGACGCCTCCGAAGTAGCCTACGGTTCGGTGGCCTACTTGCGTGCCCGAGAGGAGGGAGGAGAAATACATACTGCCTTCATCCTGGCTCGCTCAAGAATAGCCCCCCGCAAGCAACAATCTATCCCGCGTCTAGAGCTCTGCGCAGCCCTAGCAGGAGTGCAACTCGCCACGTTAATCCAACGTGAACTCACCATCCCGGTGCAAAGAACAATCCTGTGGTCAGACTCCATGACCGTACTCACATGGATCCAGTCCGATTCGTGTAGATACAAGGTCTTCGTGGGAGTCAGAATCACAGAGATCCAAGATTTAACAGAAGCAGCATGCTGGAGGTATGTGGACACAAAACACAACCCAGCTGACGTCATCACCCGGGGAATGTCCCTGGATGACCTCACCCGTCACAATCTATATAGTGACGGGCCCGAGTTCCTCAAGCTCCCGGAAGAAGAGTGGCCTACACCCACCCCACGGGAGGCGAGTGAAGAGGAGGCAGAGAAGAAGAAATCTATGTTCTGTGGGTTGACACACACACTCGTCCCCACAGATCCCAACATAGACGACTGCCTCACCCTTGAGAATGCGCAGCTAAAGACATTCCTGTGGCACCACCCAGAGGTTCAGCCCACTACTGACATTACTGCAGCTAACTACGAAGAAGCAGAACTCCTTCTGCTACAGCGAGCCCAGAGAGACTCGTTCCCCGACGAGCTAGACTGTCTACAGGGATCAAAGCCAGTCCCGTCAGACAGCAGACTGCTCCACTTAGCCCCTGAGAGCGACGCCCATAATATCATCAGAGTGGGTGGTCGTCTGCGGAGAGCCCCAGACTTACCGGATGACGTCAAGTACCCGATAGTCTTAAACAGCCGACACAAGGTCACAGAGCTCATCATAAAGAAATACGACAAGGACGTGCACCACGCCGGGGCAGAGAGAGTCTTCGCGGAGATCAGACGTCGTTATTGGATACTGCAAGGAAGAGAAGCAGTACGACGCTTCCAGCGGACTTGTCTAGACTGTCGTAAGTGGCGAGCACAGCCCAGTATACCCCGGATGGCTGACCTACCCCCCTGTCGCCTCCGACTCGGCGACAAGCCTTTTCACTCCACCGGTATGGACTGTTTCGGCCCGCTGTATGTAAAGAAAGGAAGAGGGACAGAGAAGCGGTGGGGTATTGTATTCAAATGCATGACCACCCGAGCGATACACATAGAACTCCTTCCAACCATGAGTACAGACTCATTCCTTATGGCCTTCCGGAGATTCACATTGCGGAAAGGAAAACCGTCTATATTATTGTCTGATCACGGGACAAACTTCAAAGGCGGAGAAAGAGAGCTGAGAGAGAGCTTCCAAGCTATGGGCCCAGCACTTAAGACCCACCTCGCTCCCTCTCAGATTGATTTCCAGTTTAACCCCCCGAATGCACCTCACTTCGGTGGAACTTGGGAACGAGAAGTACGTTCAATAAAGACAGCCCTGTACGCCATGCTTGGGGCCGAGACCGTGGCGGAAGAAGTCCTCACGACAGTCCTCACGGAGATCGAGGGAGTATTGAACTCAAAGCCCCTCGGTTACGTCTCAAGTGATGTAGCAGATGTCGACCCAGTCACCCCCAACACTCTCTTGATGGTGCGGCTGGACCCCGCGCTACCACAGACAGTGTACAGGCCTGAAGAAGCGAACGGCCGAAGAATGTGGAGGTACAGTCAAGTATTGGCTGACAAGTTTTGGAACAGTTTCCTCCTCCACTATCTACCGTCTCTACAGACCCGCCAGAAATGGGTGAAAGAAAGAGACAATTTGACAGAAGGAACAGTCGTCATGATTATCGACCAGTCACTACCCCGAGCTATGTGGCCGGCCGGCCGCGTAAGCAAAGTGATCACTGGTGCCGACGGAAAGGTCAGAGCGGCCGAAGTGCTCGTCCAAGGGCGGACATACACCCGGCCCGTGGCGAGGCTGATAGAGTTGCCAAGGCTCCCCGACACTTTTGATGACGACCATGACCCCCTGACTTTGTGAACTGCCCTACCCTCACAACGGACATTGAGTAGTGGACAGTGCGGTTAATCTGTCTCTGCTTATCTAATTAGGTGGGACTAATTAGGAGGCGGCTGTTATGAAGGATCAGATTAAACCGAATATATATATTTATTAATTGATATATATTGCATAATATTTGTATATCGTTTGATATCCCTTGTGTATTCCTTGTACATATACACGGAATATCCCTTTACCTAGTACAGACCATAATATTTCGTTCTCCTATTGGACAGCGGTCCCTTAGGCGCCACTGCCATACCCCCAAGGTCTAGTTCAAAGTCACCGCCAAAGACATGCCTGGACATGAACGGCTCTGCGCAAGAATACGAGACAGGAATAAGGCTGGTACTAGTTTGTTCACCTAACATATAAATACGGCGCAGGTGAATACAGAAGTATGTTACCCCAATAAGTGAAGCCTCACCCACGATACAACGTGCGGTGAAGTAAGGCCTGTTTGGCCCCAAATAGAGCATTGAGACTGCGTGCGAATTGATAACTGAAGTATCAGAGTTTAACGCTGTACCGTCGAGTTCGACCTATTCTATTAATTCAGTAATAGTCTATTTATGTATAGTGTATCGTGCGGCTACCGTTCTACAGTGACCAGCATCACCAACGTTTCCTCGTACCAGCTAGTGTGCTTATCCAGGCTGGGCAGCTTACCCTGGCGCCTTCACCCGAGGAGCCCTAGACGAGGACCGTGTGGACATGTACACTGGATAACCTACCCGACGACTACATAGCCCTTTTCGGCTGGATTATATTTGCTTTGGTCCTGTAGCTGATGGAGCGGAGAATCGTCTACACCCACAATTGTGTGGGATTTACCCTGTGAGGAGCAACGTCGAGCCCGCCTCTAAGAAGCCTGAGGCTGGCTAGCTTTCTTCCATGAGGAGCTGCATGCCGGAGAATAGCTGTTATTCGTCTGTGGATCAAGAGATTATTGCACCGTCTCCTGTACTTGGAGTCTCCCTATTCTTCGTTGACCCAGACTCTGCTACCGACAAATCCTCTCCCCTTGCTGGCCTACAACCGGAGGGACCCTACCAGTATCTCCCGCTGCCTTACTAGTGTACCATAGATATAATTCCTAAGATACAGGTGGTATTCATTATCTCCTGCGTAATATGATAATGGACTTACGTTATTGATTTACTCACGCACATTCTTCGCCTTATAAGCGCGACTCTACGTAAAGTATTGTTATATACTATCATTTCTGCTAATAAATATTATTATAACCCAGATTTGTGTGGAACCGTGTCATTGTGGAAGTGTTCATCTGATATACCTGTGTACTGTATGGCCAGTAGTAATGTACATAAGACAGTAGTGGTTTAATGATACCATACTTATTTAATACAGTCAGGGAATTGTACCCCTCAGTTACATATAGCCTTAAGCCGTTCTAATAATAAATGTATAAGCCGTTCTAATAATAAATGTATATAACAAATTTCAAATAACAAAGAACCAACAAAGTTAAACAAATCTTTTTTCCTGTCCATTTCCATAACACTGTGTATTTTGTCACCTTGTCACCTATCTCAAAAGGTGAAAACATTTCTTACTGCAGGTTCATCTTTATCTCAATAAGTGTAACTAAAATGTGTAAATTATACTTCCAATTCAAATCGATGCCATCACGTCAATGTTAAGTTTTCCAATTTTCTCTCTGAATGTAACATCCATAACGCTGGGGTGGCAGAATTTATACAGTCCGGTGCCCTCACTGTTTGAGAATGTGTGGCTGGAAGTTTGAGAGCACGCTCACCACATACCAGATCTGACTTATATTCCCCAACCTAGTATTGGGAATTCGGTCTGACACCATTTTGAATTTCTTTATCTTAGCGATGGCCCTTTCAACATGAACACGGTGCTTTGCGATGCGCTTAGTTGTGAGCACATCTCCAGATGGCATTTGCCTCTTAGACCTCGCAAAGGGTTTAACTGCAGTCCGATAGACTTGATATCGTCGTCTATCAAAAATCCCTTATCGGCCATTAGGCCATCACCTCTTTGCAGATGGCCAATTTCTATCAGTTTCTCCAGTAGTGGGATGAGACCACTCTCTCTGACTATCTCCTTGTCAGACATAGAGCCTGTGAAAAGTGCAGAAGAGAAAATCACAGCACCACGGGGGTCACAGGCAACTAACGATTTAAGAGTGTTTGTGCTTTTGTAACTGGAATAGCTCTGACTTTGCAACACCAGTGAGGTAGGCCGTTCCATTTTTAGTTCAGTGCAATCCAATATTGCAAATGTTGATGGATAATCCGTTTTGTAGGTGTCTGGCATATTTGCCATAATGACATCTCTGTGAGGCCAAATTGGTATTGCACCCAAAACGTCGAACATATAATGAATCCAGGAGTTGAAAAGATTACTTGCACTTTGCACGGTTATGCTGAATCTAAAGGCAAGGTTTTTCAAGTCTTCATTGTTGCGTAGTTTCATTAAAACAAATAACAGCTGGCTACGCAGGGGCATTTCAACAACTTGCCAATCATTCCTCTGGTATTTTAAGGGGACATTTATTTGAGTGGCACATGGAACACTTGGAATGCTAAATATTGTGCACAGGTGGTTGAATCGTTCATATGTGAACCCAGTACTGTATGCTAACATTTGGCGGATGTCACTGTTTTGGAGAAGTTCCGGTGTGAGAGTTCCTTTTCTAAATGTGCCATTGTCTGCTTTCAGCCTTTCTACCTCCGTTTCCTTTAAAGCAAGCATCTCTTTCAGGTTACCATTTTCTAATTCTAATTTCTTCTCTCTTTCTGTGGAGTCTGTGGACTGCTGTTCTTCTGGTCCCCCTTCCAGTTGACCTTGTTCAGAAAGGAGGGGTGGCACCACCGTCTCTGAAAAAGACACATATTTACATGTTAATAGCATTTTGATCCCATCTTTTCTTTTTTACAGCTTCCCCTATTAAACAAGGGAGCCCCTTCTACTGAATCGCCGCCTGTCAGTCAACCAGATGACTTCCCTGGGTTTCCTCTACCATCCCAGCCGACAACTCTATGCACAGTCTTGGATGAAAATGGCACGCGTAGTTACAACAGAGTGGCCATTTCCCTAACCGAATCTATAGCCCTAGAATGTGACACCAGAGAACAAAACACAAACAACCTGTGGTTTACTGCACGATCTGATCGGTTAACATCAAGCACCTTTAAACGAATCTGCTCCAGGAGAGCAGACCATGAAACACTTGCTGTAAGCCTCAAGTACAAAGGATCAGTACAAACCAAGGCCATGAAAAGGGGTACAGAACTAGAGCCCATAGCAGCAACGCAATACACAAAGCTAACAGGAAACCAAGTGTATCTGTAACTGAGGGGTTACAAAACCCTGACTGTATTAAAGATTGTGATAGATTAAACCACTGCTAGGTATGTACTTTAATTACTGGCCAGACAGTACATTGAATAGATATGGTGGACACTCATAATAACACGGCATTGACAAAGAAATAGTATTTGAGGGTATTTTATTATTATGCAACATTAGGTTACAGAATGAGAATTAGGGTCGCGATTGTATGGCGAAGAATATGCATAAAGTCAGTCAGTAGCATAAGTCACTGGGAATAGAATGATTCCTACGATGGGTACTAGGCTGACGCCACCTGGCGTATAATAGCAATTATAGAAGGCAACGCTGGTACCGCCTGGAGACACTGGGTTCCTCTCAGAGTTGTAAGGTCTGGAGGATAGAGGAATGTTCGGATACTCAGTCTGATTCAATGAAGAATAAGGGGGTTCACGTACAGAAGCCAGTCCCTGTAAATCCAACGATCAGCAACAAAAGCAATAACTGTAATCCAATGCTCGATAGCAAACGATGATAGCCAGCCAGCCTCGGTCCATGAGGCCAGCCCGAATGTAAATCCTCACGAGGTTAAATCCCAAACGACAGTGGAAATTAACGATGCTCTTCTCCGGGTAACACGTTCCACAATCAATATAATCCAACCAGTAATGGTTCTGCAATCGCCGCCGCTGGTTCTCCTGTGCACATGTCCAGCAGGTTCTCCGACTAGGCCTCCTCGTGTGCTGGTACTAAGGTATTTAGTCCACGCGCACTGGCTAAGGTCCACTAGCTAACACGAACGAACCTCTGGGTAATGCTACACACGAACAAACTGTGGTTGGCACGATATACAATAAATGAACGACTATTTACTTCACATTAAACTAAGTCGAACTTGACGTTACTGCATTAAACTCTGACACTTTACTATTCAATTCGCACGTGGTTCTCAACGCTCTGTTAGACGCACTGCTGCTCACTTCACTGTTACCGAACACCGAACTGCTGCTGTGCGCACCTGCGCCGTATATATACTTAAGTGATTATCTAGTCCCAAACCTCAGTTCTTGTCTGGAATCAATACGCTGTCTCCGGGCATGTTACAACATGCCTGGGTTCGTCTTTGAACCTGACTTTGGGGGCTTGCGGGCTGGCGCCTACAGGCGTTATCCAATAAGGAGAGCGAATATTACTATGGTTCGAACGCAGGTTTAAAGGGATATACCGTGTATATATAAATAATATACAATGTATATAAAACAATAAATGTAGATTCTCAGCTTTAATCTGGCCCTTCACAACAGTATCCATGTGGTTTTGTTGTGAATCCGCAGGCACCACAGCTCGGTACATCACCTGACCGTAAGGTCTTAGAAATAGGAGAGAGTCCAAGCTATGGGCTTTTAGAAATTAAGTGTCCATCCAAGGAAAGCTTCACTGAGTGTGCTTACCTCTTAAAGCAGGCAGATGGCAGCTACAAGCTAAAAGAGTGTCACGATTATCACTATCAGATAACAGGGCAGCTCGGGCTCACTGGTATGTCATGGTGTGATTTCTATGTTCACTGTGCAGCAGACTACCACCTACAAAGAATACACTTTAATGTAGCTAAATGGGAGCAGATGAAGAGCAAGCTTGATGCTTTTTAATTTGATTTTTACAATCCAGCATAAAATCAAAGGTATATAGTGAAGAATAAAATGTTTTGAATTGACCATTTATTTCCAATGGGTCCGTATAGATCTCTCCAATGGCAGAGTTAATTTGCGTGATCAAGTTCTGAGCGGTGCAGTGTTTTTGCTGTAGTGCCAGCACTTTACTATAGGTTTGTCACCAAATTCAAAAAAGGACTGGCGTGATTTGAGTAGAAGCTGGTGGAAAGGAGGTTAAATTCCGTCTGTAGAGTCACTCTTTCATTATAAAGTGATGGTGTTGGAGAGACTGAATATGAATAATCCAATTTAATAATTTGGTCTGAAAGTTCAGCGCGTCTGCTGTTGCCCAGTTTATTACGTCGAGCACAGTTAGAAATAATTTCTCCACGGATAAAAGCTTTAAGAGCTTCCCAAATGATGGACATGGCATTGATGAAATGCGTGTCACCAAAATTGGAAGCATATACGTTGACTAGGACTACCTTTGTGGAATAGAGAGTTCCTGAAACTATAATGAATCTGCCATTAGGGTCAGAGATCACATCAGATGGAGTAAATGGTGTGTTTTTGTTAATCAGAATGGCTGTTCCTCTGGATTTTTTTTTAAACTAGACTAGTTCATAGTCTAGAATTATTCTGCACTAAACAAATTTGATATTTTATTATTTATGACTGAATGTAACTGTACTTGTGAAGCTAGTCAAGCTACCTGTTACTGCACCTTTGTTATTGCACTATTCTGCACATCTCATTTGTTTGAGTTTATTAGTTTATTTATTTTGTGGTGCACCACTGATACGCTTTATTTTTATTTAGTTTTGCATTTTGATCCAATGCTGCAATAAGTGAAAAAAAGAAGCTATATATCCATGTTGGATATAATGGATTGTTGGATACTGTTAAATAATAATAAAAAAAAAAACCTTAAGGGTCAACTTGATTGCATTTTTTTCTTTTCTTTTTTCTTACTGCATTGCCAAAAGATCGGATCGGGAAAAATTATTGCACACTCGATGCAGGCATTATGTTAATTTAGTTGTTTTCTCCCCACGTAGCTTTATGACACCTTTAATTTATTACTTGCTAAATTGCTGCTTAAGCAAACAGGGCATGAAAAACACACACACTTCTCATTCACTCTGTATTGTATATATGTATACAACAACTTGAAACTTGAAAATCATTACTCACCATTGAAAATCACACACAGAGTCTCTTCTGGGGTTTCATCAATGGTCCTGGAGGTGGATGCCTCTTGCAACGTTTTCATGAGTCTGTACAACCATAATTTGTGTTATTTTGGGATAAAACAATACAATCACAAGAGGCATTAAATGTTGTAGTTTGTCTAAAGTTAACTACCGTTTCCTTGGTGACTTTCTGCATCCACCTTGTTGTTCCTTTGTGGGGGTTGGGTTGGCCACTTGTGCAACAGGATTAGGGAAGTCGGCAGTAGGCTTTCCATGCACAAAATGCTAAAGATGACAGCAAAATATAAATGAGTGATTGCCTGTTGGCTTTCTTGTTTGTACTTTGACCACAGGTAGACTAATACAGGGGCTCAGCTGTTCAGACATTATTATGCATCAAGTGATATACATGGTCAACACGACCTAGAAGCACACAGCTTACAGTTGTAGTCGTGTGATTTTAGCTAACGTTAGTACCCAAGTTAGCCAGGTGAACACAAGGCCAACCTTACCTAGATAACGTTAGTACCCAAGTTAGCCAGGTGAACACAAGGCCAACCTTACCTAGATAACGTTAGTACCCAAGTTAGCCAGGTGAACACAGTGGCGTCGCGTGGGTAAAATAACAGGGGAAGCAAAACAAAATTATTAAAAAAAAATTATTAAATATTTTTATTAATATTTTTTTTTATTTATTTTTTTTTAAGTCAAGCAGTCACCATGTACACTACAGTATGGCTCGGCGGCCAGTCAAACTTTCTTAACAGATTGCAGAATGGGTACAATACAGTACGGCTCAATACACACAATTGTATAAGGGGATGCAGACCAGAGAAAGACGTTTGTCTTGTTTACATCAGGGTCCCCCATTTTCAATTCATAGTGACATTTATGACATACAAGACATCATGACATCAAATATACAGTACTGTTACCCATAGATCCTGACAGAGTATATACATATGATGGGGAGGGGACTGTACATTAGGAGGGGTGGGTGGGTGGGAGAAAAATATACATATGGCCGGGAGAGAATATGACTGTCTATTAGACAAACGTGACAAGACAAACGTATTTCTCTGGTCTGCATCCCCTTAACAATTGTGTGTATTGAGCCGTACTGTATTGTACCCATTCTGCAATCTGTTAAATAAAGTTTTCATTCATTCATTCATTCATTCATTCATTCATTCACGTGTCTGTTGCGCGGCACGCCCAGCCATCAGAGCGCTCCTACTGTAAAATGCGGAAGCAGCCATTTCAGCCTCAGTTTTACTCGTTTATAAAAATGATTTAAAATGTTTATTAGCAACGCTGAGCTTTCAAACCCTGCCGCATCTGTGTGTGAAACCCTAATGGAACGCTGGGTACCTTTGACATTTATATCCAATATATTTTGGACCCACCACTAGCTTTTAAGCAGTGCTTGATTGGCACATTAACCTGGCTACTACGGAGGAATAAGTGACTGCGTATTCCAGCCCCTGGCTTGCATTGCAGTCATGAAAGGGTATACAAGCTTGCCTGATAACGTTAGTTAGTCAGTCAGGCTGCTCAGTGCTTACCTGGTCAATAATGTGGTCCTCCTCTTGCCAGATAGATTTGTTAAATCATAATATCCACAGTGGTGTGCTCTGCTGGTCCTCAGTAAATGTCCCGCCGGCGAAAATAAGTTGCTATTAAAGTGCTAAATGTTAGATACACTAATAGAGGATTCGAACGTGCCCGCTCTGTTAATAACATTTTCAATCAATTCCGCGAGGGGATGATGTTCAGACATGTTTGTAGTAGACTACTAGACTGAGTGACGCCAGACAGTTTTATACTACTAATGGGATGTCACGTTAGGTAGTCAGGTGGAAAAACGTGAACTTCTGAGTGCCCCGCCTCCAGGGGGGAAAATATGCTGAGTATTTTCCTCCCAGCTCCGTTTTAAACTTTTAGGGTGTGGCAGTCAGCTCGAATCTGATTGGCTAGGATCGGATTTGGACTCTATAATGCTGGAAGCCTGGAGAAAGAGACCTACCCACTGCCTCTCTCCTATACTAGCTGCAGTGAGCACAGTCTGACAGTGTGTTAGAGGGAGTGAGAAGGAGAAGAGGGAGACATTTAAAAAAAAAAAAAAAAATATATATATATATATATATATATATATATATATATATATATATATATATATATATATATATATATATATATATATATATAACACAGATGCACAGATGAAAAAGAATGTAAACTATATTATTTTTTTTTTTTTTTTTTTCATATTTCATATTTCATATTTGATATGAATTTATAGGGAGGCATGGCTTCCGTTGGCTTCCATAAGGATTCGCCACTGGGTGAACACAAGGCCAACCTTACCTAGATAACGTTAGTACCCAAGTTAGCCAGGTGAACACAAGGCCAACCTTACCTAGATAACGTTAGTACCCAAGTTAGCCAGGTGAACACAAGGCCAACCTTACCTAGATAACGTTAGTACCCAAGTTAGCCAGGTGAACACAAGGCCAACCTTACCTAGATAACGTTAGTACCCAAGTTAGCCAGGTGAACACAAGGCCAACCTTACCTAACTATTTACCATTTAGTAGCTCTCCTCATTGTGGATACTAGTAGTATATAGTATATATATAGTAAGCTAGCTACGTTAGCACGTATTTACCTTGGAACAAACGTATTTGTGTTTGTTGATATTCGCCATATTCAGCTGGCCATGGGGTCTGCCGCATTTCTTTATCCACTGTCGGCATCTCTCCTCTCGGGTTTTCGGTTTAGGAAATGGGTAAAATATCACCCCCCCCTCTAAGCTTATGGGATATCTGCTGTCGGATTTGCAAATACCATAAGCACAACGCTTCACCATTTTTGCAATGGATTCCAAGTTAACGCTGCAGTGGGCTGCATGCATGAACACAAAGAAAAGCTTGTCGGATGTCGGACCTCCACATTGAGCCACACACGTGATCGAATATGATTGGACAACAGGCATTTAGGGGCGTGGCTTTGCGAAAGGCCAATTGTATTCCAAATCGCGACGGATTTTCCGTACATTTTCTACCTGCTGCATATGATTTCTAGAGGCATACAATCTATTTTGATGTCAGTATTGGGTAGCCTATATAAACAATAATACGAGAGCATATACAAGAACAATGAATCTCACTGCCATGTATGATGTAGCCTATACGCCATGTGTAGCCTGCCTATGTGATAAATACAAACATGAACTTGAATCCCATCATCATATTTACATGATCTGTCCACTATGTTTATTACTTTGTTATTTCCCCACCCTCTATCTATGTAAAGCGACCTTGCATGGGTCTCTTGAAAGACGCTATATAAAATGAAGCTCTATTATTATTATTGTTATTATTATTATTATTATTATTATTATTATTATTATTAAAATACTGTCTTTTACTGTTAGTCTCAGTGAAGTTTCAACGGAGCGAGGTAATCTATTAACCAACAAATTGAAGTAGAAAGCATTTCGTTGTGGCCAATCTTATTTGGAAACATGACACAAAATAATAGTATGTGGCTTTTTATTTGAAACAATATTTAACCGCGTTTGGTGGAGGTGGGCATTCTGTAACCCCTTTCGTGACTGTGATGCACAGAGTGCATCCACAGTCACTTGCTCCTCAATAGGAAACCAACCTAGATTTACCCTGAAAGACTGGTTCTAACCGAACCGTTCGTTATACAAGAATCACAGAGAAATGTCAAAGGTACTCACATCTGCACGAGGGTTTCGGACAGAGATACGGGATCGTTTGAAAGCTCGGCGTTGCTAATAAACATTTTAAATATTTTTTATAAACTGGTCAACACTGCATTATTTCCGGCGTTGGCTGCCTGGTGTGATCACAGCGCATGCGCATCATGCACACAACGCCGGAAATAATGCAGTGTTGACCAGTTTATAAAAAATATTTAAAATGTTTATTAGCAACGCCGAGCTTTCAAACCATCCCGTATCTCTGTCCGAAACCCTCCTGCAACTGTGAGTACCTTTGAAACGTCTCTGTGATTCTTGTATAACGAACGGTTCGGTCAGAACCAGTCATTCAGGGTAAATCTAGGTTGGTTTCCTATTGAGGAGCAAGTGACTGTGGATTCACTCGGTGCATCACAGTCACGAAAGGGGCTAGGTGATTGATGGTGGTTGAGAAATGAGAGAGAGAACCCTTGTAAGTTCTCTCTATTTATACACTGTGGAGCGCAGTTCTGGAAGGTTCTAGCCTGTTCTAACCGGTTCTACTATATGACATCATACTGAAGCTTAACTTGAATTACACTATGACACGGCGGCAGTTACACTAGGTGTTCTGCGTCTGCCCCACCTGCCAAACAAGCAAGCCAACCTCTTGTTCGCGCATGATCCCATTATAATTACACTACTGTCGCTATTTCACAATGAACTATAATGAATTACGGTTCATGCAGAACACGCGCCAGTGTCAGGAGTAATGCACGAAAGCTTATTTCCGCGTTGAAACTAATGCATGAACTGAGGAGCGCATATGCCATAGTAACGATATTCTACCACTGGGCGTCAGCTAAGCATGCTCAGAGCTGTGCGTAGACATAAGCACAAAGTCAAGTTCACGTTCAAATTGATAAATCCCACACTTTGCTTAGAAATGGTCATACGCACGGGTTAAGCACATATCTGTGCGTACGCCACGTTGATAAATGAGGGCCCTGGAGTTTATCCGTAGGAGGTTCTGGTGGCCGACAGAGGAGGGGGATACACGCTCCTTTGTGGTGGCCTGCCCAGTGTGCTCGCTCAGTAAGACCTCTTGCCGTGCGCCGGCGGGTCTCCTCCGGCCGCTTCCTATTCCCAAACGTCCCTGGTCGCACATATCCCTGGATTTTATTTCTTGCCTTCCCCTGTCAGATGGGTTCACTACCATTTTGGTGGTAGTGGACCGTTTCTCCAAGGGGGCTCACTTCATTCCCCTTCCCAAGCTTCCCTCGGCCCGAGAGACGGCTAACATGGTGGTGCAGCACGTCTTTCGGGTCCACAGGCTTCCAGTGGATATTGTGTCCGACCGGGGTCCTCAGTTCGCCTCCAGGTTCTGGAAGGCGTTTGCCTCCGGCCTCGGCGCCTCCATCAGCCTGTCGTCTGGGTTCCTCTGTTCCCCGAACAGGAGCCGGAGGCTGAGGTGCCATCGGCCTAGGCACATGTGACTCGTTGTTGCAGGACGTGGAACCGGGTTCGAGCGGCGCTGCAGAAGTCCTCTGTTAAAGGAAAACTCCAACATTTTGGGAAATTAGCTTATTTGCCATCTTCCCTGGAGTTAGACAACAAGATACATACCCTTTTCTTCTCTGTGCGTGCATTAGGCTTAGGGAACAGCCGCTCCGTTACCGTAGCTTAGCTTCATCACTGGAAGTAGGTCAGACTTGTACCCTGACGTTCCCTACAGTGCCCTACAGTCACGAAATACACTCCAAATACAACTCCAAAACGTTCCTGTAAACATGTTGTGACCTGTGTATTTACCACGTGGAGAAATAAAAAATTATTGAATTCTACAATTACGTTTTATAAGCAAATATACTCTGAACTATTTTTTGCCGAACTACTCCTCTCGGGGCGCAGTCAGTGATTTCAATGTGACACAGTGTTTGTTTACATTCTTATTCATTCAAAGGATCCGAACCGATTGAAGTTTATGGATACCATGACTTAAAATCCTCTTACCTTGACGATTAAAAGCCTCCCCAATTTAGAAAACAGTATTCCCATGGCTGGTCTTGATATGCTGCTAGCTAACGGAGCTAACCAACAAACACAGAACCGGGCGGACACTAAAGCAAATAACGAGGGTAATAGCTTCCGGTCTGGGGGGTTTCAAAATAAAAGAGCGACGTCTATAGCAGCGGATATACGTTTATTTTGTACATTATCTAACGTTAACACGAACCTAAACTAACGTTACAACTAACCAGGCCACGTGAGCGGATCGGCGCGGCCGAGAAATCCGCTCTTCGCTCTTTAAAGCTTGGTCCGCTCCGCTAATCGCTCATGTTGACCCCGCCCCCAAGTCGCTATCCGCTCCCTCACCGCTCACCTTGAATCGAGCGCTCCCCGCTCCCCGCGCCAGATCGCTCGTTTTTTTTTTTTTCTTTTTTTTGGAGCATGGTGTAAATTAGCTCAAACTACAACAGTCTACACCCCCTGGGCCCCTTAACAATTGTTTGTATTGAGCCGCATTGTAATTGTACCCATTCTGCAATGTTAAATAACGTTGTTTATCCATTCACTAGCTCTATTAAGCGATGATAGTTAGCCGAGCCACAATGCTATGGTCGCTGCCATTAACGTTAGCATGTAAGCTAACGACAACAACAATGGCGTCGATACTTTTCTAACATCCTGTGAGTGAAGGAGGAGGAGTGAAGCCTGAACAGGATATCACAGGTTCACCCTTCTCAATTCTCATTGGTTGAAAACGGCCTTCATGTTTGTACATCGCCATCTGTTGCTTTGGCATTGTACTACATGTATATTATTACATCAGTTAAACCACTGTGTGAGCGATCCGGAGTGGATTGGAGCGGAGGAGAACTCTCGCTCCGGACGTCGCGCCGACCCATTTTAAAACCCACTCCTCGCTCACGTCAAAACCGCCCGCTCCGCTCCCCGCGCCGCTCACGCTCCGATCCGCTCACATGGCCTGCAACTAACCTAAAGTTAAACGGATATTTTTTCCTTCGACACCACAACCGTTAACTTATACCACCACCTTGAAAGTGTTAATATGCGTCTTTGTTTACAGTTTGATTATCACTGATACAAAGTAAAATAGTGCAGTGCAATAAAATAGTTAATAAAATAGAATAAAATAATGCAATAGTGCATTGCAATAAAATAGTTATCATCGTATTTTTTCGGGAGGCCGGTAAGGAGTGCATTACAGTAATCGAGTCGGCTTGAGATAAAGGCATGGATCTGGTTTTCAGCGTCCTTTTGATTTATAAATGGCCGTACTTTAGCTATGTTTCTAAGGTGGAAGAATTATGTTTTTGTCAACTTGTTGATTGTGATTTAAAGCTTACCTTACCCTTCCTGTTCACACACCTGTCCTACACCTATACGACTTCCACTTCAACTCGGGAATGTGCCACCTACAGAGGTTCTCTGTTGACTCCTCCATCTTCTCAGTAACATCACAGACAACAATGAGGAGTACAGAGCCCTGGTGGAGAGCTTTGTAGGGTGGTGATTCTATTCTCATTGGTGGTAGACTACCAGTGGAGAAAGAAGAGGCTCCGAACTCCCATCACTATCCGAACAGTGGCGGCTGCTGACCAAATTTCTTGGTGAAGCACAAAATTATTATATTGTATTATATATTAAATAATATTTTTTAAACATCCCCAACGCTGCAACACCCCCATTCCTCCCAGGTGTCAGGCTCCTCATTCGCTTCCATTCATTTTGGGGACCATGTTTAAATATCATACTTCTGAAGTACAGTGATGCCGGTAACGCGTTACTAAGTAACGCGTTATTGTAATCTGATTACTTTCCCCCGAAAATAGTAATCTAACGCGTTAATCTTTAAAAGCCAGTAATCTGATTGCAGTTACTTGTCCAAGTGGCTGTGCATTACTATTTCGTTACTATCTCATCATAAATTCATAATGCAGGCGGAATGCAGTATTTTATTTCGTTTTCGACAGTCAAAAATACATTTTTAGCTGTTTTTCTTTTGGGAGTGACGTAGTGTGGCAGTGAAAGGGTTACACAAGAATGTGTCCCGCGGGCCGCGGCGTGACTGGACACTCTGTCTGTGAGTGACTCTGCTTTGGTACAATCACATTCCCCATCCACAGTCTGCGAATCAGAGGCAGAGTAGGGCGGGTCTTCACAGCACGTCATGTGACATATGCGCCAATCGTGTCGGAGAATTCCACCCCAAAACGCTTGGCAAAATTAAAAGTGAGTTTCTGTTCAGACTTCCATCCCAAAACGCTCGTCAGTCACTACTTCACGTTCATATGCGGAGGAAACAAAATACTGTCTACCGCTAAAAACAGCACATCCAATTGCATTGAAAGCATCTGGAATCACAACACTAGCCGACGCTTCGACTAGGTACAGGAGGACTCGGAGGCCAGCCAAACAGCAAAAGAGAGAGATTGTTTCTTTCCCTTTTGATTAATGTATATTTGATGGTGGCAGAGCAAAAGCTCTTATTTGCCAGATTTACAGTTAATTTACATGTTAAAGAGAGACTGATTGTATGTTTATAGAGAGACATTTATAAAAACAATTTAATAGTTACAGTTGATATAATTGAATAGTTCAGCCTGCATTTGTTAGATGTGAATGGATACACTGGTTTTGTAAAACCACTGGCTGGCTGCTCTAATGCTGTGAGCATCATAGACTGTTGCTTTACCATACTTGATGGTACAGAAGCTGAAGCACTAGTTTAACAATTTACGTTATGTGCAGAGAAACAAGTTAAAAACAATTTATGCACTTTCAATAAAGCGTTTAAAAAAAACGGTTGGGGGAACGACGACGACTTCGTAACCTAGTTACTTTCAAAGTAACTAAGTTACTCTGATAATCAAGTAATCAGTAAAGTAACTTGGATTACTTTTTAAAGGAGTAATCAATAATCAGTAATCGGATTACTTTTACAAGTAATCTGTGGCATCACTGCTGAAGTATAAACAAACTATACTGCTGTAACGATTTCAATAAAACAGACCATTCTGAGTCAATGGTACAGCAAAACTGTACATTGGAATATTGGTAAACATATCGGTCAATCCCATTGTCCCGTGGGATTATGCCCCCCCCCCCTCCCCGCGGCGATATTAATATTTGAATAGAAACGCAAGCAAGGCTTGCCGCGACTCATGTGGTCCTTGGGCTACCTTATTATTACACACGCAAGGCCACAGCGGGCCAGTGACTTCTGAAGTATAAACTTTTTTTTTATATATATATTTTATTGGTGAAACATAGGTGGTACAGAGAAGCAAAAGTTAGTTATCAATGTATAACATATCACCATGTTTCTTTTTTTTTGCCTTTATGGGACATGACGAGACACGGACAGGACTGAAATTAAACAGGGACGACAAAAAACAATAAGGACAAGAACTAAACAAAGTCGAAAACAGGCAAAAAGAAAGCAAAAAGAAAGCAAAATAAAATAAAAATAAAATAAAAATAAAAATAAAAATGATAATAAGTTAAATTAAAAATAAAAATAATAATGGTGATTATAATAATAAATAACCAGGATAGAATATACAGTGGGCGGGGTTTACAACAGGGTATCTAAGGTGCTCGCCTCAGAGAAGAAGTATTTCTTTAGAATCAGTATTTCTATTTCTTTAGGATCAGTCAGGGTCCAGGGATGTGAGAATGTTTGTGAATGTGATTAGAGGTTGCCATCTGTCATAAAAATTGGCAATTGAGCCTCTTAGAGAGTACTTTACCTTTTCCGATGAAAGATATGACATCAAGTCCTTGAGCCAGGAGGAGGTGGACGGTGAGCTTGGGCTTTTCCACTGCAGGAGGATACGTCTACGGGATATGAGTGAAGCGAAACCAGCAGATGTAAGGGGCACCCCAAAGATGGCTACCAAGGGGCATGGCTCTAGGTTGATGTTTAGGGCTTTGCCTAGCGTATCGAAAAAACAAGACCAGAACTCAGCCAGCTTGGGGCAGGAGAAAAACATATGGGTGTGATTGGCTGGTGACAGGCCACACCTGTCACAGATATCGGGTGTGTCTGGAAAAAGGTTGTTAAGTATAGCTTTTGTAAAGTGGACCCTGTGCAAGATCTTAAACTGAATTAAACTTAGACGAGCACACAATGATGTGTTATTGACCCTAAAGACTGCCTCGTCCCACTGTCCATCAGCCAGGTCGAGCTCAAGCTCCACTTCCCATTTACCTCTAACCCCGGCAAGTGAGAACACTTCCAGTGAAGATATGAGATCATATAGGGTAGAGATCCCGCCTTGTGCCTTGGGAAGAGAGAGTATTTTGTTCACCACTGAGCCTTTTGGGGACTGAGGAAAAGGTACAAGGTGGGTACGAGCGTAGTCACGGGCCTGAAGATAGCGGAATAGGTGAGAATGGGGTAAGTTAAACTTAGCTTGGAGATTTTCAAAAGAGGCAAATGAACCCTCTAGATATAGGTCTAAAAAACGGGTCAGGCCTCTCTCTCTCCATAGGTTAAAAGCTGTATCTGAGCTGGAAGGTTTAAAAAGGTGGTTGTTGCAGATCGGGCTGTGCGGAGAAGCTGTCTTAAGCCTAAAGTGTTTCCTAAACTGGTTCCAGATTTTCAGTGTGGAAAGTACTACCGGGTTTTTTATGTGATCAGGACAACGAGAGGTGAGGGGGGCACAGACAAGCGCCATTAGAGATGATGGACACGCAGAGTGGCTCTCCATTATGCACCAGTTGAGATTAGGGAAATTGCACAATTTTTTTATTCTCTGAAGGTTTGCTGCCCAGTAGTAGTGTAAAAGGTTGGGCAGTGCAAGACCACCTTCACTTTTGCTTCTCTGGAGAAGCGCTCTGCGTGCCCTTGGGCTCTTACCCGCCCAAATGAAAGTAGAAATAGTTTTGTCTAACATTTAAAAAAAATTATTTAGGTAAGAACACCGGGAGGGATTGGAAAAGGAACAAAAATCTTGGCAGAATATTCATTTTAACAGAGTTAATTCTGCCTGCCAAAGAGATAGGGAGAGAGTCCCACCGTATCAAGTCAGATTTAATATCCACAACAAATTTTGTGATGTTGTCCCTAATTAACGAAGAGAGGGAGTGAGCTATGTTAATGCCCAGGTAACAGAAACCATTCTGCGACAAACGAAAAGGTAAAGAGCTTTGGGGAATTTGCTTAGCTGCCTCATTTATAGGAGAACACTCACTTTTGCTGATGTTTAACTTGTAACCTGAGAACGAGCCAAAAGATGTTAGGATTTGTAAGATATTTTCTGCAGAGTTGCACGGATCCGAGACATAGAGCAAGAGGTCGTCAGCATAGAGAGATACCCGATGTTCCCGTCCAGCTCTATAAATACCAGTGAAAAGCAGGGAGGACTTGAGGGCGATTGATAGTGGTTCAATTGCTAAGGCAAAGAGCAGAGGAGAGAGTGGGCAGCCTTGTCGTGTTCCTCTCGTTAAGGGGAAATAATCAGACCTCTGAGAATTGGTGATTACACAGGCAGTAGGGGCGGAGTATAGAAGTTGTATCCAAGAGATACATTTTGGCCCAAAACCAAATTTCCTTAAAACCGAGGACAAATACTCCCACTCAACACGGTCGAAGGCCTTTTCTGCGTCCAGTGCAATAACCAGTTCTGCCGTTTGCGAGTTGTCAGGGGAGAGCACAATATTTAACAGCCTACTGATATTGGTTGATAGTTGCCTTCCCCTGACAAAGCCGGTTTGGTCTTCAGAAATGATATCTGGGAGACAAGGGTCCAAACGGTGTGCCAGAACTTTCGCCAGCAGCTTTACGTCTGAATTCAACAAACTTATTGGTCTCCAGCTGCTGCACTCTTCTGGTTTCTTGTCTTTCTTGAGTATGAGTGAGATTGTGGCCTGATTCAGAAGTGGAGGAAGGGAGCCTTGTTCCAATGAGTAATTAAACATGTCTAATAATAAAGGGGCGAATAACTGAGAAAACTTCTTATAAAAATCAACTGGGAAACCATCTGGGCCTGGTGCTTTGTTGTTTTGCATTAATTTAAGACAAGAAACAATTTCCTCTAATTGTATAGGACTCTCCAAGCTATTCATACAGTTCGGATCTATAGTGGAGAAATCTAGACCATCAAAAAAAGTATCCATTCTAGTGTTATTGGCAGGTGGTTCGGATTTATATAGATTTGAATAGAAAGAAGTAAAGACTGAATTTATCTCAGAGGGGTCGTTGGTTAGAGAATGGAGTCATAGACTTGAGAAATAAGATGTGGGGTTGACTGATGCTTAAGTTGGAGAGCTAGTAGTCGGCTAGCTTTATCGCCATACTCATAGTATGTGCCTTTAGTCTGTCTAAGAAGGTATTCTGCTTTGCTTGTGGAGAGTAAGTCGAATTCTGTTTGCACCTTCACTCTGCTGGCATATAGCTCTGGGCTGGGGGATCTGGCATACTCTCTATCTATGCTGACGATTGCATCAATTAGCTCTTGCTGTCGCTGCTTACTCTTCCTGGACATATAGGCACTATATGACATAATCTCACCTCTCATTGAGGCTTTTAAAGCTTCCCACAGCAAGGAGGGTGACGTTGAGTCATTCCTGTTAAACTCCAGATAAATATTGATCTTTTCCGTGATAAAATCACAGAATTTGTCATCGGCAAGCAATCCTATATTGAACTTCCATTGTCTTCTTGTATTTGGCAAAAGTCTCAGGTCTAAGATTTGAGGTGCGTGGTCCGATATAATAATGACAGAGTATTCGGTGGACTTAACAGAAGAGAGAAGAGCTTTGTCTACAAAGAAGTAATCGATACGGGAGTAGCATTGGTGGACCTTAGAAAAAAAAGAGAATTCCTTTGCAGACGGATGAAGAAATCGCCACGGGTCTATACAACCCTGCTGACTCATGATGGATGACAATGGGTCTCATTCCCGAAAATGTTTCAAAGATATATTCTGGAAGATTTATCTTGGAACCACTGAGACATAATCTATGACAAGTACAATCTGAGTCCTGAACGTGCTGGAGATATGTCTTAAGTGGCTGAAACGGTCGCAGAAATTATATGATCTGATATCTGCTTGGAGAATGGCATTCTGTCGTAAACTCAAAAGCGCGTTCCCATTCAGCTCATTTGCATACAAAACACCGCCTCCATAGCTCGTTATAAGGCAACTGGTGACGCAGCTGTGTGAAATGGAATGGCGGAAGTGCTTTGCGAGCCGCGTCTCCGAGAAATGCGGCTAGGTTTCGTAATCACGCTTGCGCCCATCAAAACTAGATTAGATTAATGTATTGGCATCATATACAGCTCGCGGTACACACCTGCCGCAGCGCGCGCGCACACACAGACACACACGCGTGCGCGCAGTACTGTATATGAATGAATGAATGACATATAATATACATAGTCTACGGCGGGCGTAATGAATGAACGCAGTATATGGCTTATTATTCTATAATTAAGCCTATAGGCTACTGTTCATTCGTAGGCGCACAAAAGACTTGTTATGGAATATTAATGCAGTCTATTTCCACCGATTAGTTTTAGTTCTTATTTATTTATCCACTGTCATTTCAGTGTTGGTGTATAGGCTATATATAGTGTATTTCAATATAAGTTTAATTGATTAATGATATATTCGAAGGAATGCCGGTTTATAGCTATATCAACCCCCTCCAATGTACAGTAAATGACCAAGTATGGTTTTGTCAATATTCCAATGTACAGTTTTGCTTGTACAGTGTAAGTCTATCCCCCACCCACCCCTCTTACCCAACCTCCTCCAACAGTTTCTACGTCAAATGTACTCTCTTTTCTGGACTCTTTTTGTATCACAAACAGTACTGTATTTGCAAATCTGGTATGTCATAAATGTATAGATGTAGCAGTACTGTCTATCTGTGTCATGTGTGTCATATATGTTATGATGAATTGAAAATGGGGGACCCTGATGTAAACAAGACGAAATTCTTTCTCTGGTCTGCATCCCCTTATGTAATTGAGCTGTACTGTACTGTACCCATTCTTCAATCTGTTAATAAAGTTTTCAATCAATCAATCAAACAAAGGTCTGTCCCATTGTATACCAATCAATGGGATACATTGCATGTTGACCTGCATTCTTTCAAATGTATATAATTAATCATTAAAACAGATGTGTAACAAATAAGAAATACAAATTCCACAGAAGGCATTAAATTATTATTATTTTCAATCATTTCACAATAATTGCATATTGTGTTTGAATATCTGAGTAATTATTTGTCCAAAATAGCTGGTTCAGATATGGTTAATCCAGCTGCCCTGTGATCAGATGAATCCATATTATTTATTTTTCCGACATCAAATTCGTAATTTCTTATCGTACAAATATTGTCATATTTATTTTAATTATGATTAAGTAATTAATTCCAAGGAGGCCTGTAGCGTTGACGTGAAGGAATCACTATGAGAACACAGTCTGTCAAGTTATAATAACATTTTAAATTAGTCAATCAATCATGAGATTTGATCGTGGGCTGAGAGCATATTTAAGTGTGCTCCTCAGCACTCTTAGATCTGCTCTCAAATAAGATCTCAGGAAGATTTGAGGACTCCCACTCCCAGCCCTAATATGTCTTAAATAGGCCGAAATCTGGCTAAGATGAAATATTTTGTCGTAACTTCGTTCGAGAATGAGACCCAATGTCTTTGACATGGCCGAGGGTATTAATGTTTTAGGGTGAGAGCGGTCTGCCTTAGGGTCAATCACAAGATTCAGATCACCCCCCAAGATAAGATTATGATTGTCCAAATTAGGAATTTTAGAGAAGAGGGATGTCATGAAATTTGGATTCTCCCAGTTAGGGGCATAGACACTCACCAGAACTACTGGGGTCTGATATAGTTTCCCACTCACTATAACATATCGGCCTTCTGGGTCGGAGATAGTCTGTGCCGGGGAGAACTGAATTTGCTTGTTGACCAAAATTGAGGCGCCCCTGGGTTTGCTGTTAAAGGCAGAATGGAAAATTTGTCCAATCCAGGGTTTGCTCATTCTGTTAGACTCATTTAGACGAAAGTGAGTCTCCTGCAGGAAAGCAATGTCTGTGTTAAGGCTCTTAAGGTGTGACAGCACTCTGGCCCGTTTCAGTAGCCCTCCGAGTCCGCGCACATTCCAACTCACCATCCTAATAGGAGCCCTGACTGATCCTCTTTGAAATACATTAGGATTACTCATAGATCACATCTAAGAGATAAATAAAAATTGAGGTAGAGGTGAGGTGAGCGCATTGAATAAATACAAACTGTGTCCGCATTGTATACAAAGGAGATAAAACAGAAAACAAAGAGCAATAACAGAAAACAAAGGGAAAAAAAGGGGGAGGGGGTGGAGGGGAGAGAGAGAGACAGACACATCCAACAAAACATAACATCAAAACATACATTAGTTGACAACAATGCAAAACATAAACGAACCATCCCACCTGGTGTGGGATGTGCATGTTGTCACCCCTGTGTCTCCCGATTTCCGTGGTCTCTGTCCAGCAGAGAAATGTTTACAACTTTTTAAATTAAACCTAATTAAACTGAAGCTATGACATCAGACATGCGTGGCCATGAGTAAATGTAACATAATTAGCAGGCTTTAAATGAAATAATAAATGAGTGCATTGCACGTGTATACAGTAAATGGGCTTTAAGAGAAATAATGATGAATGCTTGCATGCATTAATTCTGCACATACACGCATGTGGGCTTTGGGTGAAATAATAATAAGTGCGTGCCTACACCTGCAGCCCAAGCATATACGCAAAAAATATATACAGAAAGAAAAGAGAAAAAGACTTTAGATGCGCAAATCTCACTCAAACCGAGTAAACCTCACCCAAACTGAGCACAACTTTACTCACTTGGGCTCAAATGGACTCAGTTTGAGTAAAACCTACTCCGCGAAACCCACTGTGCAGATGAAAGAATAAATGCTGTATTCGTGTTGCACTTGCAGTGGGGCTTTAAGCTAAACAAATTAAATGCATTCCGCTGCACATACATACGCTGTAAATGGGCTTTTGGGTGAAATAAAAATAAGTGCATGCTTACACCTGCAGCCCAAGCATATACGCAAAAAAATATATACAGAAAGAAAAGAGAAAAAGACTTTAGATGAAAGAATAAATGCTGTATTCGTGTTGCACTTACAAACGCAGTGGGGCTTTAAGCTAAATAAATTAAATGCATTCCTACATGCTGCACATACATACTGCACATACATACGCTGTAAATGGGCTTATGGGTGAAATAATAATAAGTGCATGCTTAAACTGTGCATTCACACACACACACACACACACATACACACACGCTGCACGAATGCATGTGCACTCGCATGCATTTGCAAGCCTAACACCACCCTAATTGTCAAAAACTTGCATACTTGGAGAGCCAATAACATGATGGCCACATTTAGCCTATAAAGTATATGTCCACAGTATACTCGAATAGGCTTTAGATTAAATAATAGGAAGTAAATATGCATGTGTGCTCACACACACACACACACACACACACACACACACACACACACACACACACACACACACACACACACACACACACACACACACACACACACACACACACACACACACACACACACACACACACACACACACACACACACACACACACACACACACACACACACATAGGCTTTAGGTGAAATAATAAGTAGATATGCATGAATGCACACACACACACAAAAGCATGCAAACGCAAGATTCAAAATACTTAGATTCTCTCCCCTCAGTCCACCTTGAATGTTAGACAATCTGCTAGCTGGTCGAGAACGCGAGAGGGGGGGAAAGAAAAAGAAAAGAGAAAGATGAATAATGTGTTTAGTCATATGTTCGGCAGATTGACGTGCAGAATTTAAACCCTAGTAGTTAGTTTAATGAGTTTTGGTCTGTGAGACAAAGTCAAGAACAACAGTCTGGGCTTGTGACAATGTTTTTAAATACCTAAGCCATATCTTTGCTAAATTAATAATATGAGTCTGTTAGACAGTGTGCGCGGCCCAGTCAGGCCCGGTCATCGGGCCTCCGATCACGGCGTCTACGTATAAAGCTATGTGCATGAAATGAGCCTTGAAACTAAGAAGATTAGTGTGACAAACTGCAGTTTTTACAATATTCGTTTTGATAGACTATTATACTTGAATCACAGAGTTTGCATACTTTATTTAATTGTCACGCGAAAACGCATAATAACAAGCTGCAATAGTAATGCAAATAGTTAAAAAAAAAAAAGAGAGAACAAGTGATAATGATCAATGATCAATAATAATAATAATAATAATAATAATAATAATAATAATAATAATAATAATAATAATAATAATAATAATAATAATAATAATAATAATAATAATAATAATAATAATAATAATAATAATAATAATAATAATAATAATAATAATAATAATAATAATAATAATAATAATAATAATAATAATAATAATAATAATAATAATAAACCCGCTAATTAACCTATAGTAGGACAGTGTTGACAAATGGAACGAAACCATTCAGCTGCACTGCATGCACATCAAACGGCAAAAATTACCAAGTTGACTGCTCTAATTCAACGCAGTAGATCATTAATTAAATATATTGGTATAAATATTCAGTAGGCTCCTATACAGTTATTTAGTGATAGTTTCTCCTCCAATATTAGTAGTAGGCATAGCCTATAGTAGGCCTATAGGTGAAAAAAAAATTAAATAGAGAAGAAACAGTTCAAGTGTTCAGAGAACAGTCACTTAGTGTGAGGTTTTGCCCGCTGCTCACTACCTTTTCTCTGTCTTCTTTAAGCCTACTGTTAGGAATTCCCTACTCACTCTCTCTAGCCCCCACCCTCTCGTTCCTTACCCTTAGTGGCCACACCTGTTTGATATTCTATTATCTCTCGCACCTGTGGTGGCAGGCTAATTAGTCCCCCTGTGGGCTTTAAATACCAGGGCTCTTCCCCTCGTTTCGGCGTGGGGTCGTGTTGTATTCATGCTGAGTCATATTCTCTAACATCTAGACTCTTTCGGGAGATCCTCTGGTCTACCAATGCTGTAAGATGGATCTCTCCAGCCTTGAGATGTTTGCTCCAGCCTTCGTCTGCTGTCGCCGTAGCCTGTGGAGGAGACTGTTCTGCGCTCCCTGTAACTTCCACGGGAGGCACCCCAGCGCTCCACTGCAGACCCCAGCGCAGCTGTTCGTCCTGACGCACATCTAGACCAACGCGCATCTCCCGGACCCTCGAGCTTGGCACGCTCTCCAGTCACCAGCGCGCAACGCGCATCTTCAAGGGCCTTGGCCACCTGTCGCCGTTTGCCTGGAGGGAGACATTGTACTGCGCTCTCTAATTCTCTACGGGAGGTATTCCAGTGTTCCACTCCAGACCAGCGCGCCAGATGCGCTCAAGCCTTCGCCACCTGCCGCCGTTTGCCTGGAGGGAGACACTGTACTGCGCTCTCTAATCCTCTACGGGAGGTATTCCAGTGTTCCACTTCAGACCTTCGAGCTTGGCACGCTCCTCCGTACCAGCGCACAGACGCGCATCTTCCAGACCTTCGAGCTTGGCACGCTCCTCCGTACCAGCGCACAGACGCGCATCTTCCAGACCTTCGAGCTTGGCACGCTCTCCAGACCTCAGCGCGCCGACGCGCATCTTCCAGACCTTCGTGCTTGGCACACTCCTCCTCGCAGACGCACCCCGATGCGTCTCTCAGTTCCGACGCGCACACCAAGGTGTGGCGCGCCACTCTGTTCCTCGGCTCCGACAGCGGCTACCCGGTGGACGACACCCTCGCCACCGCCACTGTTCCAGCTCCCTGTTCCGACGCGCACACCAAGGTGTGGCGCGCACTCTGTTCCTCGGCTCCGACAGCGGCTACCCGGTGGACGACACCCTCGCCACCGGCACTGTTCCAGCTCCCTGTTCCGACGCGCACACCAAGGTGTGGCGCGCACTCTGTTCCTCGGCTCCGACAGCGGCTACCCGGTGGACGACACCCTCGCCACCGCCACTGTTCCAGCACTCTGTTCCTCGGCTCCGACAGCGGCTACCCGGTGGACGACACCCTCGCCACCGCCACTGTTCCAGCACTCTGTTCCTCGGCTCCGACAGTCGGCTACCCGGTGGACGACACCCTCGCCACCGCCACTGTTCCAGCACTCTGTTCCTCGGCTCGGACAGCCAGCCACCCGGTGGCGATGCCCTCGCCCCGCTGCTGTCCCTGTACCATTACGCATACGCCTGGGTGAGTTTTGATTGTGATGTCACTCACCCAGCGTAGTGCCCTTGCCCCCGTTCCCGCTGCTGTCCCTGTACCTTTACGCATACGCCTGGGTGAGTTTTGATTGTGATGTCACTCACTCAGCGTAATGCTTTTTGCCCCCGTTCCCGCTGCTGTCCCTGTACCTTTACGCATACGCCTGGGTGAGTTTTGATTGTGATGTCACTCACTCAGCGTAATGCCTCTTGCCCCCGTTCCCGCTGCTGTCCCTGTACCTTTACGCATACGCCTGGGTGAGTTTTGATTGTGATGTCACTCACTCAGCGTAATGCCTCTTGCCCCCGTTCCCGCTGCTGTCCCTGTACCTTTACGCATACGCCTGGGTGAGTTTTGATTGTGATGTCACTCACTCAGCGTAATGCCCCTTGCCCTCGTCCCGCTGCTGTTCCTGCACCATTACGCATTCGCCTGGGTGAGTTTTGATTGTGATGTCACTCACCCAGCGTATTGCCTCCGTTAGTTCTCTCTTAGTTATTAGTTTGGACATTTCATCTCCCACTCTGTTTTGTTCTCTCGTGGATATTATTTTGGACATTTCATCTCCCACTGTGTGTTTGTTCACACGAAGATAGTATTTACTTTGTTACTTTGTTATTTGGACTGTTCTGCATCTGCTCTGTTTGTTCCCTTTGAATATTAACCCTCTCCTCTGTTCTGCAGAGCGGCCCAGATGTTTTCCCACCAGTCCCCAGTTCCTCCCTGTCCCCAGCCCGCCTCCGCGGTTCTCTGTCCCCAGTTCCTCCCTGTTCCCCAGCCCGCCTCCGCGGGCCTCAGTCCCCTCTGTCCCTAGATCTCCCCTTTCTAGTTCCACCTAGTTCCTGGTCCCAAGTTCTCCCCTTCTAGTTCCCTAGCTCTCCTAGTCCCTAGTCCTCTCTCCCTAGTTCTCCTTGTCCCTGGTTTACCTAGTCTCTAGTTCCTCTGTCCCAAGGCGTTCCCTTAACCTTCCCTTAGGCGTTCCCTTACTTTCCCATAGTGTTCCCTTTTCCTGCCCGCCTCTTAAAGGCACTTTACCTTCCCCTCTTGTTTTATTCCAGTGTTTTGTGTTTTCTCCCTTAAAGGGACAGTGCCCTTTTTCCCTGTTCACAATAAATATCTGTTTCTTGGCAAACCACCTTACCTGTCTTGTGTTGTGCGATTGGGGTCGGTTACAAACCATAACAGTACGACCCCACCAAATCGACGACCCCAGCCAGCACAGACGGTGTATGTTGAGTTTGCCCTTTTTTTTTCTTGTTCCCTCTAGCTCCCCTGTTAGCCCTGTTAGCTCCCCTGTTAGCTTGTTAGTCTCCCCTCTAGCTCCCCTGTTAGCCCTGTTAGCTTCCCTGTTTGCCCAGTTTAGCTTCCCTGTTAGTCCTGTTTAGCTCCCTTGTTAGCCTGTTACTCCCCTGTTTAGCTTGTTAGTCTCCCCGGTTAGCTCCCCTGTTTGCTTCCCGTTTTGCCCTGTTTGACCCCCCTGTAGCTAGCCATGCCCTGGCGGCTAACCCAGTTTCCCTCTGCATGGCCCCGGTCTGCTAGCTTGGCCCCGGCTGTTAGCACAGCCTCTATGTTAATGCAGCCTTGCAGCTGGCATAGGCCCTGTAGCTAGCCAGGCCCAAGCAGCTAACCCGGTCCCTCTGCATGGCCTCCACTTTTTTGTGTAGTTTATCCCACTGCTAGGACTGCCCTTTCAGCTAGCAAGGTCAGTTTTTCTCACACAGCTAGGACTGTCCTTCCAGCTAGCTTGTGCTCTCATGCTGGTCCAGCCCTGTCTGCCAGCCTAGCTCCGGCAGCTAGCGCAGCCTCTATGTTGATGTAGCAGTACAGCTAGCATAGGCCCTGTAGCTATCAGTGCCCTGGCAGCTACCCTTTCCCTCTGCTAGCCTGGCTCCGGCAGCTTGCGCAGCCTCTATGTTGATGTAGCAGTACAGCTAGCATAGGCCCTGTAGCTATCAGTGCCCTGGCAGCTAACCTTCCCTCTGCTAGCCCTTTCCCGGTGCTTCCATGGTTACCCCTTAGCTACCCTGCTTGCCCCTCAGTTCCTCTAGACCAGTTGCTCTAGACCAGTTCTCTAAACCAGTTCTCTAGACCAGTTCTCTTGCCCAGTTCGCTAGACTAGTTCTCTAGACCCAGTTCCTCTAGACCAGTTGCCCCTCTGCTACCCTAGTTACCCCTCGGCGACCCTGTTTCTTTTGCTAGCCCCACTCTTGTGGTGGCTTCCCCTGCTGGCTTGGCCAGTACCTCTTGTTTTGCCCCCTGCCACTCTGTCTGTATTTGTTTTGGGTCGCCGGGTGGCTCCCGTTGAGGGGGGGGTACTGTGAGGTTTTGCCCGCTGCTCACTACCTTTTCTCTGTCTTCTTTAAGCCTACTGTTAGGAATTCCCTACTCACTCTCTCTAGCCCCCACCCTCTCGTTCCTTACCCTTAGTGGCCACACCTGTTTGATATTCTATTATCTCTCGCACCTGTGGTGGCAGGCTAATTAGTCCCCCTGTGGGCTTTAAATACCAGGGCTCTTCCCCTCGTTTCGGCGTGGGGTCGTGTTGTATTCATGCTGAGTCATATTCTCTAACATCTAGACTCTTTCGGGAGATCCTCTGGTCTACCAATGCTGTAAGATGGATCTCTCCAGCCTTGAGATGTTTGCTCCAGCCTTCGTCTGCTGTCGCCGTAGCCTGTGGAGGAGACTGTTCTGCGCTCCCTGTAACTTCCACGGGAGGCACCCCAGCGCTCCACTGCAGACCCCAGCGCAGCTGTTCGTCCTGACGCACATCTAGACCAACGCGCATCTCCCGGACCCTCGAGCTTGGCACGCTCTCCAGTCACCAGCGCGCAACGCGCATCTTCAAGGGCCTTGGCCACCTGTCGCCGTTTGCCTGGAGGGAGACATTGTACTGCGCTCTCTAATTCTCTACGGGAGGTATTCCAGTGTTCCACTCCAGACCAGCGCGCCAGATGCGCTCAAGCCTTCGCCACCTGCCGCCGTTTGCCTGGAGGGAGACACTGTACTGCGCTCTCTAATCCTCTACGGGAGGTATTCCAGTGTTCCACTTCAGACCTTCGAGCTTGGCACGCTCCTCCGTACCAGCGCACAGACGCGCATCTTCCAGACCTTCGAGCTTGGCACGCTCCTCCGTACCAGCGCACAGACGCGCATCTTCCAGACCTTCGAGCTTGGCACGCTCTCCAGACCTCAGCGCGCCGACGCGCATCTTCCAGACCTTCGTGCTTGGCACACTCCTCCTCGCAGACGCACCCCGATGCGTCTCTCTGTTCCGACGCGCACACCAAGGTGTGGCGCGCCACTCTGTTCCTCGGCTCCGACAGCGGCTACCCGGTGGACGACACCCTCGCCACCGCCACTGTTCCAGCTCCCTGTTCCGACGCGCACACCAAGGTGTGGCGCGCACTCTGTTCCTCGGCTCCGACAGCGGCTACCCGGTGGACGACACCCTCGCCACCGCCACTGTTCCAGCTCCCTGTTCCGACGCGCACACCAAGGTGTGGCGCGCACTCTGTTCCTCGGCTCCGACAGCGGCTACCCGGTGGACGACACCCTCGCCACCGCCACTGTTCCAGCACTCTGTTCCTCGGCTCCGACAGCGGCTACCCGGTGGACGACACCCTCGCCACCGCCACTGTTCCAGCACTCTGTTCCTCGGCTCCGACAGTCGGCTACCCGGTGGACGACACCCTCGCCACCGCCACTGTTCCAGCACTCTGTTCCTCGGCTCGGACAGCCAGCCACCCGGTGGCGATGCCCTCGCCCCGCTGCTGTCCCTGTACCATTACGCATACGCCTGGGTGAGTTTTGATTGTGATGTCACTCACCCAGCGTAGTGCCCTTGCCCCCGTTCCCGCTGCTGTCCCTGTACCTTTACGCATACGCCTGGGTGAGTTTTGATTGTGATGTCACTCACTCAGCGTAATGCTTTTTGCCCCCGTTCCCGCTGCTGTCCCTGTACCTTTACGCATACGCCTGGGTGAGTTTTGATTGTGATGTCACTCACTCAGCGTAATGCCTCTTGCCCCCGTTCCCGCTGCTGTCCCTGTACCTTTACGCATACGCCTGGGTGAGTTTTGATTGTGATGTCACTCACTCAGCGTAATGCCTCTTGCCCCCGTTCCCGCTGCTGTCCCTGTACCTTTACGCATACGCCTGGGTGAGTTTTGATTGTGATGTCACTCACTCAGCGTAATGCCCCTTGCCCTCGTCCCGCTGCTGTTCCTGCACCATTACGCATTCGCCTGGGTGAGTTTTGATTGTGATGTCACTCACCCAGCGTATTGCCTCCGTTAGTTCTCTCTTAGTTATTAGTTTGGACATTTCATCTCCCACTCTGTTTTGTTCTCTCGTGGATATTATTTTGGACATTTCATCTCCCACTGTGTGTTTGTTCACACGAAGATAGTATTTACTTTGTTACTTTGTTATTTGGACTGTTCTGCATCTGCTCTGTTTGTTCCCTTTGAATATTAACCCTCTCCTCTGTTCTGCAGAGCGGCCCAGATGTTTTCCCACCAGTCCCCAGTTCCTCCCTGTCCCCAGCCCGCCTCCGCGGTTCTCTGTCCCCAGTTCCTCCCTGTTCCCCAGCCCGCCTCCGCGGGCCTCAGTCCCCTCTGTCCCTAGATCTCCCCTTTCTAGTTCCACCTAGTTCCTGGTCCCAAGTTCTCCCCTTCTAGTTCCCTAGCTCTCCTAGTCCCTAGTCCTCTCTCCCTAGTTCTCCTTGTCCCTGGTTTACCTAGTCTCTAGTTCCTCTGTCCCAAGGCGTTCCCTTAACCTTCCCTTAGGCGTTCCCTTACTTTCCCATAGTGTTCCCTTTTCCTGCCCGCCTCTTAAAGGCACTTTACCTTCCCCTCTTGTTTTATTCCAGTGTTTTGTGTTTTCTCCCTTAAAGGGACAGTGCCCTTTTTCCCTGTTCACAATAAATATCTGTTTCTTGGCAAACCACCTTACCTGTCTTGTGTTGTGCGATTGGGGTCGGTTACAAACCATAACACTTAGCTGATCCGTCGTTTGTCCGCTGTAGATGACTGGCCTAGTCTTCAACAGTTGCTGGGACACTTTTATTCACTTTTGGAAGGAGATTGTTCTCTTTGAGAAATACATCAGCGTCCTCCTTTGAGTGACACATTATTTGCTTCCCATTGTAGTCGATCTGTAACGATGAGGGCCAGCGCATTCTGTATACAATGTCATTGTCTTGTAGGGCGATTTTGGCCTCAAGAAACATTTCTTTCCTCTTTTTCTGAATAGCCGGTGGAATGTCTTGAAAGATTTGGATTTTCGCGTTTTCAAACGTGAGGGAGCGCTTCTCTCTGGCCAGCTGTTGGATCTTGTTCTTCTCCTGGAGACGGAGAAAGCGAACCCAAACATTGCGAGGTGGACGGCCTGCGGCTGGGCGCGTGTTTGGGTCCCGGTGCGCTGCTTGTAGTTCAATGCGCCTCGGGAGGGGAGCGTCGGAGCCGAACAGGTTCGAAAAGAAAGTCTCGAAAAAGGCGATTGGATCGGGACCTTCTCTCCCCTCGGGAAGACCGTGGATTTTAAGGTTAAACATTCTACTGCGGTTTTCCAGGTCAGTATTTTTCTCCGTCAGATATATGATTTCTTTTTCAAGTTTCTGCAGCCGGCTGACAGAGTGTTGGGTGTGGTCCTCGACGTCACTGATCCGCTGTTCCATTGTATCGACTCTTGTTGTCAAACCTGTCAGCTTACCATCCATGGCTGCTGTCAAGGCAGATTGGATTTTATCCACTTGGTAGGCAATTCTGTTTGAGACCAATGAATAATCATAATCACTGTAAAATATATATATATATTTTAAATGCACTCACCACACAACAGCCAAAGCAGTGACCGATCTCATCTTCCATTGAATATTGCAGCTTCCTTCTTTCCTTCTCTGTCTATTGATATCTCCTCATCACATATTGGGAATCATAAACATTCCTTCCTTCCTCACTTCCCTAAAGTGTCTTGTTACTCGCTCTGCTCTCGTCCCCCCGCCCCCCTCCTCCTCACAAGCTCCATGTAACGCGGAAGTGCAGTGGTCTATGCCATGTCTCGCAGCTCCTCTCTGCCTCAGACCGTCGAGGGCTGTCAATCATTCAACCCGCGTTCGTGAGTAGCGTGCGCCAAGTTGCACGGGCAGGGCTTAGATGACTCAAATAGCCTATTTTGATTGGATAATAGAATAAAAAGATCAACCCGTGCAGGGAAAGTTGCACTTGAGTAATTGACAGCTAGCCATTACTGACTACAGGCCTGATCAGAGAGCTCAGAGCTGTCACTTTTGGTCATTTTTGAAAAAATTATAAAAATTCACTGGCATTTTTTACAGAGGAAAACATTTCTAATAAAAAAAAAATAATTATAATAATTAAAAAATAATATATATATATATATATAATTAATAATAATTATGAATTATGAGTGAATTTGTGTTTCACGTGTTGTCATGGAATAACCTCCACTATATCCTTTATTAACTGGACTGATCTGACAACACTGAGGCCCCCTACAGGAAGGGTCAGAGCAAGCTGTTCTTCATGAGGAGGCTCAGGTCCTTCAACATGTGCAATAGGCTGCTGCTGACGTTTTACCAGTATGTAGTAGCCAGTGTCCTCTTCTTCGCTGTGGTATGCTGGGAGTGGGGGGTAAAATAAATGCAAGGTACACAAACAAACTGAACAAACTAGTGAGGAAGGCTGGTTGTGGAGAGGAGAACGAGAAGGAAGCTGGACTCCATGCTGGTGAACCCCTCCCGTCCCCTCTATGAAGAGCCTGCATAGATGAGGAGTATGTCCATAGACCCCCCCCCCCCCGACACACGACAAATTGCCTTGACCAGTAATTTGTGCCAGTAGCCATCAAGCTCCACAACCTAGGGTCAGGATTGACTTGGTTAAGTGCCGGAGAACATGGAGAACTGTTAGAATATATAGAAGTTTAACTACTGAACCATGTATCGACTCTGGCGCACTTTGCACATATGCATTCATATTCATACCTCCTGAGCCACTTTATGAGGTGACAGTGGCTCAGGAGGTAGAGCGGTCATCTGGTAATCTGAAGGTTATTGGCTCGCTTCAGGCTCCTCCCGGCAGGGTGTCGAAATGTTCTCGGCCTCAACCGTCGGTGTGTGAATATGTGTGAGTGAATGGGTGAATGTGAGGCATAAGTTGTAAAGCGTTTGGATAAAAGAGCTATATACATAGTCCATTTATATGTTCACATTTTCAATCATATTCGTACATATATGTATTGATAAGCCCAAGGTCTGTTTATTTATATAATACATAGAATGGAGTATTGTATATTTGTACAGGGTACATTTAGGTTAGCTACTGTATATATACTTGTACCTGGGGTATAGACTTAGGATAGAGTCTGTACATATACCAGGAGGGCTGTACATACACACATAGTGACAATATACGTACATGTCTTCAGTGCAGATCAGATTATCTTTATTTTTTGTTTATATTTTATTTGATCTATCCTCTCCTTCTCTCTTCACTGCTATTGCTGTTGCTGCTATGACACCTGGTTTATCCTATCTTACCGTATTCTATAAAAAAGACATATCACAGCAAACCCAGTGAACTCAGGTAAACATGTTGATTATTCAGCATCCAAAAAGAGATAAAAAAAATAAAAAAAAACCTGAGGCAGTGGTTACAGGGACGGCACAGTGTCCTCTGTTTAGGTTGTGACAGCGTGTCTCTGTCTGTCTCATGGCCAGGGAGGCACGAGAGAGACGGCGTGGCACATAATGACTTGTTAGGCTGAGCGAGAAAGTGCTGTGGCCTGCATACGTAATGAGGTATCATTATTCTGCCTGAGCAGGGGAGGGGGGTCGTGGGCCGGGTGGGGGTGGGTAAGGGGTGGCGCGCGTGCGCGCGCGGGGGGGGGGGGTTCTATTTGCAAATGAATCATTCAGTGAACCATAAAATAATAGCAGGAGTATTGTGCGGGGGAGGAGGACGCATCCGTTCACAGCTTCTAAATGTGAGGCTCCTTTATCGGCTCATGACATGATTACAATGCATGTGAGGAAGGCACACAGAGCCGGCCTACTGTGTGCGTGTGAGTGAGGGTGTGTAAGTGACGGTGTGTGTGTGTGTGTGTGTGTGTGTGTGTGTGTGTGTGTGTGTGTGTGTGTGTGTGTGTGTGTGTGTGTGTGTGTGTGTGTGTGTGTGTGTGTGTGTGCGTGCGTGCGTGCGTGCGTGCGTGCGTGCGTGCGTGCGTGCGTGCGTGCGTGCGTGCGTGCGTGTGTGTGTGTGTGTGTGTGTGTGTGTGTGTGTGTGTGTCTGCATGTTTTATAGAATTTGAAATGCCGTCAAACAGTGACCTCTATCAAAAGAGGCCTTGTTTGCTATTGCACTTTGTTTAGTCCACTTTGCACTTTGCAATTTGTTTAGGTTTTCATATGTTTCATACACAGGATAGGTGTATGAAACGTGTCCATGCTCGTAGCGTGACAACCACATCCTACTCTAAATATGAAATATTGTGACCAGCCTGGTGGTGTTCAGACTCGACACAGTCCAAAACAAACAAATCCAAGTTCCACACAAGCACAATTTAAATAAATTAAAGATATTTATTGATTAACTCATTCTGCGCCAGCGCTTAATCCACGAGATGGCGCTAGTGCGCCACCGCTGTAAGTCAATGGGGGGACTGCGAGATTTGCGAGTCATTAAAATATATTTTTTTTTTTATCCACTTTTTCTCAAATTTTTCTATTTTTCTCCCATCCCAATTTCGTATCATCCAATTCAACCCTCCCCTGTCTCGGACGCTGTTTCTTGCCTCCCACAAGCCGGCTGCAATGTGGACTAAGTCATACATAGCACGAGTCCCCTCCGATACTCGAGGTAACAGCAGTCGCATCTTTTCACCTGCGTGGCGCAATCTTTCAGCGTCAGCGGTCTGCGTTTTGGAGGGGCGCCGCCCCCATCGCTTCCTGATTCTACTGCGCAGGCGCACCAACCGACCTGAAGGAGTCGCTGTCCACAACGCCCGATCCCCACCCATCAGTTTCCCACCCCCTAATACTGCCAATGTGTATTAGTACGGACGACCAGCTAAACTGAAAGCAAAGTGGAGCGCTGGGCTCGAACGGGCGAACCCAGCATCTCCAGCATTCGTGGTGAGCGCCTTGCCCACTGCACCACGTAGCCGCCCTCTTAAAATATATCTTAAAGTATAGCTATGGGTCTAATACACCTGTTGATTATCAGTTAGTTGCATCCAGTCAACATGTACAAAACGGATTGTTTTTTTATCTGTACATTTCCGTTTTATAACCTTTTGAATATGAGTATAGTTTTGATGATTCTGAGTAATTCCAGGAAAAGACGCGATAATAGCCCTTTAGTGGAATACACTAAACTCGTTGAAATCTTTCGCCTTATTATCGTATCTTCCTGAAATCAACACTAGATTATCATTATTATCCTTCCTCGTTCATACATTTCAAAGAGCATTGGACCGTGGGGCTCCGCCGCAGCCTCCTCAAACTCAACGGCACACAGCCACACACACACACACAGCCGCGATCGCGGTAGAAAGACATATCAGATCAACGATAACATTTATATATAGTGTTCTTACCTTGTATCTGATGTAATGCAAAATAAATAATCCAATTATCTGATTGCCATTTGAAGTACTGGGCGCGGAGCCACATTCAACAGCATTGCATATTGAGGGGGGGGGGGGGGGCAGCCTCGCAGATGTATCGTTGAAACAGGTTACCTCGCCTGAGTATTTAAACCCCGCCCACACGGCGTGGATTGTCCCAGAAAAGAAACTACACCAGTCCCAGTGGAGTGCAATACCCGCTGGAAGGCGTAGGGGGCGGTATTTGCCCTTTTGCGAGCTCAGACCCATTCCCAACGATAACATCAGGCTGGATGGATGAAAATTAATGGGTATCGCTAATAAAAGAAATAACGATTAAAACCCGACTATACTCGGGTCTGGCGCTCAAGCGATGGCGAGTTAACCCGACTATCATCGTGACTGGCACTGAATGAGTTAATAGCACAAAGTCCGATGGGCAATAGAGTAGTCGAATAACAGTCCAGGGTCAAAACACGTATCAGGCTCTCTGGAATGTTCAATACTCAGGGTTTGTCGTCCGGTCCAGGGTCAGTTCACAAGGGGGTATCTCAGCCAGTCCAGGGTCCAGTACCACGAACACCCTCTCGCTTTCACCTCTCCTTTCAACTACCTCTCATCTCACAAACTTCGTACAACACTCTCTCTCTCTGCTCTCTGCTCTCTGCTCCTTCCTCACCTCCACTCAACTTTTCTCTGTCTCTCCTCTGGCTTTAAGCTATGGGTGTCTCTGTGTGTGCGTGTGGGATGTGGGTGATCACTAGGGATGGGTACCGAATTCTGTACTTTTGAGGTACCGAACCGAAACACGTCGGTACTACCGAGTATCGAATCAAGTGAGAAACCAAAAGAAAAAAAAAAAAAAAAACTTTTCATGTCAACGTTCACACGCACAATATATGCTTACCTAGGATTTGACTTGATTCAACAACAAAGCAGTCGGAGCAATGACAAGCCGAAAACTGTCGAAATTGTAGTTATTTGAAGTTTGGATTTTTTTTTTTACGACTGAGGTAGGTAAATACAATTTCTTGAGACTAAAGTACCGAAAAAAGGTACCGTTGGGTACCGGTATCGATTCACAGGTACCGGTATCGGTTCAAATGTGAAAGGTACCCATCCCTAGTGATCACGTGATGCACAGGTGTGTTCCATCAGTTCCTCTCCTCTGCCCGTGGCAGTAGTACTGTATCTCCCTTCCTCCACGTAGCCATGGGGCAGGGGATGATATCTGCCACAATATGTATATGCTCTCTTCTCAAACCCTTGTCCTGTGATTACAATATTTTCTTTTTGAGTGCAGTTCTGTCTGTGGCAAGTAACACATTATCCTGATAATCCCTAAACAAAGAATAGGAAATACATTGTTTTCCCACACAGTCCTCTCCCAGAAGAGATACACGAGTTGTCATAATGACGATAGAAATGATGTACACGGTAAAAGCACACTGTTTTAACATGCATGTGAAATGCGCAGGACAAGTATGAAATTAAATGGGAAATAATTATAATAATAACCATTCGTACTATCTTTTATTAGCATGCACTTTGCTACTAAATAATCTCCCTTGCCTATATTACTACCTACTATGGCTAATATGTATGAACTACTATGCACTCAAGACTGTAGCACCCAAGTTCAACACTGTTTGACGAACGATGTTACTAGCTGCCAGAGTAGTACCATTCCTGCTGACCTGTTGTACATAACTTGTAAGTCGCTTTGGATAAAAGCATCAGCTAAATTACTAATGTAAATGTAAGTAAATGCAAACAAGCGTAAATCATTTGAACATAAAGGTGCAACATAACTCTAACTACTAACTTCTAGCTTCCAATAATGGTGACTGTACTAGTCAGTTCCCATGTGCAAGAGTTCGTTTGGACAGTCTACCTTCTCTGTTAAAGGGGAAAATGTATGGAACTCTCTGCCTACTGGCTTAAAACTGGAATCCAATGTCATCGTCTTCAACAGAGGACTCAAAGTATGGTTGAAATTAAAGCAGCAGTGCTCACATGTGTAGACATGGACTGGTTTTGTTGTTTTGTTGTTTTGATCATGGACTCTTGTTCTTGTTCTGATCAAGCGTCGAAGCAGTATCCCAGAGCGGCCTACAACAGCTGAAAGACTCGCTACGGGTGGAGCTACAGAGGGAACTACGTGACCAGGTGACACTGCTGGGGAGCACCCTTGCCGAGGAAATACGGAGCCAGATGTGGGGTTCTGGACCTGGACCCGAGTCAGCCCAGAGGTGGGAACAGCCAGGCCCTTCAGCTAGACCCTCTGCACGGCCGCGCCGACGCCCTGACAACCGGGAGCCGCGAAACTACCAGTGGGATGAACAGGGTCGGCCGATCTGCAAGAACTGCGGGGAGGCGGGACATATTGAGAGGTACTGCGCGCGTAACTGGTAACTATTTGTTCTGATTTTAATTCTGTATTATACTTGTTGACAGAATCCGGCTATAGGGCGACTATAATGTGGTCAAGAGGCATGGTTTCTATCTTTAGCCTTTAACTGGCGTGGTTTATTTATTCACATGGCAGAGCAGCAGTTCTATAGTTCTCCTCTCACTGAGAGGCTGGTGGAGAAAGAGAAAGAGTGGGAGGAGACATCTATATTTATACTCGCCACCTGGTGGTGTTCCTGAGTGGCTCCGCCTAGAGCGCCCTCTAGTGGAAACAGTTATATATGCAGTTATACAGTTACTAACAATCCTACACAGAACCTCTGACTTCAACAATACTGTTCATTTTATTCTATCTTTTGTCCATTTTAAATAAACGTTTTCATTCATTCATTCATTCATTCATTCATTCATTCATTCATTCATTCATTCATTCATTCATTCATTCATTCATTCATTCATTCATTCATTCAACTGCTCGTGCTTTGAATGCTTTTTTGTGGTCTGTTGTTTTTTATTAAGATAAGATAATATAAGATAAGATAAGATATTCCTTTATTGATCCCCTTGGGGAAATTCAGGCATCGCAGCAGCATAGGGGAGGGGGGAGGGAGGTACAGGTATGGGCATGGTAATAGTAAAAGACATATAGGCAATACAATTATAGTACAGTAAAATAAGAAAGAATAAGCAGGGTGGCTAAGTGGCGCAGTGGGCAAGGCGCTCGCCACTAACGCAGGAGATGCTGGGTTCGAGCCCAGCTCTCGGCGTTGCTATGAGCTTGGTTGGTCGTTCATACTAACACAATTGGCAGTGTTAGGGGTGGGAAAACTGGTGGGTGGGGATTGGGCGTTGTGGACAGTGACTCCTACAGGTCGGTTGGTGCACCTGTACAGCAGAATCAGGAAGTAACGGGGGCACGCGTGAGCCTCCCACGCGTTACTCCTCGCCACTGAGAGATCACGCTGTACAGGTGAAAAGATGTGACAGCTGCCTCCTCGTGTACCGGAGGGGACACGTAATGCAAGGCTTGGTCCTCACTACAGCCGACCAGTGGCTGTAGCATAGTCTAGCAACGTTCGAGACAGGGGAGGGGAGAATTGAAGGGAGAATTGGCGAGGCGAAATTGGGATGGGAGAAAAATAGAAAAATAATGAGAAAAAGTGGATCAAAAAAGAAAAAGAATAAGCAGTGTAAACAATATAATTAACTCTGAATATATGCATATGAGCAATTAAAGAGTGTAATCAAAGGTGCAGATGAGAGTCTGTATGCCCTATCAGTTATATTATACGTTCCAATAAATATGGTCAATAACACTTGACCATAATATTTGACCACTACGATGAGTAAGTAAAGTATACAGTAATTACAGGTGCAGTATACATAAGGTACCCTAACTGGCATGATATACGTCATACATTCTGTGCAGTTTAGGTGAGTGTCAGACATGATTAGTGATCAGACATTCCTAATAGTTCCCGGGTTAGTTCTCCAGTCCCTGCCCACTGTTGTGGAGCCTGATGGCACGAAGGACTGGCCGAGGCGGTTAGTGGTGTGTCGGGGGGGTATGAGTCAGTAGTTGAATGTGCTTCTCATCTTGACTAGCTCCTCATATAGGGGGTGGGAGGAGTTCTCCAGGATAGCCCTAAAGTACCCTAAAGTACGGAGACCATAGGTCTTCTGATACCCTTCAAGAAGGTTTTTTTTGTTGTAGGCAGGCGGAGAAGGAAGGGATAGAGGCGTTCACCCTGCGCCTTAGAGAGTGCCTGTACCTATGGAGGGTTAGTGACCCAGATGGGGCAGGGGAGGAAAATAAGAGGCTGAGGGCGCAGTTCACTAAAGGCCTCCGGGAAGGCCCTATCAAGCGCGAACTCCTGCACCACCTGAGACGGAACCCAGAGGCAACTTTTGAGGAGGTTCGGCAGGAAGCGAGCTCCATTGAGCGGGAGGAACGAGCATCCACTGAGGTGGCGGCGGCTTGCCAGACCCAAGCTGCCCCAGCTATCCCACCTCCCAGCGTCGAAGCAGTATCCCAGAGCGGCCTACAACAGCTGAAAGACTCGCTACGGGTGGAGCTACAGAGGGAACTACGTGACCAGGTGACACTGCTGGGGAGCACCCTTGCCGAGGAAATACAGAGCCAGATGTGGGGTTCTGGACCTGGACCCGAGTCAGCCCAGAGGTGGGAACAGCCAGGCCCTTCAGCTAGACCCTCTGCACGGCCGCGCCGATGCCCTGACAACCGGGAGCCGCGAAACTACCAGTGGGATGAACAGGGTCGGTCGATCTGCAAGAACTGCGGGGAGGCGGGACATATTGAGAGGTACTGCGCGCGTAGGACCACACTTCCCCCGGTTTGGCAAATCATTCCTTCAGCGCCATTTCGGGGGCGAAGGGTTCCAGGGGCCTGGAGGACTACCCTGGCTGACCCTGCGAGCGGCTAATGGGCTACAAATTCCATTTGTGGGCTACGTGGTTCTGGACCATCTGCGGTATTGAGGTACTGGGTCGGGGAGTGGTGATTGTAAACGATGATTGTATTAGTACGGAATATGGGTTGTTGGGCATGAACGTTATCTCAGAATGTTGGGAGGGCATATATCAGGGGGGACACCCGGGGCGGGAAGCTTTCACCTCCACTGTTCCTCCAACGGCCCGGAGGGTGTGGCAAAAGGCGTTTAACCTCTGTCAGCAGGTACAGAGCACCCCCCCAGCTGATGTGGCCAGCGGCACGGCTAGACTGCGGCGGCAGGCCCCTGTCCTGGTGCCTCCCGAGTCGGAGATCGTGGTATGGGCAGAGGTTAGTCCACGGATGAGTCGCCTGGACTGCCCGGTGTTAGTGGAAGACCACACTGACCTGGTGGTAGGAGAGCGTGGCTGGCGAGTGGCTCGATCCATCAGCTGGGTACGGGGGGGTAAGGTGCCATTGCGTATTTGTCACCCCCACCTCTCCTATGTGTTGATCCCCCAGCAGTGCTCCCTGGCCACAGTGTCCTTGGTCCCCCTGCAGGATATCCATGGGACCAACCAGCTGATTCTGAGGGACACCGGCCCTGGGGTGGTAGAAGTGGACGTGCGTTGAGTGGCTGAATCCCCCCTTGCCGACCATCCGGCCCTAGATCTGAGAGGAGAGGGACTGACTGGAGACCAAGAGGCTAAGCTCGCGGCCCTGCTGCACCGATGGACCCATGTATTCGCTGCACATGAGGAGGACTTCGGACGTACCAAGGTGATTCAACATAATATCCCCACTGGAACCGCACCACCAATTCGGGAGAGGTACCGTCCGATTCCACCCAAGCTATACGCAGAGCTGAGGACGCTGCTGCAGGGGATGGTCGACAGCAAGGTGGTATGCGAGAGCTCCAGTCCATGGGCGGCCCCAGTGGTGTTGGTCCGCAAGAAGGATGGATCCTGGCGCTTCTGCGTAGACTACCGGAAGCTGAACGCTGTGACCCACAAGGATGCATACCCGCTGCCCCGGATAGAGGAATCGTTGACCAATCTGACCCAGGCGACCTGGTACAGCACCCTGGATCTGGCCAGTGGGTATTGGCAAGTGGAAGTGGCGCCGGAGGACCAGGAGAAGACAGCCTTCGCCACACCACTGGGGTTGTACCAGTTCGAGCGGATGCCCTTTGGTCTGTGCAATGCCCCCGCCACCTTTCAACGATTGATGCAGCGTTGCCTGGGTGGTCAGGTGAATGATCATCTCCTCATATACCTGGATGACGTGATCGTCTATTCCCCTGACTTTCAGAGCCACCTGGATCATCTCGAGATGGTGTTCCATCGCCTGCAGGAGCATGGTCTCAAACTCCAGCCAGGGAAGTGCAGGTTGTTCCACCGGGAGGTGAGGTACCTGGGACATATCGTCAGCGGCCAGGGGGTGGCAACTGACCCAGAGAAGACTCAGGCCGTCCGCAGCTTGCCTGTGCCCACCACGGCCAAACAGGTGAAGTCATTCCTGGGATTCGTGGGGTACTACAGGCGGTTCGTCCCTGGCTTTGCCCGGATCGCCGCCCCTCTTAACCGACTGCTCCAAGGCACTGCTGGACGACCATCTGCACCAGTGACCTGGGCGCTGCCCTGTCAGCAGGCATTTGAGGAGCTGAAGAGGAACCTGTTGGAGGCCCCCATCTTGGCCTTCGCTGATTACGGCCAGCCGTTCAGGCTCTATACGGATGCCAGCTTGGAGGGGCTGGGAGCAGTCCTGTCCCAGGTGCAGGGGGGCCAGGAGCGGGTCATCGCCTACGCCAGCCGTGGCCTGTCCCAGACCGAGCGCAACGACCAAAATTACAGCTCCTTCAAATTGGAACTGCTGGCGTTGAAGTGGGCAGTGACCGAAAAATTCAAAGATTACCTCTGGGGGGCCCAGTTTACTATCTTCACGGACAACAATCCGCTGGTGCATCTGGAAACGGCCCGGCTGGGGGCACACGAGCAGCGCTGGGCGGCCCAGCTCGCGAACTACTCCTACGTAATCAAGTACCGGCCAGGGGCTGTCAATCAGAATGCCGATCTATTGTCTCGGTTGCCAGAGACGGGGAACACGGCGGTCCAGGCAGTGGAAGGATGGGACCCGCTGGAGAAGGAGGCGGAGGAAGCTGCGGACACGGAGGCGGCAGCCACGGAGGCACGGGACTGGAAACAGAGCCAGCAGGGGGACCCGGACCTGCGACAAGTCCATCAGTGGCTGACCCAGGGGGCACCGCCACCTCCAGACCGCCGCCATCCCTTGTGTCCGGGCCTACGAGGTCTGCTGGCAGAGTGGGAGTGCCTGAACCTCCACAGAGGGCTGATTGTGAGGAGAGGGGTGGAGCCTGATACGCATCTGACCACTGACCAGCTGGTTGTACCTCTCAGTCGGGCCAAGGGTCTCTGGAAAGACTATCATCAGGCCGCTGGCCATTCTAGTGCCGAGAAGGTACTCTCCTTGCTGCGGCGACGGTTCTTCTGGACAGGCATGAGCAAGACAGTGCAGCTCTGGACCAAGGAGTGCCCCACGTGTGCAGTCAGCAAGGCCGGACCAGAACAACGGGCGCCTCTGAGCTCTATCCGGAGTAGCTACCCGTTTGAGGTGGTGGGTTTGGACTATTTATCCTTGGGCCGGCCGGCCGATGTCTATCCCTACATCCTGGTGATAACTGACCTGTTCTCTCGCTACGCCTTTGCCGTTCCCACCAAAGATCAGACGGCATCCAGCACAGTCAAGGCGCTATGGACAACGCTGATCCAACCCTTTGGATGTCCGGAACGGTTTTTGACGGATCAGGGGGCTGCGTTTGAGTCCCGGCTGATGCAGCAGTTGTGTGACATGTATGGGTGGGTGAAGAGCCGCACGACTCCGTACCACCCTCAGGGCAATGGGGCCTGTGAGCGCTTTAACCAAACGCTGCTCTCTCTACTGGGCTCCCTCGACCCCGACATCCAACCAAACTGGCACCATCAGCTTCCATACCTCGTCCAAGCCTACAATAATGCCATACACGCAAGTACCGGTATGACTCCTCATTTTGTAGTGCTTGGTCGCCATGCCAGGTTGCCAGTGGACTTGATACACGATGTCTCACCCCCGCAACGGAGAGCCACCCTGGAGGGATGGGTTCAGGGCCATCACCAGAATGTGACCAAGAGGCAGCGGTGGGACCAGGCTCGTTATGACCGAGGGGCGCGAGCAGTACCCTTGCTGCTGGGAGAACGGGTCTTGATAAGGAACTTTCGTCGGCGGGCCCAGGGGAAGTTGGCACCCCGGTGGGTACCCAGACCCCATGTGATTATCGGACAGCCCCGACCCGACCAACCCGTGTATCTGGTTCGGCCGGAGGGTCAGGAAGGGCCTGGTCGCACCCTGCATCGGAACAATCTCCGGCCCTGTCCAGCGGGGGTGCCCTCATACCCTGATGAAGTGCTGGAGGGACCGGCAGAAGGTAGGGCCCCCCTTGAAACCCAGGGTCTCCACTTCCCCTTCCTGCCGCTCCCAGCGACCGGCCAGGGCGGTTACATCCTCCCGGTCCCAGAGCTTCACTTTGGCCCCGCTGTACCGAGACCTGCGGAGGAACCCCCGTTACCTGTGCAGCTGGAGGCAGCCGAGGCTGCAGTAGTCCCCCTGGAGGTGATACCACCTCGACGATCCCGGCGCCTGGAGTCAAGTGGGGGACCTGTCGGTCCTGAGGAAGGAGGTCCTGGAGAGGTGGAGGTACCTGTCAATCCTGAGGAAGGAGGTCCTGGAGAGGTGGAGGTACCTGTCAATCCTGAGGAAGGAGGCAGCAGCCGAGGGAATGGAAGGGCCGAAGCCGGGCCTGCAGTGGTCCCCCTGGAGGCCAGACCGCCTCGACGATCCCGGCGCAGCAACTTGGGCAAACCCCCCATCCGCTTGGTCCAGTTGTGATGGCTGGGACAGCCATCGAAATAGGGGGGGGGAAATGTCACGGGTGGGGGTCTAGGGGTATCTGTATGGGGGGTGTCTATACCTGCGGGAGCCAAAGAGGAGGACGTGTCCCGGGATGGTCTGGAAGAAGACCTAAAGGCATACCTGGCTGATGGAAAAGGCAAGTGAATATCAGCTGATAATGACATGTGAAGTACCGTTGCTGTACTGCACCATGCTGTCCCTGTTGTTTGTTTAGACGGAGTGGAGTCCAGGAGGTCCTGACGGGAGCGGAGAGAGCCATCTTGGGAGGATGGTGATTTTGTGCAGACGACAGCTACAGCAGGCGAGTGCAGGACCACCAGGGGGGGGTAGCGTATGTAAACATTATACAGGCTACACATGTGTGCCTTCTTCTTCTTACGCAGCTGGGGAGCGTTGTTGGAGGGAGCGCGAGGTGATTGGCTGGCTGGCGTGACGGGGGCGGTGCCCGGAAGTGCTGGCGCTACTGAAAGGAGAATCAATGACGAACAATGGCAGAACGAAAACGGGAGTCGAGAGGACGCTAGCGGAGGACGCAGGGCTGCGAGGATACACGGCTCTTTTTGTGTTTTACCTTTCCTCCAGTGGAACCAGTTCATAGCGGCGACAGCGGTGTTTCCTCCAGAGTGGAAACGAGTGGAGCTTCAGACCGGAGGGACATTATCGCCACACCGGGCGCCGTGAGTAAAGAACACAAGACAGTGGAATACGTGCCTAAACAAACAAACTATTTTCCCGAGTGGTAAATGAAGACATAGACGAACGGTGACTGCATTTGAATTAGGAAATATTATTAGTGGCGTGAAGCTGAAGATTATCGGAACAGCATACAGTAAAGCCAGTAATACTGTCGAAGACTGGAACCTAGTATTGTGGATTCTCCATCCTCTGTGAACTACCTTTTTCTCTCTTTTCTAAATCATATGGAGGATATCTAATGAATTGTGCATTGTGACGAACCCGTGAACGGGGGGGGGGAACCTTGCTCTTACTGACTGTGCCTTTCATTACAGGCGGAAGGACATTATTGCACGCCTGGTGCTTGGAGGGCCTAAAACACCCCAGTACAGACCGAACAGTTTTTAGCCCGAAGCCGAGAGGGGCTACGGGAGCGGAAGGAGGTGACGTCCTTCCGGCCCTCAGCTTCGGGCCCCGGTTATTATTAACCTTTCTTTTTGTATTGTTTGTAACTCAGCGCTTCCACTGCCCCAGACCTAGGTTAGGATATGGGAGGAATATTCTAGGCCTGGTCATAACCCCTAGTGGTGAACAACACCCACTATCCTATCCAAACCCCCTTAATTTACCGTGTGAACACTTAGTGTGTATTTATCTACCTATATTCTCCCTAAAGCATTTGCCGTGGCTCCCCGAGGGATAGTGTGATATCGATGCTTATTTCAGGATGTTTGCAGTGAACCGTGTGGTATAGTGTGATTCTAAGTTGACGTTTGATAAGTCATAGACCCGTGTGCAGGGTAGACTCTTTTTTGCCTTCACGTGTGTAGTGTCTCAGGGGTGGGGATAGGTGACGTGGGTGGGAGTAACAGTCTGGGGGTGGGTTTACAGGGTATGGAGCACTTCCTCTTTTTAGACTACCCTAGGCTTAAGAGGCGTGGGTCTTTTAAATAGGCTAACCGACCAGTTATTTATATCAACATATAACCTTGTATTAAACTATCTATTTTTATGCAATAAAAGCTTTCTTACTGTTTCTCGGCGCATTCTCTTGTGTCTGTTTGTGGTCCTGGGGAAATTCATGGTGGTAGGTCGGCTGGCCCCTGTGGGAAGAGTATCCGTGCATGTGCACACCTTAGCCTTAGACCTGGATGCTTCCCGTGGGGGTCAGGTGACACTATTTCCCCCCAATTCCTGTGTTGCTCAATTGTAATGAAACACCCTTGAAACCGCTCCTATCTCTTCTCGTGTATTCAGCAATTGGGCTGTGCTCCAGACCCCAGTTCTCACAGTATACCACGACCATGATGACAGCACCAGCTGTACACGAGACAGAGGAATGGAAGAAGTTTCAGAAGCAGTCTGTGAGTATCATCAACGGCCAGACCGCCCGTGTTGACCAACTCGCTCACTCCCTAGACGCCGTCACGGCACAGCAAGCCGCTCTCGCCCTCGACTCCGTTGAGCGAGAAACACAGTATCTACGTATCGAGGCACACTTGGCACAGCAGGGCCCACCAGCCGCTACCCCCGCTGCACCAAGCCCCCCGCATAGAGAACCCCCGGTCCCCGCACCAGAACGTTACGATGGAAGCGTCTCCAAATGCCGTGCGTTTTTATTCCAGTGCTCGTTAGTGTTCGAACAACAACCCCACACGTTTCACAGCGATAGGTCTAAAGTGGCTTACCTGTCAGCGCTGCTCACAGGCGCAGCGTTGAAATGGGCCACCGCTCTCCACTTCAACAATTCCTTCCTCTGCAATTCGTACTCCGAGTACGTCGACAACATGCGTAAAGTGTTTGACCACCCTCCAGATGGCTCAGAGGGGGCCTCCGGCTTGTTTTCGATCCGCCAGGGAAGCCGCAGCGTAAGCGAATACGCTATTGATTTCCACATCCTCGCCGCCGGCTCCGACTGGGGGGGACACACCGTTGCGAGGCGCCTTTCGCCAGGGCTTGAACGACGCAATTAAAGAAAGACCCACCTCCCTGAGCAAGCTAATCCATTTGGCCAGGGAACTGGACCTGCGTCTTCGGGAACGTCGTCGAGAGAAAGCTAGCACCGCTCGTTCGCCTATACCCGGTCCGCCTCGTCGCACCGCCCGCGCTGAAGAAAATAGTTCCTCCGAGCCCATGGATCTCGACCGCTCACGTCTCCCTCCCAGCGAACACCGACACAGGCTCGCTACAGGAGCATGCCTGTACTGCGGTCAAACGGGTCACTCCGTTGCCTCTTGCTCGCTTCGCCCAAACGACGGGGCTCGACAGTAGCGCTGGGCGTCTGTTCGAGTCTAGATATCGCTCCCAGCTCTGGCCCAAACATGCTATTCCGCGCCACGCTGTGTCTGAATAACTAATCACTCCCGTTATCTGCCCTGGTTGACTCAGGGGCCGACGAGAACCTCATCGACGCCGGAGTAGTCTCCATTTACAACATCGCTACTGACGCCTTGCCGATACCCCGTGACGCCCGGGGGTTAAACGGGAAACTTCTCACGCGGATTACTCGCCACACCGTACCCCTTCGCCTTCTGCTAACCGGGAATCACAGCGAGAATATTCGGTTTCACGTTACCAACTCTCCCCACAATCCCATTGTCCTTGGCATGCCTTGGCTCAAGTTACACAATCCCGTTATCAATTGGCCTACTGGCCTGGTGACCAGCTGGAGCGCCCACTGTCACGTCGCTTGTCTGCAGTCGGCTCGGCCGCCACTAGAGGGCGCCGGTTCGCACCCCCCCAAAGAGAACATAGATCTGTCTGCAATTCCGCCGGCCTACCACGATTTGAAAGCAGTTTTCAGCAAACAACAGGCTCTCTCCCTGCCTCCCCATCGCCAATACGACTGCGCCATTGATTTACTCCCCGGGGCGCCACTCTCCGCTAGTTGCCTGTTCAACCTCTCGCGCCCAGAGAGAGAATCAATGGCGAAGTACGTTCACAAATCCTTGGCCTCTGGCATAATCACCCCCTCCTCCTCCTGTCGGCGCAGGATTCTTCTTTGTTTCCAAGAAGGATCGTTCCCTTCGCCCCTGTATCGATTACCGGGGTCTCAACAACATCACGGTAAAGAACAAATAACCCCTACCTTTAATCGACTCTGCTTTTGAGCCCCTGCAAGGTGCCACCATCTTCACAAAACTGGACCTCAGGAACGCCTACCACCTTGTCCGCATGCGGGAGGGAGACGAGTGGAAGACGGCCTTCAAGACACCACTCGGCCACTTCGAGTACAAGCTAATGCCGTTCGGCCTGACCAACGCCCCTGCTGTCTTCCAGGCCCTCGTCAATGACGTTCTCCGTGACGTACTCCACCGCTCCGTATTCGTCTACTTAGACGACATCCTGATCTTCTCCCGCTCCATGGAGGAGCATGTCCAGCACGTCCGCCGGGCCCTCCAGCGTCTTCTAGAGAACAAGCTGTTCGTCAAGGCGGAGAAGTGTGAGTTCCACGTCTCCTCCATCAGCTTCCTCGGCTACATCATAGAGGGCGGCAAGATCCGGGCGGACCCCGAGAAGATCAGAGCGGTGTCCGACTGGCCCCGTCCCACCAACGTCAAACAGCTCCAACGCTTCCTGGGATTTGCCAACTTTTATCTGCGCTTCATCAGGGACTACAGCCTGGTCGCGGCGCCCCTCACCCAACTCACCTCGCCTTCGGTGCCCTTCGTCTGGTCCGACGCAGTGGACTCCGCCTTCGCCGACGCTTTGTGGGGCGGCGTGGCTTAGGGGTAGAGCGGGTTGTCCAATGATCCAAGGGTTGGTGGTTCGAATCCCGCTCAACCCCATGTCCATCCCACTGCCGTTGTGTCCTTGGGCAAGACACTTAACCTACTTGCCTTGTATGAATGTGTATGCATGTGAATGAATGTTGGTGGTGGTCGGAGGGGCCGTAGGCGTTGATTATTCGCCACGCTTCCGTGAGTCTGCCTCAGGGCAGCTCTGGCTGCAATTGTAGCTTACCACCACCGGTATGACTGTGTATGAACGAATAATGGACTCTGTGAAGCGCTCTGGGTCAGTGAAGAGCGCTATATAAATCCAAGTCATCATTATTATTATTATTATTCGCCGAGCTGCGCCGGCGCTTCACCACCACTCCCATCCTCGTCCAGCCGGACACGTCCCGCCAGTTCGTGGTGGAGGTGGACGCCTCCTGCACCGGAGTAGGGGCGGTTCTTTCCCAGCGCTCTGCCACCGACCAGAAGCTGCACCCCTGCACCTTTTTCTCACGCCGCCTAAACCCAGCCGAGGTCAACTACGACATCGGGAACCTGGAGCTCCTGGCGGTCAAGCTAGCCCTGGAGGAATGGAGGCACTGGCTGGAGGGATCGGAGGTCCCCTTCCTGGTTTGGACGGACCACAAAAGCCTCGCCTACGTCTCAACGGCCAAGCGCCTGAACTCTCGCCAGGCTCGCTGGGCGCTGTTCTTCGCTAGGTTTAACTTCACCCTGACCTACCGGCCTGGTTCCAAGAACACCAAGCCAGACGCCCTCTCCCGGCAGTTCGTCCCTGAGGAGGGGCCCACACACCCCGACACCATCCTTTCCACTTCCTGTCTGGTGGCCACCGCCACCTGGGCGATCCAGTCCATCGTCAGGGAGGCACAGCGTGCCCAGCCGGACCCAGGTAACGGTCCACCTAACCGGCTTTTTGTCCCTGACCTGGTCCGCTCCCAGGTGCTCGAGTGGGTTCACGCTTCCCGGTTCGCGTGCCACCCGGGGATCGACCGGACACTATCCCTGCTGAAGAGGCACTTCTGGTGGGTCACCATGAGAGAGGACACCCGCGCTTTCGTCCTGGCGTGCACCGTGTGTGCTCGTGCGAAGGCCTCTCATCGACCGCCCACAATTCCCTGTCTTCGGCGGCCACAGGTCAGTCCCCCTTTGAGTCATCTTTGGGCTACAACCCCCGCTGTTCCCTGCCCAGGAAGAGGAGATCGCCGTGCCGTCGGTGCAAGACCATCTCCGTCGCTGCAGGACGATCTGGGAGGAGACGAGGGCTGCGCTGCTCCGGACTGCAGACCAGAACCGGCGCTTCGCCGACCGCCACCGGACCCCGGCTCCCGCCTATGTACCAGGTCAGATGGTATGGCTCTCGTCTCGGGACCTGCTCAAATCCGTCTCACGGAAGCTAACCCCCCGTTTCGTGGGGCCCTACAAGATCCTGTCCCTCATTAATCCCTCTGTTGTCAAGCTCCAGCTCCCCCCCCCCATATGCGCATTCACCCTTCCTTCCATGTCTCCCAGCTCAAACCGGTGGTCTCCAGTCCCCTGTCTCCCCCTGCTCCAGAGCCCCCTCCTCCGCTGGTGATAGACGACCACCCGGCCTACGTGGTCCGGGAGTTGCTGGACGCGACGTGGCCGCGGCTTCCAGTACCTGGCCGACTGGGAGGGCTACGGCCCGGAGGAGCTGAGCTGGATCTCCCGGTCGATGATCCTGGACCCAGGTCTTGTCCAGGACTTTCATCTGGCTCACCCTGACAAGCCTGGGCCGCCGGGAGGCACCCGTCGAGGGGGGGGGTCCTGTCATAATCACAGCATGGGCCTACTTCACTCCCCCTCCTTTTCCCCTCACGTCCTCCACACGCTCCTCTTCATCCCCCTCTCCATCCACTGCGCACTCCTCCTCATCCTCTCTTTCTCCAGTCACCCCTTCCTTCACCCTCATACGCCCAGCTGTATTCTATCCCCCTAATTCACACGCGGTCAAGCACCCCACTCTCCACAGCTGCACTCAAGCCTTCCCTGATGGGGGGACTATTTCTACACCTCGACGCTGACCAGAAGCTGTCGTGGTATTAATTACCACTGCCCAGGACCGCCGTCCCTGCCTGGACGTCACCTGTTCCCGAAGAGGAACACTTGTTCTCCCGCTGCAACCCAGCAGCTCCCAAGACAAGCACCAGGACCGCTTGCTCGCTCACTGCCGCCGCGGCAGCCACAGGACAGAACATAACCCCGTTCTATTTCCCCCCAATTCCTGTGTTGCTCAATTGACATTAAACACCCTTGAAACCGCTCCTATCTCTTCTCGTGTATTCAGCAATTGGGCTGTGCTCCAGACCCCAGTTCTCACAATTCCCAGTGTCAGAAATACTGTGTCTGTTACTAGGTTTGAGTAAATTGTAATGAACCAAATGAAAATATCAATTAAATTGTTTGTATCTTTGACTGTGAATAACACCATGCTAAAATTGACCAGACCTGAAAAATCTAAGCAAATGAATAAATGGAAGATGATTAAACAGAAGGTTTTGTAGATATACAGTACTGAATTCTGCCATCCGGAGACATGCAATTTGAAATATGATTATAGAATATCAGGCCTAAAATGGTTATGTGATTAAAATGCGATTAATTAGATTAATTAATTAATTACAAATCCTGTAATTAATTAGATAAAAAAAATGTATCGCCTGACATCACTAGTTTGTATATAGTAGTTTGTCTGGATTTTGTTGACTTCAATGTTTTGTGTTTAGGACCCCCTCGAAAACTAAATGATTATCCCCAAACACATCTTGAAATGAAAAATGAAAAATTATTATTACCTCTAGAGAGGCTTCAGAACTTATATCCGAGGACATAATGAATTTCAGTTTCAGCACTCTAATATTTGGAGAGTTTTTAAATTTCACTATTACTTTTAGACGGTAGACTTCATAAATCGGACACGGTTCCCCTTGTGCATAAAAGTGTAACATAAAAATCCAGCCGTTCTTTAACAACAATACGCAGAGAACACAGTGATTGTTCTCTTGTCTCTTGGGACTAATGGCAGTGAAGCCCCCAGGGACCAGACAGGAGCACACTGCTCTGTTCTATAATACCACTCTGATGCCCTTATTGTAGTGACATAATGTGGTTTTAAACAGACTCTAATCTCATTAGCCCTTGTCTCAAAGAAAACCTCTCATACTTCCAACATTTGATTGCATCACACTGCGTAAATGCTCCCAACAATATAACCCTGGTATTGCAGCTTTCTCCTGCTGTGCGTGAGTGTGTGTGTAGAGTATGCTTTTTAGGGGTCCAAGCAGTGAAGCTACTGTGTGTGAGTGTGTGTGTAGAGCAGTGGCGTCGTTAGCCCTGGGCTTCCGGGGCTTTTGCCCCGGATGTGTTTCTCCTAGCCCCGGATCTAAAAAAAAAAAAAAAAAAAAAATGTTTAATTATTATTATTATTATTATTTTTTTATGGAAGCATCCCCATTGTCTGTGCTGAATGTTTGTTAGTGTTTGGTATTTTTCTTTGGTTTTTAGTACTTTTAAACATCGATTTTTAGCAAGTAGTAGTTTTCATTTGATCCTATATAATTTTAACATTCATCGATTTGTGGACGTTTTTTTTTTGTGTCTTAAAAGGCGCATTATAAATCAAATGCATTATTATTATTATCATCCAGGAGGGAAAAGACACTTTGGATAGTAGGGACTGCATCTCTGACTGTCCTGGCCAGGAAACACTTTGCAACTGTGATCTCCTCTGGCAGTAGTTGGATATTGTAATCAGGGCCACCTGGGAGAAATGCGAGGCCCTGTGCGAGATTTAACGCGAGGCCCCCCCCCCCCCCCCCCAGTCAACATATTCTTAAATAATAGCGCTGCCCGAGGCGGGGCATGATACAGTCAACATATAGCAAAAGAGAGAGCGAGAGAGAGCTCCCGTTCTACAGTCAATATACAGTGTACAGAGAGAGAGAGAGAGAGAGAGACACATTGGAAAGAAATTGAAATGCTATTTGGCCCTAAACAGAGAGTACACAGTGGCAGAATACCTGAGCACTGTGACTGAAGATCCTTGAGCACAGCCTAGCCATCGAGAAAGGCCGCCATAGGCAGACTGTGTGTGTTAGAAAGAGAGAGAGAGAGAGAGAGAGAGAGAACATGTGTGTTTGTCATGTGTGTGTGTGTTAGAGAGAGACTAGAGCATGTATGACAGATTCAAAAGGACAAAGATCAACACTTAAATCCAAGAGAGAGAGAGAGAGAGAGAGAGAGAGAGAGAGAGAGAGAGAGAGAGAGAGACACATTGGAAAGAAATTGAAATGCTATTTGGCCCTAAACAGAGAGTACACAGTGGCAGAATACCTGAGCACTGTGACTGAAGATCCTTGAGCACAGCCTAGCCATCGAGAAAGGCCGCCATAGGCAGACTGTGTGTGTTAGAAAGAGAGAGAGAGAGAGAGAGAGAGAACATGTGTGTTTGTCATGTGTGTGTGTGTTAGAGAGAGACTAGAGCATGTATGACAGATTCAAAAGGACAAAGATCAACACTTAAATCCAACAAGAAGAGGGTATACCAGAGAAACCAAAGCAGCAAGGAGCCAATGGCCGACATCAGCTAAATAGGCTAGCCAGGTACTGTGACACCAGGCCACACACAGCTTTGGCCAATGGCCCAACGCTACCCAAGCTACACAAACGACCATTCACACACAGCACATGTCGTATCTCCAAATGTTGTGAAGTAGCATATGTTTTGCCTGGAAAAAAACATCGTTATTAACAAAACATTCAGGAGGGGAAGGAAGGAAGAGTGGGGTAATGTCATGACATTTTCATTAATCCAAGTTACCTGCACGATGAACGCAGGGCGAAAGGCCGCAACACAGGTCTCCACGTTGACGAAAGGCCTCTCGCTGGCGGGACAAAAAGAAGCTATGGCCAGAGCCTTGTCATGGTGCAGGCCCGACTACATCTTCTGTCAAAGGGCCTGCTATTCTCAAGGCTAACTGATAGCATCAAACGAACGTTCCCAGCTGATGCTAAACAGCTAACTGGCTCACACAGTTAGCTACTAGTAGTATTAGCTAGTCGACCAGTTTGGCTCCAGAGAGAGAAAGAGAGATAGGGTCAGGTGACTCAGGTCCACGGCAGGTATATAATCATAAGTTGACTCACCATAACGCAGTATCAACGTGGAAGGAGCCTTTCTTGGCCCCACGGTGTAATTTCGGCGTATTGCTGCCTAACAGATTTATCTGCTCACAAGTTCTCTTCTCCTTCTTTTGAAAAGACATCCACTCGCCTCGCCTCGCTCCTCTGAATAGGTTAGCTAACGCTAGTTAGCATTTAGCTAAGCTAGCTACTAGCCGACATGGCTATACCATGAAAGGCTCCGGCCATTTGTCCCGCTAGCGAGAGGCCTTTCGTCAACGTTCCTTGGTGACCGACCGACTGATAATGACCGACCTCTTTCTTCGTCTTGGCTATTGGGCATAACTAAGCATAGTCAAAAGCTGCACGCGCGAAAATGTCAAACGCAGCCGACTCACGCTGCCGGCGTACTACACTGTCTACACATGATGTAAGTAAAACCCCTCCCTTCGTTGAAACCAATGCTGCTGCAGAACCCCAGAGGCTGAGCTCCAATAGTGAGTATGTCTGCAGCTGCAGGACTGCAGACCCAGGAACAAGTCAGACACATTCTACAAACGTGTCTAATGTGAAATATATAAGCATATAAGCAAAACTAGATTTTAGGTCTGTGATGAGGCCCCCCTTCCCGCGAGGCCCTGTGCGACCGCACTGCTCGCACACCCCCTGAGGCGGCCCTGATTGTAATGTATGGGGAGGGGTTGCAGCAATTCCACTGCGCGAAACTGGTCTGAGGCTGGATAACATGCCTGTATGCCTCTCATACGTTGTTCTCCAACTCATGAGAACCTGCTCTCAAGCTCTTGCAGCATTTTGTCGAGGACTGGATAGAACAGTCTCTGTCTCAGCTGATCTCCATGAGGTCTGAGCTTGTGCCACAAGATGACTCAACTACTCGTCCATCTTTTTCTGCTTCCTCCTTTGGCTGGTAGTATGTTCCTCAATCCCAAGGCCATTACATATATATGGCCTTTGTCCTGTCATACATGTCCACTGCCATCTCTGAGGTGCGATAACATTTGAGTGTGTCCTGCACTGTGCTTTTAAATAGTACAGATAGGTATTGAAGATGTGCACTTTAACGCAGCAGCACCTGGAGCCATCCATACCCATGTCCAGTGTCCACTGACAAAGACATGCTCATGATACTGTGATAAACTAAGCTTTAATCGAACCCTGGTTCATTTCCTCGGATAGTCCGGTTGGTTTGGGGTGGTGTGAAAGCTCATTCACTCTTGCAAGTGAACCCTGCTGCGGTTCATTTGAGATGTGAATGCAAAGCGGACCAAAGGCAGGAAAAGACCCCAAAATCTAATCTTTTTTTCATGAGAAGACTGAAACATTATGTATATAATTTTTTCGATTGCTTAAGCACGATTTTGAAAACAGGGCCCGGTGTTTCAAAACACTACACACAATTAGCACAACCACACACACAATTATCAGAACACCTCAGATACTTTGCTAAATTAAACACAAACTATACACTAATTTATAAAAACTACATTTTGTTACCATATGAAACACACGTTTCATATGACTTAATTCTGTTTGAACCAGTTACACACTGCTGTGCTTAACCTAAACCATTTAGCAATTTTACTTCTCAGTGAATAGAGTACTGTAAGTGAAGTACACAGAGAATGTGCAAATATACAATACATTCACCAAACACTACACAAGACCAATGCTGTAGACTGATGAAAATATAATTTACATTTATATTTTCATCAGTCTGCATCATTGGTCGTCTTGTGTAGTGTTTGGTGAATGTATTGTATATTTTCACGTTCTCTGTGTACAGTACTTCACTCTCCTTCCATTTTGGTTGAAGGCAGGTGAACTCACCTTTTTTATAGTGCTTACACCTGATTGGTGTATCTACAATTAAGCAATGGTGTGTTTGTGCATCTGATTGCTGTGTTTAACCAATTGGCTCATATGTGTGGTAATTTGACATTCTGTGTCTAATGTAATGCAAATGTGTTTAGTGTTTTGCAAATCTGCATAGGCTGTGCATAATGTTTGTTTGTTTATTTGCTTATGATTCTTAACTCTGTTTTTAGTTTGTTATTGGTGTATATGTGTGTATGTATGTATATGTATATGTATGTATGTATGCAGGGCCGGACTGGGGAAATAATTCATACCGGGAGATATAGCGCGAAATATAGCCCCAATCAGGCCACTTTTTAAGCGGGGGGTCTGGGGGTCCCCCACCAGGACATTTTTTGTTACAAAGACTTAATTTCCTGCATTCTGGTGAATTTTAGTGCATGTGAATCACAAACTAATGAGCCAACAATTGCTTAGTACAATGTACTGTTATGGACCTCAAATAAAACTGTTGTAGCACTAGCAATGCTACTCTCTCCACCTTCAAAAAGAAAAAAGCAAGAGCACAACATATTTTTCTATTTACTATTATAATACAGTTAACCACTCTCTCCTGTAAGGGCCTTTCTTTTTCTTTGTTTTATCCCTCTCTCCTCCACCCTTTCTCTTTCTTCCACTGTCCATCTTGACATCAACGTTAATTGACTTTCGCTCTACTGTATCTGTAACGGACCCTGTATATTGAGTGGCTTATAAACGTACTGATGGTATAATCACTGTTTTATTTATCCTTTTACATCGTATTACATTTCCTTTTAAAACAATAACATTCTCACCGTAAGAGATATGGCCTCATACGGGTCCATTAAAACTTGTTGCCTATTCCTTCTCTCGCAATGCACTGTCAAACTGTCAACAAAAGCCAGTGACAGCGACCGGAAAACACTGCCTCGCGACATGGATCTACATCAATTAAAGTCACACACACACAGGCTTCTATCAATTCTAATAACAAAAAAGTCCTGGATATTCATATTATATATAAATGTAAATATTCCTAAACACAAATATTACACAGGTAATTACTCAAAAAATAATAAACCATTCTTGGGGTTATTTACACTCCCACCAAATTATAATGTTTTTCTTTTTCTTTTCCTTTTACTAAAAGTAAACCTTCAAAACATATAATTCAATTCAAAACAATATCACATGTCATCAATGCATAGTGCTTAAACAGCTTCTAGCAATAAAACCAATTTCTGGACAGGCCGCTCCACTATGGAGGGCCTGCCGTTGCGCTCTCCTTTGTGGTTCAGTCCCTTATCTCCAAGCAAGATCTTGACCCGTCTCACAAGTCCATCCTTGCCCTGAATGACTTCTGAGACGCTCCCAAGCCTCCATTGGCTTCGTGGCAAGGTGTCATCTTTGTCCATGACTACATCACCGACTTGCAGGTTCCTTTTAGTGTTATGCCAGCACTGTCTTGTCATGATGCTGTGGAGGTACTCCGTTTTCCATCTACTCCAAAATTGTTCTGTCAAGTATTGAACCTGACGCCATCTCTTTCATCCATACAGATCCTCTCTTTCGAATTTGCCAGGTGGAGGCAAGGCTGCAGTGGATTTCATTGTGATCAGGTGGTTGGGAGTAAGTGGCTCTAAACTATTTGGGCTGTTTAGAGTATCGACCGTGAGTGGACGGTTGTTCACAATAGCCATGGTCTCATAAAAGAAGGTGCGCAATGACGCATCACTGAGCCTGCCAGGGGCGAGCAGCAGAGTGGCACTGAGGATGCTTCTCACAGTTCTTATTTGCCGTTCCCACACGCCTCCTGCATGGCTGGGATGAGGTGCATTCGTTACAAAGTCACACTGCTTTTCTGTGAGAAATGTGTTCAGTCTGTCTGTATCCAACTCGTTCAAAGCAGCATTCAGTTCGTTTTTTGCACCCATGAAATTTGTGCCTTGGTCGCATTTAATTTGTCGCACAGCACCTCTTAATGCAATGAAGCATCTCAGTCCATTAATGAAAGTGTCTGTGGACAAGTCTTCCAGCATCTCAATGTGAATGGCTCTAGAGCAGAAGCAGGTGAAGAGCAATCCATACCTTTTCTCTTGTTTTCTTCCTTGCTTTGTCAAAAAGGGGCCAAAACAGTCCATCCCACAGTATGTGAACGGTGCCGTGGGTTCTGTTCGTTCAACAGGCAAGTAACTCATCCGTTGGCCTTCAACAGGCCTTCTCAGCCTTCGACACGTCACACAGTGACGGATGTAGGTTGCGACAGCTCTGCTCAGTCCACAGATCCAATAGCCACTGGACCTAATTTCATTGATGGTGAAGCCTTTACCCTGATGTTTCACTCTTTCATGATGATGGGCGATGATCAGATTCGTCATGTGATATCTCTGAGGAATGACAGTTGAGTGTTTGAATGTGCTCTGGAAAGATGAACGGCTGAGCCTGCCTCCGACCTTAAGCACACCCTCTGTGTCCAGGAAAGGGTCTAGGTGATGCAGCTTGCTGTGTCTTGGTAGCCGATGTCCTTTGCTTAGTAGCTTTATCTCATCTCCGTATGCTTGGCTTTGTATGTCCTTGATGATGAGTCTCTCTGAACTTTGTCTTTCATCAACTGTTGAGAGGTCACATGATTTGACTTTTCTTGCACGCCGCAGGAGATGCGCCACTGCCTTGATGGCCTGAGACCAGGATGAAAACTTGTTCAGTCGGTCTACAAGGCTGACATGTTCTGAGCTCTTTGTCTGAAAGGTCTGAGCCTTTTTGACTTCTGGGTCACCGACGGGTAGTTCTGACGGCACCTCGGTTGGCATTTCTATCTCCTTTTTCCATAGAAAGCTAGGGCCAGTGAACCAATCAGAAGAGAGCAGCTCCTCTACTGTTTTCCCCCTGGATGCATAGTCTGCTGGGTTTTCATCAGTAGGTACGTGAAACCACTGCTTGGGGTCTGAGTCATGACGGATTTTCTGCACCCTGTTTGCCACAAAGGTGTGAAAGCGGCGAGCTTCATTATTAATGTAGCCTAACACAACCTTTGAATCCGTACAAAAGAACTCTTCTACATTACAGTATCCTAATTCTTCTTTGAGCATATTGCTCACGGTGACTGAGACAACTGCTGCGGTAAGTTCTAACCTGAGTATTGTTGTGACCTTCAGTGGCGAGACGCGCGCTTTCCCCATAAGAAGAGCAAAGTGAATGTTTCCTCTTTCATTCTTCAGTCTCATGTAAGTGCATTGGCCATAGCCTGTGGTGCTGGCGTCTGAGAAATGATGTAGTTGTGTTTTGATCACCTTTCCAAAGCGAGCTACGTGTATCCTTTCCATCTTAGCAAGGTCATCTTTCCATTTCTCCCACCGTGGCTTCAGTTGCTCTGGAATCGGGTCATCCCATCCTGTTCCTTGATGGCACATTTCCTGGAGAATCTTCTTTCCATTGAGGACGTAGGGAGCTACGAAGCCCAGCGGGTCGTATATGGAGGCGACAGATGACAGGATGCCACGCCGTGTCGCTGGCTGGTTCTTTGATGTGACTTTAAAGGTGAAACAGTCACTCTCGACATTCCAGTTTATTCCCAATGCTCTTTCTAGGGCTGTGTCGTTGAATGTGAGATTATTTGCCTTAATGTCTGTGGCGAGTTCTGTTGAGGGAATGCTCTGGAGAACAGCACAGTTGTTCGACACAAATTTGTGGAGGCGTAAACCTCTCTCTGCACACAGCTCACGTGCCTCTTTTGCCATTTGAATGGCCTTTTCATCAGACTCAACACTGGCAACACCGTCGTCTACATAAAAGTCTCTGGTAATGAACTGAGACCCTAATGGGTGTGTGTAACTGTGTTCTTTGGCGAGCTGCTTCAATCCGTAGTTTGCACACCCTGGTGAAGATACAGCTCCAAAAAGATGGACCTTCATCCTGTATTCTTGAGGTGGGGTGCTTAGGTTGCCGTTCTCCCACCAAAGGAAGCGTAGGTAGTCACGGTCCCTCTCTGAGACGTGAAACTGATGAAACATCTTTTCTATGTCACACATCAGTGCAATGCCATGCTGACGGAAACGAATCAGTACACCTGTGAGATTGTTGATCATGTCTGGGCCTGCGAGAAGGTGTTAATTTAGGCTACTTCCCTTGTACTTTGCCAAGCAGTCGAACACTACTCTCAGCTGCTCAGGCTTTTTGGGGTGATATACACCATGGTGAGGTATGTACCATTTTTCTCCATTGGTGCCTTCAGTACGTACCTCCTCTACATCACCCCTGTCGATGATGTCCTTCATGTAGTTGGTGTAGTCCTTCTTGTAACTTTCATTTCCATCGAACTTCCTTTTCAGGTGACTGAGCCTCACAGCAGCAAGTTGCTTGTTATCTGGTAAGCATGGCCTCTCTCTGAAGGGGAGTGGCATCTCGTAATGTCCATGTTCGTTTATCTTTATGTTTTCCTTCAATTTGTCTAGAAAGATCAAATCCTCTTGAGAGACCATTTTGTCGTTTCCCTGAGTGTCTCTGAAATCCGTTTCAAGGATTCTGATTGCATCCATTGGAGTCACTGCAGGCATCTCCTTCATGGTTACTCTGTGACAGTGACCGGTTGACAGTTGTGGAGAGTGTGGTGTTGAATAGCCAACGATACTCCACCCTAAGTCTGTGAGAATGGCAAAGGGTTCATCATCTGTTCCTGTTATGACCCGCCTGGGTACAAGACTTCTTGGACAATTGTAGCCTATCAGTAGCCCCACTTCACAACTGAGGAGAGGCCGTATTTGGTCTGCGATCGCTGTGAGGTGGTGCCATCTTTTGGCCGTTTCATGTGTTGGTATGTGTTCTCTATTTACAGGTATGCAGTCTTTGGTGTAAGCAGGAGGCAGATTGATGTGCTCAATGGAGTTGAATCCTCTCACACGCAGGCCAGATGTCCGCTCACTTTTAAAGACCATATTTTCACCCATCATGGTAGTGAGTTTCAGTTTGACTGGGCAAGTAGTCAGCTGTAGTTCTTTACATAGATCTTGCTTGATGAATGTTGTGTCGCTTTGTGTATCTAACAGAGCGTACACACGTTTTTCTGTGGATGGATTCTCATCTTTAGACACCCACACCGGCACGATCATGGAGCTGTTTTCTGACTGACCTTGACTGGTGACTTTGAGGGACAGAGCAGGTGTTGGTTCCATTTCACTGCGTCGTGATGAATTTTCCCTTTTTGCTCTTTCATTGTAGCTGTCATTGTGAAGACAGGTGGGATGTCGTCCTTTGCATGAGTCACATGTGTGGCGATGCCGGCACTCCTTAGCGCTGTGACCAGGCTTAAGACATCCATAACACAGTCTTTTCTCTTTGACGTATGTCCTTCTGTGTTCCAGTTGCATTTTCATGAAGTCTGGACATTTGCAAAGCTGGTGACTGATATCCTGACATAGTATGCAAGGGGCCATGATCCTTTCTTTTGTTGTTGTCTGTTGATTATTTTCCACCACTGTTTGTGTGTTGAAAGCGCTAGCTTTGTTTCCTTTGCTTACCCTTGTGTTCAGTCTGTCTTGATTGGATTCAGCTGAATGGAGAGCAAAGAAGGAGGTGATTGGATTGCAGGCAGTTTCAGCCTCCATAGACATGAACTTGGCGAAGTCTTCAAAGCTGGGAAAATCCTTTCCCTCCCTGAGACGCGCTGTCACCTGCCGGTTCCAACTTGAGGCCATCCACTCTGGCAGCTTCCGTATTAACTTTTGATTTTCCTCACAGTCGTTTAGGATATTTAAACCCTTTACATGGGGCATGGTCTGCACACAGGCGTTTAAGTAATCTGAGAAGGTCCTCAGCCCTTCCGCATCCTTATGCTGTATTTTTGGCCAGGTGGATAGCTTTTCTCTAAAGGCCCTTTGAATGATGAAAGGTTGGCCGTACCTCTGGTTGAGCTTGCTCCATGCGTCACTGTACGCTTCGCTGTCGCTGCGATAGAATGTCCCTTCTAGGCATTTGTTAGCTGCGCCACCTATATATCTCTTGAGGTAGTGCAGCTTGTCGGCAGGGGAAATATTTTTACCATCTATGAGAGACATAAATGAAGACTTCCATTCAACAAAGTCAATTGGATTGCCATTAAATACGGTAGGCTCCGGCATTGGAAGTCTGTTAATAGCAATGCTGTCCTGGATAGCCTGTGCTAGGCAAATTACATCAACAGGAGGAGATTGAGGGGCAGCTATGCGAGGGTGCATTGTTGCAGGGGGGTTGGAGCTGAATGGCAGAGAGACATGGGCAGACCGAACATCAGACTCCTCTTTCACTTCTCTGTCGTAAACTTCAAATCTTGCTTGGGCAGCCTTTAAGTCTTTTTCAACTTGTAATCTTTCCAATTCGGCCTTGTGTTCATCCAATTCCTTCCTGTGTTCTTCCTCTAAAGCTCTGATTTTTTCCTTTTGTCTCTTTTCCTCCAATAGCATCTTATATTCAGCCTCCTTTGCAGCTAACTCTTTTTTTAAACTTTTTTTTTGCCATTTTTTTATTGATGAAAACGCATAATATGGTTTTTACCTATACATTCGGATCATCAGTTCAGCACTTGCACTGTTGGTGGGTGAGCCTAGTAAAGGATGTCGCATTGCGTTCATCTTCAATGAATGGACCAATGCAATAGTCTACCAAAGCCCCCCCTCTCTCTCTATATATCTCACACACACACACACACACACACACACACACACACACACACACACACACACACACACACACACACACACACACACACACGCACACACACACACACACACACACACACACACACACACACACACACACACACACACACACACACACACACACACACACACACACACACACACACACACACACACACACACACACACACACACACACACACACACACACACACACACACACACACACACACACACACACACTTCAGAAACAAACATAGTATCAATGAGAGCATCAATAATACACCTGAGTGATGTCTAGTAAAAAAAAAAAAAAAAAAAAGCTTGGAATCATCCTAAGCTACCCCCCCCCCCCAGCTACGCCCCTGTATGTATGTATGTATGTATGTATGTATGTATGTATGTATGTATGTATGTATGTATGTATGTATGTATGTATGTATGTATGTATGTATGTATGTATGTATGTATGTATGTATGTATGTATGTATGTATGTATGTATGTATGTATGTATGTATGTATGTATGTATGTATGTATGTATGTATGTATGTATGTATGTATGTATGTATATGTGTATATATGTATATTTGTACCCTCGTTGGGGCCCCTTGGACCATATCAATGTTTTATCTGGCTAAATAAAGGTTAAATAAATAAATAAGAAACTGATGATTTGGTCCTGTTAACTTTGAATTTTCTATGGGGACTGCCCAGATCCCTCTCATGGACCTGGACCTCACTTTAAAAAACTCGAATCTAGTTATTCAGTATTCATCTCTAATTACTCTAAAATTGCGTATTTCTGTGTGTGAAAAAAAATAATAATAAGTTTTCTAACCCTAAAAACGCCCCTGGTGTAGAGGATGCTTTTTAGGGGTCCAATCAGTGAATCTGCGGGAACCTTATTGTATTTGTAAGGATTATTATTATAATTATTCTCTGCTAAAAGCATGTGCAGATCATAAATAAGTAAGTAAGTAAGTCCCAGAGGAACCACATTTGGTAGGTGGGTTCCTATGGCCGCCCACTACTCAGGCAAGGCCATGTCGGCCAGATGGTGGTGCTATAATAAGAAAAGAAAAGGCCATAACTCCCACACCTTAAGTCCAACTGACCTAATGTAATGCACATATGCAGCTGAAGGTGCTCTACAACTTTTCCTCTGGGGCCACCCATGTGTGCCATACTGAATTGCCGCCATTTTACGTTTTATACAACACGATTTTTTTCCCTGAGACTTTTTCAATTTGTGTCCTATCAACACCAAAGTATTCAGACAGCATAAGGAGCTGGAGATACACAAACTGAAGAAAGGATTTTTTATATTAATACACAGTTTGGCCGCTGTCAAACTTCTCAAACTTCAACGAACTTCTCGAACTTCAACAAACTTCTCGAACTTCAACGAACGTAAAGATAAAATCTTTGAACATGATGTGTGAATAGTATGTTCTAGAGGTCTGTAATCTTCTGAGGTACCTATAGTAAATTATGAAGTCCATCACTCTTACACTTTTATTTTTCAAAATGTACAAAATGTGTCATTCTCGTTAAGAACCTCTGATTAAATTGAATACACTTGTAGTCAGGCCTATAAAGCCACTGAAGCATCTGGGCTGCTCTCTCTCATTTCTCCTCTGGAACGTTCTCTTTCTACAGTTCAAGTCGATTGATCAGCATGCTATGCTAACTATGCTATGCATGCTGACTGGCTATAACAATATGATATAAGGACATACAAATTAATTAGCCTTATATGATAATCTGCTATTGTACTTGTTCTGAAGGTCCAGATTAATTAATTATTAGACTCAGTTCTACAGAAGTCAGTGGTAGATTAGGCTATCACCTAAAGTCCACATTTATTATTTTCTATACCTTATTATGTTGCTTATTTGTATAAGAGATATATATTTACACTGTTTATTTACTTGAGAGTATTTTTATTATTCACCCATTTCATAAGACCTGCGTGTAAATGCCCCAGTGTGTTGGGGCGGGAGAAAAAAAGCTACAGTCCAGTGTGTAATTTACAAGAGAGCAGGTTTTGCTCGTGAGCTGTAATTGGAAACGGTATCGTAATATAGTTTATGGAGAAGTGGAGTAACGTACTCTGACATAGATCTGCCGACGTGCAGATAATAACGGACGGTGAAGAGACATTGGGCTGAGTTTGGTTGCGTCTGGATTCAGCTAGCTACCACGGACTGTGTGCTGGTTAGCCCTATAGCATAAAGCGCTAGCTAGCTATTGAACCCAAAGCTCTGGCGTTTGGACTATAAGAAGATTACCCGACGGTCTCCCACGAGTCTGCATCAGCCCCTGGAGTAGGAACTCCAGAGAACATCGTCTCCATCCTCGTCTTTCTCTTACTGTCTATCACCACTGACTATCAATTGTATACTGTATAGTAATTCGGATATTGGTTGCACATAAATTGTATTAGATTAGGGACATTGATGTTATATATTACATGTGTATTTCATGTTAAGCATTACATGTAATAATTATACAACTTGGTAGGTACCCCTGTCCCCTCCCATTTAATAGAGTGTCACATTAAATAGATGTAATCTTCATGGTGAATTGTCAAGTTCGACCGCGCTCTCAAGGTCTGACACTGGGTGCTGTAATCCCATAAAGTTGAATATCAAGAAAGCAGGAAAGCCGGACCAGCACTCTCAGTAATCTTCATGGTGAACCCTTGACCTTTCCTCTAGTGCCACCATCAGGCCAAGCTTTCAGTTTTCAAATCAGACGTAGGCTATAGTCACAAAACCTGCTGTGAACATTCATGACCCCTAGAGGAACCACCACGTTGAGTTTGGTCATTCACTTACCTATTCTCTAGCGCCACCATCAGATGGACAAGTTAGCTGTAAAGGAATGTGAATCCCTACCCACATTCAAAACCGCTCTTAAAGAGCACCTACGGGAGGCTGCAATTCGAAACTGGCCACCGTAAATGCCCAAAACCCCCACCACCTCCTAATAGACAGTCTCCTCCCCACTGCATGTATATATTCCCTCCCCGCCGTATGTATATTTCTCTCCCACCCACCCACCCCCTCCTAATGTACAGTCCCCTCCCCATCATATGTATATACTCTGTCAGGATCTAGGGGTAACAGTACTGTATATTTGAATACCGTTTAAGTCACAAATGTATCAGTACTAAATACCTATATGTCCCTATGCCATAAATGTCATGTATGTTGTGTATGTCATAAATGTCTATGTAACTGAGGGGTTACAAAACCCTGACTGTATTAAAGATTGTGATAGATTAAACCACTGCTAATTATTATTATTATTACTTGCCAGACAGTACAGTTATTATATGGCAGACAATCAGAATAAGACGGCACGGTGACAAGGAAATATCATTTATAGTATTTATTATTATGCAGCAATATACAAAATGGGAATTACTTAGTCGCGCTTTTATGGCGAAGAATATGAGAAAGTCAGTGAGTAGCAAAGTCTGAAAGCAAAGTGAATGAATAATTCCTAAGCTGGGTATACTAGACCAAACGCCGCCTGGCGTGGGATGGCAATATAGGGGGGCAAACGAGGGTACCGCTGGAGACAGGTGATATCCTCCCAGAGTTGTAAGCTCCAGGAGAAGGAAGAAGGTACGGATACTCAGGCTGTTCACTTGAAGAAAGGGGGTTCTCATACGGTTCCGGTCCTTATAATCCAAGTGCTCAGTAGCAAGGTAATAGCTGTAATCCAATTGCTCGATAGCAATGACGATAACCAGCTAGCTTCGGTCCTTGAAGCTAGCCCGAGGTAAGATCTTCAAGGTGGTTAAATCCAAACGACAGTGGGTATTAACGATGCTCTTCTCCACGGTAGTACGTTCCACAATCACTATAATCCAACCAATACTGGTTCTATGATATCGCCGCTGTAGGTTCCAATATGCACATGTCCAGTAGTTCTGCGACTAGGCCCTCCTCGTGTGCTGGCACTAATTACTAAGTCCACACACACTTGCTAAGGTTTTACACTAGCTACTAAACGAACGAACTGCTTGTTAATGCTGCACACCGAACTAACTGCTGTAATACGATTCACACTAAATGACGACTCTTTACTTCACATTAAGCTAGGTCGAACTTGATGTTACTGCATTAGATCTGACACTTTCACTTGTTCACTTCGCACTTCACGTGTTTAGGTTTCACTAGATTAGGTTCACACTACGGCTGCTGCGCCTTCCACAATATATACTCAGAGGGCTTTCTAGTGCCAAGCCTCAGCTCTCGTCTGGAATCAATGCGCCGGCACCAGGCATGTTCCAACATGCCCAGACTCGCCTTTGAACCTGACTTCAGGGGCGCGTTGCCTGGCGCCGAGAACGTCAAGGGCATTATCCAATGAGGAAAGTGAATATTACTAGGATTCAAACGCAGGCTTAAAGGGATATAGCTTATATATATATAAATAATATACAAGGTATATAAAACAATAAAACGTAGATTCTCAGTGTTAATCTGGCCCTTCACAACAGCCGCCTCCTAATTAGTCCGCACCTAATTAGTTAAGGGAGACAGATTAATTGCTCCATACTTGTTGTGAGGAGTAGGTCAATCTACAAAGTCAGTGAGTCATGGTCGTCATCAGGGGAGTCAGGGAGCTTCGGCAACTCTATCAGCTTCGCCACAGGTCGGGTGTAAGTCCGCCCTTGGACTATGACTTCTGCCGCTCTGACCTTCCCATCGGCACCAGTAATCAATCTGCTCACGCGGCCGGCCGGCCACGTAGCTCGGGGTAGTGACTGGTCTATGATCATAACGACTGTGTCCACCTTCAGGTTGTCCCTGTCCTTTACCCACTTCTGACGGGCTTGGAGATATGGTAGATAGTGGAGGAGGACCAGCAGAAGCTCTGCTCTTTTCTACCGGGAAGGGCTAATCCCTCAGAGTGCATTGGCATGATGGGCACAGGGACCGCTGTAGTAGGGGAGTTAGACGACAAGACAAAATTCCCCATGCTGTTCCAGAACAGAACACTTCTGATGAATGCACGTACCACAGACGATACGAACGCAAACTATAGTATCAATCCACAGTTCTCTGGACGTATATCCCATCACGCAGGGCTCACACAAGCAATAAGGGTACAGAGGACGGTCGATGTGGGCCAGGTAAAGACGTATGGGTCAGCGGATATCGACGGTGCAAGAGGTAGAGTGGGCAATACCGATACCAGAGAGATAGACCTGGACAGACCTATATTCAAACCGGCCCCTGCCAACAGTGACGTGTCATGTTCCAATCTGGGGGTTCCAGTATGTAGACGCCCGCCTCCACAGGTATTCTTTCGGGTTCTCCCCACCTTAGGTGTAGATGGTATGTCTGAGATGACACAAACTGTCAGCTGCACAGTAAAGGTATCCATATTATGGAAGATCAAAAAGACGCCTCACACAAAACAGAACTGGGCAGGTTACATTCCCAATACCCCGGGACCGGGGGGTCTGTACCTAGTTGAAGGCGGTCACCCTCCATCTATCGTCCGCCAGAACGTAAAATATTGGGAGGATAATCAGATTACAGGACCCAAGATGGCAACATATTAATGTAACATCATACAATGTAATGTGATACCTAAATATGTCATTGTCCTTCAATAAAGAATAATTAAACGCAAAGGTATTCGTCTGTATCTTATTCACAATAAGAGTCATTTAATAAGACATGTCAGCATGTCAAAGAGGGCCATATCAGATTACAGGACCCAAGATGGCAACATAATAATGTAACATCACACACCGTAATGGGCTGCATAAATATGTCATTGTCCTTCAATTAAGAATCATTAACGCAAAGGTATTTGTCTGTATCCTATTCACAATAACAGTCATTTAATAAGACACTCAGCATGTCAAAGAGGTCATATTAGAAGACATCTGCCATATTCCATAAACTAAACATAGACTGTATTCAGTAGTGGTGCAATGTACCCATCTGCATGAGCCTTATATAGATGGAAGGCAGTGAGCCACAACCACTAATCACACACACACACAGAGAGAGAGAGGATCTACGTCAGAGGCATACACCCCTCATAACTCAACTTCACAATTTTATCCAAGTATTGAAGCCTAACTAGCCTCATGCAGCGATCCTGTGACTGAACTTGCAAATCCCTCCCCTTGTCCTCTCGTCCAATGTCCTGTCTCCTGCTGTGCCACGTGTCCTTCCCCCCTCCTTCCTCCTCCCCCAGCCCCTCCCTGTGCGCGCAAGAGCTATCCAGAGAGAGAGAGAGAGAGAGAGAGAGAGAGAGAGAGAGAGAGAGAGAGAGAGAGAGAGAGAGAGAGAGAGAGAGAGAGAGAGAGAGAGAGAGAGAGAGAGAGAGAGAGGCGGGGCCGGCCGATAGATTGATGGGTGGGGGCGGCCCCCCCCATCAATCTATGGCCGGCCGGCCCCGCCTCTCTCTCTCTCTCTCTCTCTCTCTCTCTGGATAGCTCTTGCGCGCACAGGGAGGGGCTGGGGGAGGAGGAAGGGATTTGCAAGTTCAGTCACAGGATCGCTGCATGAGGCTAGTTAGGCTTCAATACTTGGATAAAATTGTGAAGTTGAGTTATGAGGGGTGTATGCCTCTGACGTAGATCCTCTCTCTCTCTCTCTCTGCATGTGTGTGTGTGTGTGATTAGTGGTTGTGGCTCACTGCCTTCCATCTATATAAGGCTCATGCAGATGGGTACATTGCACCACTACTGAATACAGTCTATGTTTAGTTTATGGAATATGGCAGATGTCTTCTAATATGAACTCTTTGACATGCTGAGTGTCTTATTAAATGACTGTTATTGTGAATAGGATACAGACGAATACCTTTGCGTTAATGATTCTTAATTGAAGGACAATGACATATTTATGCAGCCCATTACGGTGTGTGATGTTACATTATTATGTTGCCATCTTGGGTCCTGTAATCTGATATGGCCCTCTTTGACATGCTGACATGTCTTATTAAATGACTCTTATTGTGAATAAGATACAGACGAATACCTTTGCATTTAATTATTCTTTATTGAAGGACAATGACATATTTATGCATCCCATTACATTGTGTGATGTTACATTAATATGTTGCCATCTTGGGTCCTGTGATTTGATCCCTCTTCCAGTATTGTGCGTTCTGGGAGACGACAGAGGAGGAGATACCGCCTGCAACTAGGTTCAGACCCCCCGGGCCCGGGGCATTGGAAATGTACCCTGCCCAGTTCTGTCTTGTGTGAGGCGTCTTCTTAATCTTCCATAATATGGATACCTTTACTGTGCAGCTGACAGTTTGTTTCATCTCAGACATACCATCAACACCTAAGGTGGGGAGAACCCGAAAGAATACCTGTGGAGGCGGGCGTCTACATACTGGAACCCCCAGATTGGAACATGTTACGTCACTGTTGGCAGGGGCCGGTTTGAATATAGGTCTGTTCAGGTCTATCTCTCTGGTATCGGTATTGCCCACTCTACCTCTTGCACCGTCGCTATCCGCTGACCCATACATCTTTACCTCGTCCTTACCGGCCACCTTTTGTACCCTAATTGCTTGGGTGAGCCCTGCATGATGTGAGATACGTCCCGAGAATGTTGGATCTAATTTGTATAGTGCGCTCGTACTGTTGTTGTTACGTGCATTCATCAGAAGCGTGCTGTTCTCGAATAGCATGGGGAACGTGTTCTCTGCGTCTAACTCTCCGACGACAGCGGTCCCTGTGCCCATCATGCCAATGCACTCTGAGGGATTAGCCCTTCCCGGTAGAAAGGAGCATAGCTTCTCAGGATCCTCTGTCATGATTTTATTGAGGTCGTCACTATTACATTTGTAGGCGTAATCAGGCTGCCATGGTGGTATGGTATAAATGTTGTTCTGAACCCATTCACATTCCAGACCGTACCTCACCTTGATGTTCCCCTGCTGGTTGATAGCCTCCACTACACCTGCCTCTATCACTGGCATCATGATCTGTGCTTGGTTGTGTCTCCACATCCTCCGTCCGTTCCTGTCGTCCTGTCTGTACACCATCTGAGGAGGGGCCGGGTCCGGCCGCCCCATCAAGAGGTAGTTTGGGGTGCTGGGTTCGAGGTCAGCTACGTCGCTTGGAGCGTAGCTGAGGGGGGTGGAGTTCGGAACTCCCTCTTCTTGAGCCCACGGTTCTCTCACAGGCATCGCGTCTAATGTCCATAGCCTCTCAACGGGCTGTACGAGAGAGTGGCCTGTGTCGCTCACCTTTGTGTAAAGGCAGCGTGTGGACGTTGGTTGGCTGGCAGGTCCGTAGAGGGGGCCCTGGAGCGTCCACCCCAGTCGGGTCTTAACCGCGGCTGGGCATCCTTTGGGTCCGATGTGGGCCGCCTCGATTGGGACAATGAGGTCCGCGTGGTCGGAGCCTATGAGCAGGGTCGGTGTGGCGCCGTCGATGAGCAGTATAGGCAGTCTGCGTAGGTGCGCGTATTTCTCCATCAGCTGTGGGATGGGGTAGTCATAGCGTGACAGACCTATGTCGTGGCTTGTAAATGCCTTAGTGATGCTGTACCGCTTCTCAGGCTGCTCGACCGCTGCTATTGTGAATGAGACGTTTTCGCCCTTTATGGTCTTTAGGTCTCGCCGAATGGTACGGACTGTCATTGTTTCTTCGGTACCCCGCAGGCCCAACTGGGTTGCGGCGGAAGCGAGGAGGAGAGTCTTTTCTGACCCGCCGTCGAGGACGGCGTAAGTGTCCAGGACCTTGTCCTCGTAGCTCAGGAGCACTCTGACCACCTTGATGAGCACTCGGGGGCTCCCACTATACGTGGGGTCGATGTGGAGCACTCCTGTTGGTGAGTTGCCTGGTAGGGCTAGTCTTCTCTTGTGGGCCTCGCGCAGTGTATCGCGGTAAGCGTGGTCCTGTGTGTTAGTCTTACTCCACTGATCCATTTCGGCGGGGGTCAGTTTCTGGTATGCGTCGCACCGTAACTTGGAGTGTCCGCTGCGGCAGTAAGTACACCAGGGGGAGGGCCAATGGATCTTCTGTAGTGGTGGGTAAATATTCCCTTCCTCTGTGGCAGGGGAGTTGTGACTCGTCTGTGATGACACCGCCTCGGCCTGGTACATCACTGTGACGGGCCTACTTTGGTTTCCTGGTGGGCGTTTATTGCTCTCATGCAGTACTTCCAGGTGGGCGCCGTCACACTTGCCGCACCTTCTCTTGAGGCGGCACTCGGCTGCCATATGGCCGCGCGCGCAGCGGAAGCAGCGGCGTTTATCCTTAAGCCACTGACTTATTTCGGCTGTAGTTAGTTCTTTGAAGGCGTCGCACTGTGACAGCTGGTGTTCACTGTCACAGTACTGACAGGCAGCCTTCCAGTTCTCCTTGGCGTGGGGGTTGTGGCTCGTCTGCCGTGACACAGCCTCGGCCTGGTGCATCACGGTCACGGACCGGCGGTTGTCGTTGAACCTTCTCGGTCCATCTTTAGGGTTAGAGCCACCCCACGCGAACGTGTCTAGTCGTAGACTGCTGACCTCCCTGGCTAGGAAGTCAGCAAGGTCTAGGAGGGATGGTTCTGGGCCGTGGGGGTCACGGTGGTCTCTCTGCCGCCGAAAGCGCTCTTGACGGGCTGAGGGGAGCTTCTCCAGTATCCGCTCCACGTTGGAGTTGGCGTATAGCTTGTGTATCCCCTTCTCTCCTTGTGACCCGAGCATCCCTACCAGGGATTGTACTTGTATAGATAGGTCATCTAGGGCTCTATTGTCTTTAGCTGGGGGGAGGCGGTCGATCTCCCGTATTTCTTGAATTACATAGTCCCATACGCGTCCATAGCGCGCATCGAGGGCCACCAGGGCATCAGAATAGGGGGTTCTTGAGCTCGAATATGCCAGCGCTATGTTATGCGCTCTGGGTACTTTAAGGTGCTTGAGAAGGATGGCATATTTATAAGACTCATCATGTACCTCGGACATAATAGTCTCTAAACACATGCGTAGTTCAGTATACTGTGCTCTGTCCTCACGCGTAAAGTCTGGGAATGTGGGTGTTCCAAGGTAAGATGCCATGGATGGCTGGGACACCGATGAGCGTAGTGGGAGAGGCCTCCTGGGCGAGTCTCCCCATATGGGTGGTCGTGGGTTAGTGCTGGGTGGGAACCAGAGGCCGGGCCCCCAGGTGCTGCTCCTCGGTGCTGACTGTGTATTAAACTCACCCCTGGGTTGGGTCGGGGGTTCGTAACGCAGCGGCTCGGGGCTGAGGTCGGGGCTGTACTGGGCCTCCTGGTCCGAAATAGGTTCGTGCTGGGGGGCTTGAGGTTCTCCCTCGTCCTCCGCTAGGCCTTGAAGTTTCTTAGTCAGTTTCTCGGCGACGTAGGCAGGATCTTCCCGTTGGCTGGGTCCTGTATAGATTTGTCGGGGAGGGGTATGTGCCCTCGACCCGTGCCGTGATGATCTCCGGGAGCTCCGGGTGGAGGAGTGGGGAGTCGCCCTCTGGAGCAATTGCTCCATCATCTGCACCTGCAGCCTGTCTCTTTCCATCTCGCGCTGTGCATTGGTGGCGTCACGCTGTGCATTGGCGGCGTCGCGCTGTGCATCGCGTTGCGCGTTGGCGGCGTCTCGCTGCATGTTTTCTTCAGCCTGGAGGCGCCTCTCTTCCAGTCGGATGTGTTCGCGCTCGCTCTGCTGTTGCGCTTGGAGACGTTCTCTTTCCACTGCAGAATGTTCGCGCTCACTCTGTTGTTGCGCTTGGAGACGGTCGCACTCACCCTGGATGCGGTCTCTTTCGGTTGAAGCTGTCAGTGTGGCGATCAAGGCTTGTGCTAGCCCCGGGTCTCTACTTGGGGATGACGCCGAAGATGGTGATCTGGAGTTGACAGGGCTTGTCGTTGACCTGTTCTCTTTATGCTCTCCGAGGTCCATCTCGAGGGCGCCGTCTCTTATCTTCTCCCGCGCCCCGAGGTCCATCTCTGAGACGCGGTACTCTTCTCTTTGGTGCGCGCTGAGGTCTATCTTGGGTGCGCGCTCTTTGGTCTCTTGCGTTCCGAGGTCCATCTCGGTGGCGCTGTCTTTATCCTCTGGCGCTCCGAGGTCCATCTCTGTGGCGCTGTGGTCTTTGGGTATAGTCACGTCATGTCCCGCTTGTCCCCCCCCGTGAGCTAAGTCAGTTTTGTTTGAACCTGCTGGGGTCTCTACTAGTGGGGCCGACAAGTCGATAGGATTGGGCATGCTTAAACTATTAGTTGTATCCGTGCTTAACGTCTTTTTAGATAAGCTAGGAGGTTGAACCTTCTCGGTCCATCTTTAGGGTTAGAGCCACCCCACGCGAACGTGTCTAGTCGTAGACTGCTGACCTCCCTGGCTAGGAAGTCAGCAAGGTCTAGGAGGGATGGTTCTGGGCCGTGGGGGTCACGGTGGTCTCTCTGCCGCCGAAAGCGCTCTTGACGGGCTGAGGGGAGCTTCTCCAGTATCCGCTCCACGTTGGAGTTGGCGTATAGCTTGTGTATCCCCTTCTCTCCTTGTGACCCGAGCATCCCTACCAGGGATTGTACTTGTATAGATAGGTCATCTAGGGCTCTATTGTCTTTAGCTGGGGGGAGGCGGTCGATCTCCCGTATTTCTTGAATTACATAGTCCCATACGCGTCCATAGCGCGCATCGAGGGCCACCAGGGCATCAGAATAGGGGGTTCTTGAGCTCGAATATGCCAGCGCTATGTTATGCGCTCTGGGTACTTTAAGGTGCTTGAGAAGGATGGCATATTTATAAGACTCATCATGTACCTCGGACATAATAGTCTCTAAACACATGCGTAGTTCAGTATACTGTGCTCTGTCCTCACGCGTAAAGTCTGGGAATGTGGGTGTTCCAAGGTAAGATGCCATGGATGGCTGGGACACCGATGAGCGTAGTGGGAGAGGCCTCCTGGGCGAGTCTCCCCATATGGGTGGTCGTGGGTTAGTGCTGGGTGGGAACCAGAGGCCGGGCCCCCAGGTGCTGCTCCTCGGTGCTGACTGTGTATTAAACTCACCCCTGGGTTGGGTCGGGGGTTCGTAACGCAGCGGCTCGGGGCTGAGGTCGGGGCTGTACTGGGCCTCCTGGTCCGAAATAGGTTCGTGCTGGGGGGCTTGAGGTTCTCCCTCGTCCTCCGCTAGGCCTTGAAGTTTCTTAGTCAGTTTCTCGGCGACGTAGGCAGGATCTTCCCGTTGGCTGGGTCCTGTATAGATTTGTCGGGGAGGGGTATGTGCCCTCGACCCGTGCCGTGATGATCTCCGGGAGCTCCGGGTGGAGGAGTGGGGAGTCGCCCTCTGGAGCAATTGCTCCATCATCTGCACCTGCAGCCGGTCTCTTTCCATCTCGCGCTGTGCATTGGTGGCGTCACGCTGTGCATTGGCGGCGTCGCGCTGTGCATCGCGTTGCGCGTTGGCGGCGTCTCGCTGCATGTTTTCTTCAGCCTGGAGGCGCCTCTCTTCCAGTCGGATGTGTTCACGCTCGCTCTGCTGTTGCGCTTGGAGACGTTCTCTTTCCACTGCAGAATGTTCGCGCTCACTCTGTTGTTGCGCTTGGAGACGGTCGCACTCACCCTGGATGCGGTCTCTTTCGGTTGAAGCTGTCAGTGTGGCGATCAAGGCTTGTGCTAGCCCCGGGTCTCTACTTGGGGATGACGCCGAAGATGGTGATCTGGAGTTGACAGGGCTTGTCGTTGACCTGTTCTCTTTATGCTCTCCGAGGTCCATCTCGAGGGCGCCGTCTCTTATCTTCTCCCGCGCCCCGAGGTCCATCTCTGAGACACGGTACTCTTCTCTTTGGTGCGCGCTGAGGTCTATCTCGGGTGCGCGCTCTTTGGTCTCTTGCGTTCCGAGGTCCATCTCGGTGGCGCTGTCTTTATCCTCTGGCGCTCCGAGGTCCATCTCTGTGGCGCTGTGGTCTTTGGGTATAGTCACGTCATGTCCCGCTTGTCCCCCCCGTGAGCTAAGTCAGTTTTGTTTGAACCTGCTGGGGTCTCTACTAGTGGGGCCGACAAGTCGATAGGATTGGGCATGCTTAAACTATTAGTTGTATCCGTGCTTAACGTCTTTTTAGATAAGCTAGGAGGTAAAACGAAAGCGTAGTCCTCCAATTGTGGAGGGGGCTGACGTTGGCGCCTAGGGCGCGATAGTTTGGGAGAGCCGTTTGGAGAGTGTCCGCCGCTGGCCATATAACTATTAATATGATTAAGATTACTGATACCCTCCGGCTCGAAGGACCAATTCTAACTGAGGGGTTACAAAACCCTGACTGTATTAAAGATTGTGATAGATTAAACCACTGCTAATTATTATTATTATTACTTGTACAGACAGTACAGTTATTATATGGCAGACACTCAGAATAAGACGGCACGGTGACAAGGAAATATCATTTATAGTATTTATTATTATGCAGCAATATACAAAATGGGAATTACTTAGTCGCGCTTTTATGGCGAAGAATATGAGAAAGTCAGTGAGTAGCAAAGTCAGTGGGAATGAATAATTCCTAAGCTGGGTATACTAGACCAAACGCCGCCTGGCGTGGGATGGCAATATAGGGGGGCAAACGAGGGTACCGCTGGAGACAGGTGATATCCTCCCAGAGTTGTAAGCTCCAGGAGAAGGAAGAAGGTACGGATACCAGGCCATGTGAGCGGATCGGAGCGTGAGCGGCGCGGGGCGTGGAGCGGGCTGTTTTGACGTGAGCGAGGAGTGGGTTTTAAAATGAGTCGGCGCGACATCCGGAGCGAGAGTTCTCCTCCGCTCCAATCCACTCCAGGCCGCTCACAGTGGTTTAACACTGTTGATGTAATATACATGCAGTACAATGCCAAAGCAACAGATGGCGATGTACAAACATGAAGGCCATTTTCAACCAATGAGAAGGGTTCAGGCTTCGTCACTGTAGAGACGCCCACCATAGATATCTATGACGCCCACACTCACTCCTGTTAAAAAAAGTATCGACGCCATTGTTGTTGACGTTAGCTTACATGCTAACGTTAATGGCAGCGACCATAGCATTGTGGCTCGGCTAGCCTATCATCGCTTAATAGAACTAGTGAATGGATAAACAACGTTATTTAACATTGCAGAATGGCTACAATTACAATGCGGCTCAATACAAACAATTGTTAAGGGGCCCAGGGGGTGTAGACTGTTGTAGTTTGAGCTCATTTACACCATGCTCCAAAAAAGAAAAAGAAAAACTGCCGACCGATCTGGCGCGGGGAGCGGGGAGCGCTCGATTCAAGGTGAGTGGGGAGCGAGCGGAGAGCGACTTGGGAGCGGGGTCAACATGAGCGATTAGCGGAGCGGACCAAGCTTTAAAGAGCGAAGAGCGGATTTCTCGGCCGCGCCGATCCGCTCACGTGGCCTGACGGATACTCAGGCTGTTCACTTGAAGAAAGGGGGTTCTCATACGGTTCCGGTCCTTATAATCCAAGTGCTCAGTAGCAAGGTAATAGCTGTAATCCAATTGCTCGATAGCAATGACGATAGCCAGCTAGCTTCGGTCCTCGAAGCTAGCCCGAGGTAAGATCTTCAAGGTGGTTAAATCCAAACGACAGTGGGTATTAACGATGCTCTTCTCCACGGTAGTACGTTCCACAATCACTATAATCCAACCAATACTGGTTCTATGATATCGCCGCTGTAGGTTCCAATATGCACATGTCCAGTAGTTCTGCGACTAGGCCCTCCTCGTGTGCTGGCACTAATTACTAAGTCCACACACACTTGCTAAGGTTTTACACTAGCTACTAAACGAACGAACTGCTTGTTAATGCTGCACACCGAACGAACTGCTGTAATACGATGCACACTAAATGACGACTCTTTACTTCACATTAAGCTAGGTCGAACTTGACGTTACTGCATTAGATCTGACACTTTCACTTGTTCACTTCGCACTTCACGTGTTTAGGTTTCACTAGATTAGGTTCACACTACGGCTGCTGCGCCTTCCACAATACTCAGAGGGCTTTCTAGTGCCAAGCCTCAGCTCTCGTCTGGAATCAATGCGCCGGCACCAGGCATGTTCCAACATGCCCAGACTCGCCTTTGAACCTGACTTCAGGGGCGCGTTGCCTGGCGCCGAGAATGTCAAGGGCATTATCCAATGAGGAAAGTGAATATTACTAGGATTCAAACGCAGGCTTAAAGGGATATAGCTTATATATATAAATAATATACAAGGTATATAAAACAATAAAACGTAGATTCTCAGTGTTAATCTGGCCCTTCACAACAGTCTATATGAATTGAAAATGGGGGACCCTGATGGAAACAAGACAAACGTCTTTCTCAGGTCTGCATCCCCTTAACAATTGTGTGTATGGAGCCGTACTGTATTGTACCCATTCTGCAATCTGTTAAATAAAGTTTTCATTCATTCATTCAACCCTCTTGTGGCACCATAATGCCAAAATGGTGCCAAATGCCATTGCTTATGCTTCCGTGCCCCATGTGCCCAACACTTGGACCCCTAAATTGGCAGTGTGCCGCTATATGTATGTGCTTGTAGCAGTTGTGTTCAGGGCTTTAGATATCTTTCTCAGTCCCAAATCAAATTAAAATAGCAGGGCCCTGTTCCCCGTACCTGGCTAACTGAGTTAGCCGGATAATGTTCAGCATAGCTTGACTTAAGCCAGACATTTCCGTTCCCTGACGTCGGATTTTCTAAGTCACTATGGCAACAGATCGAAAAGTTTGAACCTGCTCCAGAGCAGGTTTAGTTGAGTTAGCTGGATATAAGCTGGCCACTCCCTCGGAACAAAATGGCAGCTCCCTTCCTCAGAGATTGATTGATTGATTGATTGATTGGAAACTGTATTAACAGATTGCAGAATGGGGTACAATACAGTACGGCTCAATACACACAATTGTTAAGGGGATGCAGACCCAGAGAAAGACTTTCGTCTTGTTTACATCAGGGTCCCCCATTTTCAATTCATAATGACATTTATTACATACACAGTAAAATTTGCAGTGTCAAATATGCAGTGTCAAAGTACATTGACTCTTTCAGAGTTATTACAACAACAGTTTGAGTAAAATGCAGACAGTGTTGGTGAAATATTTCGTAGTTAATTGGCTGGTGTCATCACTACTCTGGGAAGCTCGGCCCATCTCCTTCTCTTGAAGAATGTCCAAGACACGCCATTTTCTTCACGTTGCGGCAGAGGTAACTCAGCAGGTAAGTTTCTCCCCCTAATCACATATTAATTAATTAATTCGGTAGCTATTGGCTTCCAGCAACTTGCAAGAGGTAATGTTAATGTTGTTAAATACAATGTGGAGGGGTGATTGTGAATTGTATCGTTTGGAAAAAAAGATAGAAAAAAACACAGGGCGATACATTGGCTTAGTAACAAACATTTGCACGCCATGTTCTGAGGTAAATGTGTCCTTCAGTATGAAATCAATTAACAGTTATTTGGCATTTGACCAACATTATTATTTTGTTAAGTCCACAGATTTCGGCGACAGCCAAGAAGACTGCACGCACGTGCGCCATTTCACATTGAGTGAGGCCTTGAACGTGAGCCAGCCTTGCCCTTCGTGAGTTTTTTCAAATGTGTCTTGCTAGCTAATGTTAATGCGGGGAAATACCCTTGAATGATATAAGTAATCTGTACTATGAAATGGTGTGTTATGAGAGTGAGTGCATTAGAATGCATACAATATGGTTGATTGAGTTTAATGGAAGAAACACAGGGAAAATGCAAGGAAGGCCCTGTTACCAAGCTGCTAACATTGGCTTAGTAACAAACATTTGCATGCCATGTTCTGAGGTAAATGTGTCCTACAGTATGAAATCAATTAACAGTTATTTGGCATTTGACCAACGTTATTATTTTGTTAAGTCCACAGATTTCGGCGATAGCCAAGAAGACTGCACGTGCGCCATTTCACGTTGAGGGAGGCCTTGAACGTGAGCCAGCCTTGCCCTTCGTGAGTTTTTTCAAATGTGTCTTGCTAGCTAATGTTAATGCGGGGAAATACCCTTGAATGATATAAGTAATCTGTACTATGAAATGGTGTGTTATGAGAATGAGTGCAATAGAATGCATACAATATGGTTGATTGAGTTTAATGGAAGAAACACAGGGAAAATGCAAGGAAGGCCCTGTTACTAAGCTGCTAACATTGGCTTAGTAACAAACATTTGCATGCCATGTTCTGAGGTAAATGTGTCCTACAGTATGAAATCAATTAACAGTTATTTGGCATTTGACCAACGTTATTATTTTGTTAAGTCCACAGATTTCGGCGACAGCCAAGAAGACTGCACGTGCACCATTTCACGTTGAGGGAGGCCTTGAACGTGAGCCAGCCTTGCCCTTCGTGAGTTTTTTCAAATGTGTCTTGCTAGCTAATGTTAATGCGGGGAAATACCCTTGAATGATATAAGTAATCTGTACTATGAAATGGTGTGTTATGAGAGTGAGTGCATTAGAATGCATACAATATGGTTGATTGAGTTTAATGGAAGAAACACAGGGAAAATGCAAGGAAAAGCCCTGGGTTATATAGCTCCTTTTTTTGTCTGTTTGCATCTGTGGGAAATTAGTGTCAGGCTTGAATATTCAGTGACTTTGTACATATTATTTACCTTATTGGGGACATTGATCTAAGTAAAACATTTAATAATAACTTAACTTAGATCAATGTCCCCAATAAGGTAAATAATAAGTACAAAGTCACTGAATATTCCAGCCTGACACTAATTTCCCACACTTCCCTGTGTTCAAGTTGCCCACTCGTTGGTAACTCTCTTGCAGGCTTGCTGCAAGCATGCTGTTGAAAGTAGAACTGGGAGATGTCCAAAAGTTTGTTCGGATTACAGAAATAAATCTGATCGAGTTTCTGAGTGCAGGTAAGAAATTGGGATCATTGGGAAATTGTCCTCAATGTGATACTCATGGTTATCCACTGGGTGAATCTGTGGCTTCATCTATTGTATTGCAGACAGCAATTATTCAAGATTAAGTGAATATTTAGTGAGTAGATTTAGAAATCACTGGATACATCCAATGACATTTCTGTTTACAAAAGATGTTGTGCCCGTTTCTAGTATTTGCAAAGTTTGGTGTCCCAGCTGTAACGGAAGGTGTGAACGTTTTTGACAGTTCGGGGACCGAATTGGATGACGATGTTTTTGAGGAGGTAGCAAGAGATGCATCCACTGGGGTGCTAATCATCAAATATGACACAGGTTTGATTACATTTGTAATATATATTTAATGAATAAGTTATTTGTCATGTGAAGCTTACATTCGATTAGATAAGGGACATCTTTATGAGGAAACTGTGTATAATCGTTCTATTTATTTATCCTGTCTCCACGCTAGCCTCATCTGAGCAGTCTGTCTCCACGCTAGCCTCATTTGAGTGGTCCCAACCATCATCCCTGGATTCGTCAGGGTCCCAACCATCATCCCTGGATTCGTCAGGATCACAGGATACTGTCATCATTTCAGAGGACCCTTCACGAAAACACCATAGGCTGGATACAGAGGCCAAGCAAGTAAGAGTTGACACACATGTACACACATTGTACTGGTCGCGTGCCTGTAAGAATATTGTAGCTCACTTGAGATTGGATGGATCTCTCAAATTATCATCTCCACGAGTCAGAAGCATGCTAGACAGACCTCAGATAGGGTTAAAACTGATATTAAGGATACTTATCCTTTACCTTAACTTTGAATTGTAGTCTACAGTATATTCCTAACACTGAATTGTTTTTTGTGCGTGTGCTTTTGTGCTTCAAGTTGGTGGAATCCATTATTTGTGAGAAATCTGGTGGAGAACGCATAATAAATGAATACAATCAAACCAAGTCCTTGCACGATGACAACAGAAGGAAAATGGTGAACCTATTGGCAGCTGACTTGACAGAGAAGAATGGGTAATTAGCTCCTTGTTTTTAGTTTGTTCTCAATCTAGCTTTCCGATTAATTTGAAATCTAAATGAAATCCAGGGAATATGACTGAGAAATACATTCTTCTTTAATCTTAATCTTCCAGTACTTCACCACCCAGACATCTGAAAGAAAAGTATGCCAGAGGAATCGTGACCTTATTCCCCTACCTCAGTGACCCACACTCTAAGAATGGCTATGTGAGTTGCACACAGTAATGGTTGTGGCAATATTGATAAATTTTGAATCCTACCAGAGCATGCTGTTTTTCACTTTTAAATGTGAAGTGTCTGTTTTTATTCCACCCTCCAAGGAGCATTATTATGATGGCCAGAGTGGCAGTGGATAATTGGCCTGGAGGATTAAAACTATTCAGAGAACCGCTGCTAAAGACAAACGATCATCATTTGGAGGTAACACTAATAATGCATATCTTGAGTACAACGAGTTGATTAACAAAACAAGCGGCATTATTGATTACTGTATACAGGGCCGTAGCCAGGGTTTAGAAATTAGGGAGGTCCATTTATTTTTTTGGCCCAGACCGGCCCACTATAATTGGTCGGACACCAGACCGGCCCACTATAATCGGTCGGACACCACCCAGCCAGGGTTTAGAAATTAGGGAGGTCAATTTATTTTTTTGGCCCAGACCGGCCCACTATAATCGGTTGGACACCACCCAGCCAGGGTTTAGAAATTAGGGAGGTACTTTTTTTTTTTTATACAAACTTTATTATCTAGAGATCAACTTAAGGTCAGTCACTCACAAAGTCATTTACAGGACGTGGGGGCACTTACAGGTGAGTGGCCTAAAGAGTGCACCAAAGCCCTGTGGTCTCTTATGCATTTATAATTTGGTGAATGGGCTAAATGCATACCAAAATTAGTTATACAACCCAACCTATTCATTCAAAATGCATTATCTATAATAAAGTCACCTGTTGTTGGTAAAACAAATTATTTTACTGAAGTATTAATATATTTCTCCACTTCTTGGCTCACTGAAAGTACACAAAATAAGGACAGACAAAGACAGAGACACAAAAAGCTGTACAATTTAAACAATACCATACTGGTAATGAGCAAATATGAGCAATTAATGCATGGAGCTGTTCCATCTTATTTCATTTGATACTAACTACTCAGTTCATACAGATTTCAAGTATCCAAATATCAATGATGAATATTGGATAAGGTTTACACAGTTAATAGATCACCTGTTTTATATTCATGCTCAGAGAGGAGTAATAGTTAGATCTTTATGTGTGATTTATATGTCAATTAAATCAATGGTGTGCTTGTTTGGTTGGGGAGTTTGACCTCGGTGGCCTCATAGCTGGCTACGGCCATGACTGTGTACCTGCAGAACTCCATCAATCAGGCCTTTGGTAGATTTTTTTTTTTGTGTTTTTCCCCATATTCTGTAGAATCCTGTGGAGAACCATCTCGTGGAGGAGGACCAACTGCCAGACGAGATTCCCATGTTGTTGCAGAGACTGCCCTGAGCGAAGAGGAGTGCAAGGAAGCGATCTCACTAATGAAACATTCAGCTGATGAGGACACAGTGAAGAACAAGATGAAACTGACATTTGACTATAGGCACAACAAGGTCCTCGACCCCCAGCAGTCAAGCAACATACTGTCTGACTTTCCACGTTTCCAAGACGTCAAGGGCTTGGTAATTATCTATAGTTAGTAGAAAAGACTCACGCACATCCCAAGTGTATAGTCACGGGTGCTAGACTCAAAATAGATCTGTAATGTTGTGGAAAAAAAGTCTGCACACCGTCTGTAGTGTTCCCAAGTTTTAATATACTTGAACACAACGTTTCGGCCTGTGGTAATTATCTGCCATTATTTTGACCATTTTGTGACACTTGAATGATAGACGGTAGATGTATTGTACCTCAACTAGCACCCACTAACTTTGGTTGGCTGTGAAATCCTGAAATTGTCCCCCAATCCCCCCTCTCCAGGTTGAACAGGATTTCGTTCTGATGTTTGGAGAAGGTGTATCAGGCAAGCTTCTGGAAAAGTGGCCGACCACATACAAGAAAAAGATCATCCAACAATGCAGACGGCTTCCATCCACCAGTGAGCTTCAAGAGCTCCTGCTGATAGCTGATCCTCCTGAGGATGACACTGAAGTGGATGCTGACGTTGGTAAGCTGCTTTTGAGCATACCATTCTTGTTGTTTTTCACTGAACTTCTGTGAAAAATTTACGAGGCATTTTGTATTATCAACCAGTCAAAAGAGTCTTCCCATTCACTTGAATGAGTGCATCCAATCTTTTTACTGGTACTGTATATTCATATTTTGAGTGGCAGAGCTTCTTGTGATGAACTGCTGTCTTTTATCTTATTTTGTAAAAATACTGCTAACATTGCAGATGGACTGAATTTTGTTTATGGTCTACATAATTCAAGTGTCTTAACATCCAACTTGTATTGTTACAGGTTGGGACAGTGACCTCTCATCGATTCTACTGCTGTTGCACTTGATCCCACCCTCTGCTCAGGGGCGGAAGAGACCAGGGAAGGTGTCGGCGTCCAACGCGGAGCAGCATCTTGTGATCTTCAAGAAGGTTGGTATTTTCTCCTAATGTACAAATTTATAATTATAATGCTACAATCATGTAATTTTTTTTTTTATATATATTCCCCCCCTCCTTTTTCTCTGTTTTTCTCCCATTCCAATGTTAGTCGTTATGCCAATTCTTAGCCCCTTTCGTGACTGCGATGCAAGCCAGGGGCTCGAATACGCAGTCACTGGCTCCCACGTTACTAGCCATGTTAATGTGCACATCAAGCACTGCTTAAAAGCGAGCGGTGGGTCAAATATATCACATAGACATTTCAAAGGTACCCAGCATTCCATTAGGGTTTCACACACACACGCGGCAGGGTTTGAAAGCTCGCCGTTGCTAATAAACATTTTAAATATTTTATTTATAAACTGGTCAACACTGCTCAAAACGGCTGTATTTCCGTATTTGGCTGCCTGGTGCACCTGTGCTGTGATCACAGCGCATGCGCATCATGCACCCAACGCCGGAAATAATGCACTGCCAATTGTGTTAGTATGACGGCCGGCCAAGTCGGAAGCAACGCAGAGAGCTGGGCTCGATACCAGTATCTCCTGCGTTGGTGACGAGCGCCTTGCCCGCTGCGCCACCCAGCCGCCACAATCATGTAATTCTAATTGTTTCTCCATGTGTGTTTGTCTTCTCAGACTGGAACAAGCATCCAAGAGCATCTTGATGCCATCACTACCAGCAATCAACCCTATCTCCTGGCTGTTGGAGTGAAGAAGAATGCGATCCACCGGTTCTACATCATTCTTGACAAGAAGGCCATACCTTGCAAGTCAATCTCTTCTCTTGGTGCTTTAGATGAACTCTTTAAGGCACATTATGTGTTTGGCACAGCATACAACACCATGCTGCGCAACATGTACACGTTCCTCCAGACCACTGTGTACAGTATTGATGTTGGGAAAGTCAAGGAGAGTCCTCGTGTTGCTGAAGTTAGGGCGAGGTTGCTTCATTAGTGCATGAGGCTTCTCCTCCGCCATGAAGTGTCTTGATTGTCGGAAGGAGTTAGGTTGTACAAATAGGCTTGTTAGGCATTTGCGAATAGTTCACGGTTACGTTCAAGGAAAAAAGCTTCGCCTTAAATGTGCTCAGACTGGATGTGGCTATAGGTTTGGTACGTTTTCAGGTTTTAGGAAACATTTAGACAACAAACACACTGAGTATATTGACCAAGAGGTTGACACTGATGTTAATGTAAACAGTGTAGGAGAGGCGGTGATCGCTAATGTAGATGAGACCGCCACAACATCTGATGTCGATGCGACGGCCACATGTGGACTGTTCAGAAACTCTAATAGGAGCACTCTCGATATGTGTGCAACTGCTGTTGCACAACTCAAGGCTGCTGGAACCAGTCAGTCTACTGTAAAAAGTTTTGTCTCAACCATGGAAGAAGTGATTTCTGAGATTCATAGTCACGCTAAAGATGCAGCTCTACAGTGCTTATCTCCACAGGACACAGAAAATAAGAACAGCATAGAACAGTCATTCCAAAAGTTGGAAAACCCATTCACACACTTAAATTCTGAGGCAAAAATAAACAAACACTTCAAAGAGAAATGGGGAAAAGTTGAACCCGTTGAAAAGGTGCTTGGCACAGGATTTGACAGCAGAAGAAACAAACTACAAAACTACTGGGACATATGACCAGGTCATTGTAACTGATAAGTTTGCATATGTTCCCATTTTGGAAACGCTGAAGAGCATTTTTCAAAACCCAGAACTTGCAGACATGTTAAAGCCCAGGCACATGACTAAGGAAGGTGTGTATGCAGACTTGAGAGATGCCACCTATTTGAAAGAAAGTCCCCTGTTTTCAGTAGAAAAAGATTCCTTTCAAATTAAACTTTTTTATGATGACTTTGAAACTGCAAATCCATTGGGCTCTAAAAAGGGTATACATAAATTAGGTGGTGTATACTTTACATTAAGAAATTTCCCCCCAATCTATAATTCCTCTTGATTAATATTCATTTGTGTGCTCTTTTCCATGCACAGGACATTAAGCGTTATGATTTCAATTTGATACTTGAGCCACTTGTCAATGATCTGAAAGTACTGGAGACAGAGGGACTTAAAATTCCCATGTTTAGACACGTGATTCGTGGTACCATAGTTCAGGTCACTGCGGATAACCTTGGCGTGCATGGTCTGTTTGGGTTTGTGGAGTCATTTGGGGCTCGGTATTGCTGTCGTTTCTGTCTCCTTGAGAACGCTCGTTTTCAGACTGTATTCTGTGAAGATTATCCGGCTGTTGTACTAAGAACTGTTGAGATGCACGCACAACACTGTCAAACTATACAGACAGATCCTACGCTACCTCATATATATGGCGTGAAACGCAGTTGTCTGTTGAATTCACTTGAGTATTTCAACACAGCCACCAACTTCTCTGTAGATATCATGCATGATATTTTAAAGGGGGTTGCTCAGTTTGAGGTGAAACTTATTCTCAAGTACATTCTTCAGGAGAAACTTCTAAATGCTGAACAACTGGCTGGCAGAATACATGCTTTTGACTATGGTTACAATCAGCAGCGAAACCGTCCGCCAAGAGTCAAGTTGTTGGATGAAAGTAAGGATTTGGGGTTGAATGCCACACAGTCTTGGTGCTTGTTGCGCAATATGCCTCTGATATTTGGTGATTTAATACAGACTGATGATAAGTACTGGCATCTTCTGCTTTTGCTTCTACAGATTGTTAACATTGTATTTTCACCAGTCCTGTCATATGGCATGACCATTTATCTCAAACATGTAATCACTGATCATCATCGGCTCTTCAAGCAGTTATTTCCTAGAAGCAACCTATTGCCAAAGCATCACTTCATGATACATTACCCTCGTAATATAAGGAACATTGGCCCAATTCTGCACATGTGGTGCATGCGTTATGAAGCTAAACATAACTTCTTTAAGAGACAATTAAAAAGCTTTAAAAACATTACAAAGACATTAGCCCAAAAGCACCAAAGTTGTATGGCAATGTATCGGGAGTCCTTTACCAAAGAAAGATTAACCATAGGTCCAGGAAAGATGGTGGCACTTGTTGAGCTCAAAGAAGGTCCAGAGATTGCTTCCTTATTTGGAGATGTAACCAGTGTTTTTTCTGCCAAGTGGATAAAACATCATGGTACACAGTACCGCTGTGACTTGATTATCTGTACTGAGGTAGCATTTGAGATGCCTGTGTTTTGTAAGATCAAGACTATTGCTGTGAAAGATGACAGTGTATTGCTCTGTGGAAAACTGATGGAAACCATGTGTTTTGATGACCATTACCATGCCTTTAAGGTCAGACTGCATCCAGACGGAGTTGTAAAGGTCTTGGATATAAATCAGCTGTGTTACTTCAAACCATTTGATATTCAAATGAATTATCGAACGACAGATTGCTCAAAGTATATTGTTCCATATTGCCACTTTATGCAGACCTGCTAATGTGATTGTTTTATTACTGCATCCAGACGGAGTTGTAAATAGGGTTGGGTACCGAAAACCGGTTCTAATAGCAACCGGTTCCTAACTTCCGGTTCTGGAACCGGAAGTAACATATTTGCATTTCGATTCTTAATTTTTAATTTTTTTTTACTTTGTTAATTAATACCATAGTTACAGTACAGCAACCAAATTAAACTGTATCAAGTCAACTGAAAATGTGAATAGTATGACATTTTTTTTAAATGTTCAAAAAAAATCGGAACCGGAATCGTTCAAATCCAAACGATGCCCAACCCTATATAGTTGTAAAGGTGTTGTATAAATCAGCTGTGAAGTATTGTTCCATATTGCACTTTATGCAGACCTGCTGAGGTCAATGTATACTGTTTATGTTTAATTTTTTTATAAGCCTGCCTGACCCTGTCTGACCAACAATAAAATTGTTGAAATCATTATTTTGTGGTAACTTGTGATTTTTAATGTATATTGCATGTAAATGCAATTTCACACTATACAAGAGTAAATTAAGTGTAAAATTAACACCAGTGAGGTTTATTTTCACCAATATAGTGTCCGGTTTCATTGACACTGTGTAGTGTTAATGGGTGTTATTTGCAGAGCTGTTTTTTCACTACAAGTGAGTAAATATCAACACAGTACTGTGTAATGTCAACACTTCAGCAGAGTTATTTGACCTCAGTGTTAACTTTTAATAACTCAATGCAGTGTTAATGAGCATTGGAATTCAACTCAATCAGAGTTAATTTGTTATCACATAAGAGTAAATTATCAACACTTCTGAGAATAATAATTACACTCTCAAGTGTTATTAAACCTATAGTGTTAAGTTTAAATAACACCATACAGTGTAAGCGAGTGTTAAATTTGTACTCTATTTAGAGTTAATTTAACTCAAAAAATGTAACACAGGAGCAAGAGTCGATTTAACACTATTCGTAGTTGGAGTCATATACACTCTGGAATAGTGTTAAATTCGACTCTTTAAGTGTTAATTTGACACTGCGAATTTTACTGTGTAGATGACATACAGATAATACAGATATACAATGACATTTATGACATACATGACATACAGATATACAGTACTGTTACATTTGTGACATACAAGATATGCAAATATACAGTACTGTTAAACAGAGATCCTAACAGAAAATATATATACGAGGGGGAGGAAACTGTACATTGGGAGGGGGTGGGTGGGTGGGAGGGGGGGTTTGGACATTTACGGGGGCCAGTTTCGAATTGCAGCCTCCCGTAGGTGCTATTTGATCCCATTATACCATTCTGAATAATGTTTTCGCGAGATGATTTCCAGAATGTATTGATTTCATAGAATGTGTGAAATAGGCCTATAATTAAAAACAATTAAAATACATTAAACTGGTCAAATAAATGCTGATAATAAATCATATTCAGCCTATGGATTTCCTATACTGCATGACACCTGTTTGAGTTGCAGGATGAGGCGCGCTTGTTTCTGATGGGGAATATGTCCCAGCTCGCTGCCCACCTCCGATGCCGACTAGATATCAATTGAGGGGGAATACGCGGCTATACCTACCTACACAGCTATACCTACCTATTCGTAAAAAACATTATCTGCACTGACTTATATAAAAAATAAGTACAGATCACGTCTGAATGAATGTGGAGGATGATCTCAGAGTCGCTGTCTCCAAAATTAAACCCAGACTGTGAGGATTGGCCCATTCCCGCCACACGCTTCAAGGTACTGTGAGGAGGATTGGCTCATTTCCACCACACGCTTCTAGGTCAAGTACCAATTGCCGTCACGCACCTGTCGGTTGTTTGTAATCAGCGCCCAGAGCCCTTCATATACTCGGGTCTTTCTGTCAATCCTTGTAGAGTCGTTTTGGATTTCCACTGCTACTGCCTGTCCCCCCCGTTGTTGTGCCTCGTCTGTTTTTCTTCAGGACGTCCATGGAAGTCGCCGCTGTTGTGTATCTCTATCATCCGTTGGAGCTGTGCCTCGTTGCCCGCTTTGCGCATTTGCGCTTTGGTGAGTTTTTGGAACGAACCTTTTGGATTCTCTGTTTTCTGTGTGTTTGGATAACACTGAAGATTTGCCGTTTTTGTTTTGTACTGGACTCAGCTAAACTTGTGTGTTGGTAACACTGAAGATTAAGTCACGTGGGATTGTACTGGGCTCAGCTAAACTTGTGTGTTGGTAACACTGAAGATTAAGTCACGTGTGTTTATACTGGACTCAGCTAAGGAGGACTGGACTGCCTCTGTATTCCGTTGGCTTGTTTATTGACCACTCTCTCTCTCTCTCTCCGTTCCTCCCCGAGTTGGATCCTGGAGTAGCTGCAGAGCCGCAGAGGCAGTGGTGCTACGCCGCTTCTCCATCTTAATACCGGGACGATCTGCAGAGCCGCAGACAACTCTGCCAAGAACATTCTCCCCTTTGTTTGTTCTCATTGTTATTTCGCTCATTCCTGTTTCAGAAATAAATACGCCCTAGTCTTTGGCTAACTCTGAACTACCTGTCTGTGCCGTGCTGTTGGGGTCAGTTTCAAACCATAACATTACGACCCGACCATGACGACCCCAGCCGACACAGACAAGGTCAAGGCAGCGTTGGCGGTCCAGATCGAATTGACCAACGACCACAGCCTACAGTTAGGTGCGGCTGCGGGCTCAGGTCCAGCCTATTCAGGAGTCCCTTAGCTCTCTGGCTACCCTGCAGACAGCCCAGGGTAATCAGCAGGCTGATATTCTGCACCAACTACAGACGTTGAGTGAAGCATTTAACGCCCTGCTTGTAACCCCACCTACTCCAGGGTTCTCGGCCAGAGCACCACCTGCAGCCGTGGCGGACCCCGCGCCTCCCGACCTCGCACCTCGGGAGCCCCGTCTCTCCAAACCACGTTGGTTTGACGGTAACTTCGAGGATTGTGCCACATTCATCATGCAATGTGAGTTGGTTTTCCTTCATCAACCCTGCCGATTTACTTCAGAGGGAGCCCGAGTGGCTTACATGACTAACCTGCTCTCAGGCCGAGCAGCACAGTGGGTTACTGCCTCCTGGTCAATGAGGGCTGATTTTTGTTTTTCCTACCCAGACTTCGTGGCAGAGCTCCGCAGGGTTTTCCACCACCCAGCTCGTGGCCAGGACCCAGGAGCTCGGTTGGGCACCTTCCGGCAGGGCAGTGGCAGTGTCACGACTACGCGCTGGAGTTCAGACTGGCCGCAACGGAGAGCGGTTGGAACGATCAAGCGCTTCGTCTCACCTTCCTGAGGGGGCTCAACGACGCAGTAAGGGACCAGCTTGCGACCCGTGAGGAGCCCGATTCCCTCGAGGGCCTATTCGACCTCGCGATTCGCATCGACGGACGCCTCCGGGAGAGAAGGCGTGAGAGAGCCCGACTGGGACCACCAGACGTTCCCCAGACCCCCCGCACTCGTGCCGGTACTGCGGTCCGTCCTGCTCCCTCCGCGACTGGTGGCCCCTTCCCCTCCCGTTCGGTGCCCGAGGAGGAACCCATGCAGCTGGGACGCACACACCTTAGCCAGGCTGAACGGGAGGCCAGGTTCAGGTCCGGCCTTTGCCTCTACTGCGGCCGGGATGGACACCGTATCTCCAATTGCCCCACCCGGCCAAAAGACCAGGCTCGCCGGGACCCCGGGAGATCCTGGTGAGCCGTTTTTCTTGTTCCCACACCCGTGCACCACCTAACCGTCTGACGAGCGTCACCCTAGCCTGGGCGGACCAATGGGCGACGGTGGAGGCACTCATTGACTCGGTGCTGATGAGAGTTTCCTGGATTTCGAGTTTGCCACCCAGGCCAACATTCCACTTGAGGACCTCGAGAGACCCTTGGAGGTGTTCGCGTTGGACCAGCACCGCCTGGCTGACATCACTCAACGCACCTGTCCAGTCCTTCTCACCATTGCTGGTAACCACGTTGAGAGACTCCAGTTTTTTATCACCAGATCCCCTCTTGTCCCTGTAGTCCTGGGTCGGCCCTGGCTCGCGCTGCATGAGCCCCACATCGCCTGGTCCTCCGGTACCATCAGGGGGTGGAGCTCCTCCTGTCATGCCCAGTGTCTTCAGGCGGCGTCCAGTCCCTCGCCCCGGAGTTCCCTTTGTGAGCCGCCCCAGGACCTCTCGACTATTCCCCCCGAATACCATGACCTCGAGGAGGTTTTCAGTAAGTCCCGGGCTCAGGCCCTTCCGCCTCACTGGCCTTACGACTGTGCCATCGACCTCCGCTCTGGGGCTCCCCTTCCCGGCAGCCGCCTCTACAGTCTGACCGTCCCTGAGAAGGTAGCGATGGATAAGTACATCTCTGAGTCCTTGGCAGCAGGCCTCATTCGGCCTTCCTCCTCCCCGGTGGCGGCCGGTTTCTTTTTTGTTGGGAAGAAGGATGGAGACCTTCGACCCTGCATCGACTATCGCCAACTCAACGAGATCACCATTAAGAACAAGTACCCTCTTCCTCTCATGAACTCCACCTTCGAGCCCCTCACCCAGGCTACCGTCTTCACCAAGCTGGACCTCCGGAGTGCCTACCATCTGGTCCGTATCCGAGAAGGCGATGAATGGAAGACCGCCTTCAAGACTCCCAGGGGCCACTACGAGTACGTGGTGATGCCGTTCGGCCTCACCAACGCTCCGGCGGTATTCCAGGCGCTCATGAACGACGTCCTCCGTGACATGCTGGAGGAGTTTGTGGTGGTGTAATAGGACGACATCCTCATCTTCTCCAAGACCCTCGAGGAACACGTCCAGCATGTCCGCCGTGTGCTGGAGCGCCTCCTCCACAATCGGCTCTTCGTCAAGGCAGAGAAGTGCCGATTTCACTCCGACTCCGTCGATTACCTGGGCTTCATCGTGGAGAGCGGCTTGACCCGAGCTGACCCTCGCAAGATCCGGGCCGTGGAGGAGTGGCCGGAACCCACCTCTCGGAAAGAGCTACTGAGCTTCCTCGGGTTCGCAAACTTCTACCGAAGATTCATCCGGAACTACAGCCAGGTGGCGGAACCACTTACCAGGCTAACCTCTCCCTCCCTGCCGTTCGACTGGTCCCCAGCGGCTTGCGCCGCGTTCCATTCCCTCAAGAAGAGGTTCACCACCGCCCCGGTCTTGCTCCACCCAGACCCCAAGAGACAGTTCATTGTGGAGGTGGACGCCTCGGATACTGGACTAGGGGCTATCTTGTCCCAGCGGTCGGCAACGGACCAGAAGGTACATCCGTGCGCCTTCTACTCACGTTGTTTCCTCCCTGCCGAGAGGAACTATGACATCGGCAATCGGGAGCTGCTGGCGGTAGTGGCTGCCTTGGAGGAGTGGCGTCATTGGCTAGAGGGGGCCGAGGAACCATTCACCATTTGGACGGACCACAAGAACTTGACGTACATCCGTGCTTCCAAGCGCCTCAACGGTCGGCAGGCAAGGTGGGCCAGCTTCCTCAGTCGGTTCGACTTCTCGCTGACCTTTCGCCCTGGGTCCCGCAACACGAAGGCCGACTCCCTGTCCCAGTTACACTCCAAGGGGGCTCCAACCACTGAGGATCCGACTCCCATCCTCCCAGAGGCCAGGGTGGTGGGAGTGGTCACATTGGGCATCGAGGGGTTGGTAAGGCGTGCCCTACGCTTCCATCCCGCTCCCGGCAATGTACCTGTTCGTTGCCTCTTCGTCCCCGACTCAGTCCGGTCCCGGGTCCTCCAGTGGGGCCATACCAGCCGGTTCGCCTGCCACCCGGGCGTTCATCGCACGTTCTCCTTCCTGGCTCGTCGATTCTGGTGGCCCACCATGAGGAACGACGTCAAGGAGTTTGTTCTGGCCTGCGCGGTCTGCGCCCAAAGCAAGGCCTCCCACCAGGCACCCTCCGGGCTATTGCAGCCGCTTCCCATTCTGAGCCGCCCTTGGTCCCATGTGGCGTTGGACTTCGTCACAGGTCTTCCTTCGTCCCAGGAGAACACGTGCCTACTGACCGTGGTGGATCGGTTCAGCAAGGGGGTTCACCTCGTGGCCCTTCCCAAGCTTCCCTCGGCTGCCGAGACAGCGGACCTCCTGACAAGCCACGTGTTCCGCCTCCATGGTTTTCCCCAGGACGTCGTCTCGCACCGGGGCCCCCAGTTCACTTCCCAGGTATGGCGGGCCTTTTGCAAGGGATTGGGGGCAACAGTCAGTCTTTCCTCTGGTTATCATCCCCAGACTAACGGACAAACAGAGAGGATGAACCAGAGCATGGAGTCTGCTCTCCGTTGTGTGGCTGCCAAGAGACCCGCTTCCTGTAGCCGGTTCCTCCCCTGGGTCGAGTACGCCATCAACTCCCTGGTCAGTTCCGCCACCGGCCTCTCGCCTTTTGAGGTATCCCTGGGCTACCAAGCCCCTCTTTTCCCTGCACAGGAGTCGGAGGTGGCAGTTCCCTCCGTGCAGGACCATCTCGACCGGTGCCGACAGGTCTGGGAGATCACCAGGACTGCACTGCTCCGTTCATCGGAGCGCGCCAGTCGTGGGGCTGACCGGCGCCGGATCCCTGCGCCGACGTACGACCCTGGGCAGAGGGTGTGGCTGTCCGCCAAGGACCTTCCGCTTCGATCCTCGGCCAAGAAGCTTAACCCCCGGTTCGTGGGTCCTTTTGAGGTTCTGAAGGTGCTCAGTCCCGCGGCGGTGAGTCTTAAGCTTCCTGCGTCCATGCGCATTCACCCCGTTTTCCATGTGTCCCGGGTTAAGCCTGTCTCCCTCAGTCCCCTGATGCCTCCTGCTCCGGACCCGCCTCCTGCAGAGATGGTGGACGGACACCCCCAGTGGCAGGTCCGTCGGCTTATGGACGTCCGACGGCGGGGACAGGGGTTCCAGTACCTGGTGGACTGGGAGGGATACGGCCCGGAGGAACGGAGCTGGGTCTCCCGCCAGCTCATCATGGACCCCGACCTGATCACCGACTTCCATCGTTCCCATCCGGACAGGCCGGGCCGGGCTGGGCTCCCGTGGAGGGGGGGGTACTGTGAGGATTGGCCCATTCCCGCCACACGCTTCAAGGTACTGTGAGGAGGATTGGCTCATTGCCACCACATGCTTCTAGGTCAAGTACCAATTGCCGTCACGCACCTGTCGGTTGTTTGTAATCAGCGCCCAGAGCCCTTCATATACTCGGGTCTTTCTGTCAATCGTTGTCGGGTCGTTTTGGATTTCCACTGCTACTGCCTGTCCCCCCCGTTGTTGTGCCTCGTCTGTTTTTCTTCAGGACGTCCATGGAAGTCGCCGCTGTTGTGTATCTCTATCATCCGTTGGAGCTGTGCCTCGTTGCCCGCTTTGCGCATTTGCGCTTTGGTGAGTTTTTGGAACGAATCTTTTGGATTCTCTGTTTTCTGTGTGTTTGGATAACACTGAAGATTTGCCGTTTTTGTTTTGTACTGGACTCAGCTAAACTTGTGTGTTGGTAACACTGAAGATTAAGTCACGTGGGATTGTACTGGGCTCAGCTAAACTTGTGTGTTGGTAACACTGAAGATTAAGTCACGTGTGTTTATACTGGACTCAGCTAAGGAGGACTGGACTGCCTCTGTATTCCGTTGGCTTGTTTATTGACCACTCTCTCTCTCTCTCTCCGTTCCTCCCCGAGTTGGATCCTGGAGTAGCTGCAGAGCCGCAGAGGCAGTGGCGCTACGCCGCTTCTCCATCTCAATACCGGGACGATCTGCAGAGCCGCAGACAACTCTGCCAAGAACATTCTCCCCTTTGTTTGTTCTCATTGTTATTTCGCTCATTCCTGTTTCAGAAATAAATACGCCCTAGTCTTTGGCTAACTCTGAACTACCTGTCTGTGCCGTGCTGTTGGGGTCGGTTTCAAACCATAACACAGACTATGCGCATCCATCTCATTAGGTGAGTTGAACATTATAGCCTTCTAAATGAAACACGCTATATGTATTCATTTTATGGTTGTTTGATTATTGTGTTATTTTGTGTAGTTATTGTGCATGTTAAAAGCGTCCAATGCATATGTGTGCGTGTGAACGTTTGCATGTTTCAACCCACCTCTATATAATAGTGGGGGTCGCGGCTCTCTGACACTGTTATTTCGGGGGTCGCGGCCTGAAAACTTTAGGAACGATGTATTTATTATATTACATGATACCTAAGCGCATACAGTAGAGTAGAGATATCCTCATAAGTATCTATTCATTCGTATCAATTAGATATACTCTTTATCTTTGGGCTTGTTTTTGTATACTTATTCTGAAAGAGTTGAAATAATAATTTTCGCTAGCAAGATCTCATTTGATTATTCATTCCATTAAGCCTATTGCCAGCAGTTACATTTAAATAAATATAATCTGATTGATTGGGGTAATAAGGGACTTAAAATGTGCCTATAGATTATGCATTTAACTTGTCGGCGAGGCTATTGAGCCGTACTGTATTGTACCCATTCTGCAATCTTGTTAATAAAGTTTTAATTCAATCAATCAATCAATGCCGTTAGAAAATCAGGATTTCTGCGATCGACACCTGCTGTCTTTTCAACTGAAGCGGCCGTGCGCACTTATCCTGAGTATCAAGTCTGGTTCGAATGAACGAGACTGAATCCACCTTCGAGGAACAGGGAAATCCCTGATTCAAACATCTGGTTAATTGAATCTGGATAATGGGACTTTTGATCGACTTAGTTGAACCAGGTACGGGGAATAGGGCCCAGAGCAGACATATACAACAAACAGCCTTTTCTGTAATTCTTTGAATAATATTAGTTTATTTTGCATCTCTCTCTCTCTCTCTCTCTCTCTCTCTCTCTCTCTCTCTCTCTCTCTCTCTCTCTCTCTCTCTCTCTCTCTCTCTCTCTCTCTCTCTCTCTCTCTCTCTCTCTCAGTCCCAAATCAAATGTCGATTGCAGAGCATTCCGATTGCAGACAATTATATAACAACAACAACAACAACAACAACAACAACAACAACAACAACAACAACAACAACAACAACAACAACAACAACAGCAACAACAACATACCAATCACAAACAGTAAACAGCCTTTTTTGTAATTCTTGAATTATCTTCTCTAAATATCGGTTTATCTGCAGCTGATCTCTCTCTCTCTCCCTCTCTCTCTCTCTATCTCTCTCTCTATCCCTCCCCCCTCTCTCTCGATATATCCCTCTGTGACCTTCTGTTTCTTTCTCTCCCCCTTCCTATCCTCCTTTCTCTCTCTTTCTGTCCCTTTACCCCCTCTGTCTCTATCTCTCACTGTTTCACACACACGCGTGCACACGCACCCACACACACACACTCAATGCATTGGCGTAATGAGCAGACAGTTGGCGTGTTTACGCTTGGCTTGACATTCAACCTTAGGAGCCTCTGGTAGTTTCCGGTTGCCACAGGCACAAGAATAACCTTGAAATACCACCACATCTCACGTATTTACACAACAGTGCTGATACTGGACTTCTAATATTAGAACAGAAAACAGCTGGAGATTTTACAGACCTAAGATTTGTCCTCTTTGTGAGAGATGTACTCACTGGTAATGGAAATTTCATTCTAATTAAGAGTCACTAGTTGTTCGAAAGGAGAACCTTTAACACCACACCGCACAGTGTCAACAACAACAACAACAACAACAACAACAACACCAACACCAACAACAACAACAACAACAACAACAACACCAACAACAACAACAACAACAACAACAACAACAACAACAACAACAACAACAACAACAACAACAACAACAACAACAACAACAACAACAACAACAACAACAACACTACTTTCCCACAACAGCCTGACCGGGACTCGAACCAGCAATATTCTGAGCTGGAATGCGTGCTTTCACTCTATCACTACCTCAGTCATTCAGTTGTTCATCATCCTAACTCAAACTGCATTGTCCAAATATCTAATCACTCACACGCTTTATGTAAATAATTAAATTTCCCCTTTGGAAGGGTGCAGACGATCAACAGTTTTTTCTGGACTAAAGGAAACAATTCCGAGCTTAGCTTTGATGTGTTTATTGAATTTACCATTCACACACAACTCAAGCACTCAACAGGTCACGCAGATAGATAGTTAAGTATAGTTTGATTATTTACCTGGAATACAAACAGAAATAAAACTGCAATAATTAGCGACATGTAATCTGCATATACAAATGATAATTAGCAACATGTAATGAGCATAATAAACCTGAGGAATAAAATACATTTTGTCTATAAAAACATACCGTTAGCCAGTTGGGTCGCCCGCGGGACTCTTATTGTCACAGCCTTTTGCTGTGAGGTTTCGACTTCGAAAAAAGACACTCTGACAGAGCGTTAAGTTTTGTTTACCAACAAGCCAAAAGTAACATCTCTGACGCATGCACAAACGCAAGTAAAACGCTTGCTGGTCTCATCACAAATACTCAATTTCCCTTGGAAAATTAAACAGTAAATATACAAATCACCCAGTTACTTAGGTTACAATTTCCAAACGCAGATTAAGACGCCAAACCACTTAAATCTTGGACTAGATAGCAACACATCACACTGACCCGGAAGTAGTTTAACTGTTTACAGTCTTGCCCAGATAGCAAAAAATCGTTGAATCAACATTGTGTTTTTGTCAGGCTGAAGATTGGAATCAACATTGATATCAGACATAGAAAATGGCATTGAAAGTGCTCGCTATGATCAACATGGAAAGAACATTGGATTTTCAACCAAAATTTAGAAATTTCAATTTGAAAGCCGACAATGAATCAACGTTGATTCAACTATGATATGAGCAACATTGAAATAATGTAGCATTGCATCAATATTGATTCAACTATATATATATATATATATATATATATATTGCATTATACATTGAAATAATGATATTATTGAATGACCATTTCAGCACTTTTTCAACCTTCCTCTGTATGCTTTTAATATGCCTCATTAATAAAGAAAAATAATCACTTTACATCTAAATTATATTATTAGTTGTAGTTCCACCGGGAGCATGCTAAAAGGTGTCTACTAGTGACATTACTGCCATAAGACTGAATGGCAGTGATGTCACTGATATACAGGCTTGGAGCAACCCCTGCAGAACTTTAAAACACCAAATAGAGTAAAGTGATTATTTTTGGCTTAAATGAGACATATTAAAAACATACAGAGGAAGGTTGAAACATGCTGAAATGGTCCATATGCTTTACTGCAGTGGTTCTCAACCTTTTTATACAAAGACCTCACAGGAAAAATATTTGGGGACTCCAAACTTGATTATAATTATGCCATTCTAGGTGAATATTCGAAAATATGTTGCAAGCTTGTAGATCGGCTATTTCGAATTTTTTTCTTCTTCAAGAAACCAAGGTTGAGAACAGCTGCTTTACGACATGCTCTATGAACAAAGAAACAGACAATTTATTGCTTTAACCATTTATTAAAGCCAATTAATTCGCACATACATATTCTTTGAAATGCCTCTCTTTCTATTAGACTTCGATGCCAACTATGCACGTGGCTCCAGATCAGCTGACATACAGCTGACTCTCCCATACAAAAATGACAGAATAATAAGTTATTGAAAATATTCATACAGAACTCTGAACCTTCGCACATACATATTCTCTTTGAAATGCCTGAGTTCAATTTGGATTTAGTATCACCAGGCGTGCATGAGAACAGATAATGAAATCTACTGTAATGTACAGTAGCTTTTTTATTTTATCAGGGTGGCACCATTGAAACTATTTAATGATGCGTGTCCCTTCTCTTTCTATTAGACTTCGATGCCAACTACGCACGTGGCTCCAGATCAGCTGACATTCAGCTGACTCTCCCATACAAAAATGACCGAATAATAACAGTTATTGAAAATTTTCATACAGAACTCTGAACCTTCGCACATACATATTCTCTTTGAAATGCCTGAGTTCAATTTGGATTTAGTATCACCAGGCGTGCATGAGAACAGATAATGAAATCTACTGTAATGTACAGTAGCTTTTTTATTTTATCAGGGTGGCACCATTGAAACTATTTAATGATGCGTGTCCCTTCTCTTTCTATTAGACTTCGATGCCAACTACGCACGTGGCTCCAGATCAGCTGACATTCAGCTGACTCTCCCATACAAAAATGACCGAATAATAACAGTTATTGAAAATATTCATACAGAACTCTGAACCTTCGCACATACATATTCTCTTTGAAATGCCTGAGTTCAATTTGGATTTAGTATCACCAGGCGTGCATGAGAACAGATAATGAAATCTACTGTAATGTACAGTAGCTTTTTTATTTTATCAGGGTGGCACCATTGAAACTATTTAATGATGCGTGTCCCTTCTCTTTCTATTAGACTTTGATGCCAACTACGCACGTGGCTCCAGATCAGCTGACATTCAGCTGACTCTCCCATACAAAAATGACCGAATAATAACAGTTATTGAAAATATTCATACAGAACTCTGAACCTTGAACCCCTATAGAATCTTCCAGGAAGTGTTGTTTTCCAAAATTCCAACGCAGAATCAAATCTAAAAGTTAAATCTATCTAAAACACTTTTACCTATTGCTAAACTAAGTATAATACTTCAGAGTATTATAGAGACACATTAGAGATGTACATCTATATAATATATTCACATCCACACTATAAATAGCATCCATTAATCCATCATTAATCATCACTCCATTCAGACTACCGACTACTGACAACCTTCTGAACTTGAATAAGCATGCAAAACCAACAATTAGCATTTCAGGTGGCAGACTGCCTCTCCCGGGCGCACGTCAGCCCTGTGCACCCGGGCATCGACTATGCTGCCATGGCTGCTGACCAGCTCACCGACTCAGACCTTCAGGCGTTCAGGGCGGCTGTGACAGGACTTCGACTTGAGGATGTGGTGTTTCACGACAGCGGCGCCACGCTCCTCTGTGACGTCTCCACTGGCCAGCCCCGCCCCATGGTTCCAACTGACTGGCGCCGCCGGGTATTTGACACCATTCATGCCCTTTCACACCCTGGGGTAAAGGCGTCGGTCAAGTTGGTAGGGGCCAAGTTCGTCTGGCCGGGCCTTAGGAAGGACGTCAAAGTATGGGCGGCCTCCTGTGTGGCGTGCCAGCGTGCCAAGGTACATCGTCACACTAAGGTCTGGAGGGGGGCTGAGTCTAAACTAGGGGGTGGTCCTGAGGGGGGCTGAGTCTAAACTAGGGGGTGGTCCTGAGGGGGGCTGAGTCTCAACTAGGGGTGGTCTGGAGGGGGGCTGAGTCTAAACTAGGGGGTGGTCTGGAGGGGGGCTGAGTCTCAACTAGGGGTGGTCTGGAGGGGGGCTGAGTCTAAACTAGGGGTGGTCTGGAGGGGGGCTGAGTCTCAACTAGGGGTGGTCTGGAGGGGGGCTGAGTCTAAACTAGGGGGTGGTCCTGAGGGGGGCTGAGTCTAAACTAGGGGGTGGTCCTGAGGGGGGCTGAGTCTAAACTAGGGGGTGGTCCTGAGGGGGGCTGAGTCTAAACTAGGGGGTGGTCCTGAGGGGGGCTGAGTCTCAACTAGGGGGTGGTCCTGAGGGGGGCTGAGTCTAAACTAGGGGGTGGTCCTGAGGGGGGCTGAGTCTCAACTAGGGGTGGTCTGGAGGGGGGCTGAGTCTAAACTAGGGGGTGGTCCTGAGGGGGGCTGAGTCTAAACTAGGGGGTGGTCCTGAGGGGGGCTGAGTCTAAACTAGGGGGTGGTCCTGAGGGGGGCTGAGTCTAAACTAGGGGTGGTCTGGAGGGGGGCTGAGTCTAAACTAGGGGGTGGTCCTGAGGGGGGCTGAGTCTCAACTAGGGGTGGTCTGGAGGGGGGCTGAGTCTAAACTAGGGGGTGGTCTGGAGGTGGGCTGAGTCTAAACTAGGGGTGGTCCTGAGGGGGGCTGAGTCTCAACTAGGGGGTGGTCCTGAGGGGGGCTGAGTCTAAACTAGGGGGTGGTCCTGAGGGGGGCTGAGTCTAAACTAGGGGGTGGTCCTGAGGGGGGCTGAGTCTAAACTAGGGGGTGGTCCTGAGGGGGGCTGAGTCTAAACTAGGGAGTGGTCCTGAGGGGGGCTGAGTCTAAACTAGGGGGTGGTCCTGAGGGGGGCTGAGTCTAAACTAGGGGGTGGTCCTGAGGGGGGCTGAGTCTCAACTAGGGGGTGGTCCTGAGGGGGGCTGAGTCTAAACTAGGGGGTGGTCCTGAGGGGGGCTGAGTCTAAACTAGGGGGTGGTCCTGAGGGGGGCTGAGTCTCAACTAGGGGTGGTCCTGAGGGGGGCTGAGTCTCAACTAGGGGGTGGTCCTGAGGGGGGCTGAGTCTAAACTAGGGGTGGTCCTGAGGGGGGCTGAGTCTAAACTAGGGGGTGGTCCTGAGGGGGGCTGAGTCTAAACTAGGGGGTGGTCCTGAGGGGGGCTGAGTCTAAACTAGGGGGTGGTCCTGAGGGGGGCTGAGTCTAAACTAGGGGGTGGTCCTGAGGGGGGCTGAGTCTCAACTAGGGGGTGGTCCTGAGGGGGGCTGAGTCTAAACTAGGGGGTGGTCCTGAGGGGGGCTGAGTCTCAACTAGGGGTGGTCCTGAGGGGGGCTGAGTCTCAACTAGGGGGTGGTCCTGAGGGGGGCTGAGTCTAAACTAGGGGTGGTCTGGAGGGGGGCTGAGTCTAAACTAGGGGGTGGTCCTGAGGGGGGCTGAGTCTAAACTAGGGGGTGGTCCTGAGGGGGGCTGAGTCTCAACTAGGGGGTGGTCCTGAGGGGGGCTGAGTCTAAACTAGGGGGTGGTCCTGAGGGGGGCTGAGTCTCAACTAGGGGGTGGTCCTGAGGGGGGCTGAGTCTCAACTAGGGGGTGGTCCTGGAGGCTAAATTAGGGGGTGGTCCTGGAGGCTAAACTAGGGGCTAAACATATGCACGCACGCATGCACGCGACAGCTGCAACCAGAGATGCTGGAGATAAATGTTGCCCCTGGATCAGCTTCCAATGATCCAACTCCCATGAAACCCACTGTCCTCCAAACCATTTGTCCTTTTAAGTCTTTGTCTTTCTTCGTATCCCGCCATTCCTCTCAGGTGCATAACGCAGCCACTTCTGCAGTGCATCTCTGTATATCAAGTCAGTCAACTTGCGGTCAAATTGACGAGCAGCCGCTGGGAAAAAAGAAAAAAAGAATACTTAAAGATAAACAAGAAAGCTGCAGTGGGCACGTTCCATTCCAAAGTGAACAGTGTCCTTTTTAGTGTACTAGATTTTCAGGTGGCCTTAGGTGCATTTTCAACCCCATAGTCATATAATTGATCCACATTAATGCTCGTAAAAAATCTTATTGTGAGCATTACAGAGGACCACTTATATGACGTTAAGGTTGGAAATGGGTGAGGTGTTTCTTTAAGAGTGGTTGCATGTTCCATCAGGCTCATTCCATGGTGATAAAAATGCATCCATTCGTATTTACTTGAGATAAAAGTGAAAATACTTAATTAAATGAAATATCCATCATCAAAATAGCTAAATCCACTGTAGTAAACCTAGTATTTTGAGGTGCAGATTGACTCACCAAACATGCAGTCCTGCATCAGTGTGTCCTTGAAGGCCCTCTTCGGTCCCTTTCCCGCCCAGTTGAAGATGCATGCTAGACAGTTTGTCATGGTAGCGGATAGCATTTGCCGGATAATATTTTCTGAGTCGGTCCCTCCGATTAATGCCAGGCGGGTTGTCTTAACAGATTGGAGAGGAAAAAAAGTGAGTGTGCTAAAGTGTACATTGTACTATGTCAAATGGACAGAATATGATGTTTTAAGTACACATTTTAAGACTTTTTTTTATTAACTCTAAAGAAAGACCATTACTGTGTCAAAACTCAACAAACAATACCATCAAACAAATTAGCTAAATGAATTGTCAAATATTGACTAAGAAATAAATATCATCCCGCATATCATTGCAAGGCTATTTTCACAATATTTCTATGCCAAGCACACATCCAAACAAAAAACTAAATAAATGCCTCCACTCCTACAATTCAGACATTATAAACACTTAGATTTCAAACAATAAATTTTTAACAAAATACAAAAATGTTCACCATCTTTCGACGGACTGTTTCGTCCTTCAGTGCAGCTTCAGCCTCATCAAACTGCTCCTCATTGGTGAGTGGCAGCACGATGGGGAAGTTCTCTTCTCTCTGTGATTCAGGTCCAGCTCCGTGATCGTTAAAGGTGGATTTAGCCATTTCAGTCTTCAGAAACTGAACGTCATGTGAAATTTGCTTCACCTCCACGAGTAGCTCTGCAAGCATCCTGGTGTTTTTGTTGGCAGCAAGGTCTTGAAGAAAAACAATTGGTTTTACATTAAATTTCAAGGATAGATTCACCATTTCAATCATTTAGAATGACACTAAGCAATAAGGGCCTTCAGCACATTCAAATCACGTCTAATTAAAGGGATCATCACATGACAACAACGTTACTATTTACATTTAAATGTGACGCTTAAGTCTGTGCACCCCTAACTTATAGTAACCATTAAGTGCTTAAATATTAAGCCTATAAACACCATGACAAATTACATGAAAAAAAAAGTGACAAAGACTGTAAAGTCACAAGGGACATATGTTTCTCAATGCATCAGAAAATGATACTTGCCTTGTAACATTTGACTGGGCTCTCCATGGAATCTTCCCCGCGGCGTTTCAGGAGCTGAAGCTGAAGAAATCAACATGGCATCAGCATTGCACATTAGGTAATTGTGTATGGGGGAGGCAGGGGTAAAGTGGAATATAGGCATCTTTACCCAGGCGATGTGAGTTGAAGTCAGCTGATCTGGAGCCACGGCTATAGTTGGCATTGAAGTCTAATAGAAAGAGAATAAAGGACACACATCATTGTTTACATTGAACACGAATTATGGAATTTTACCCAAAAAAACAACATTTAAGATGAGAAATGCATACCATTCCTTGCTCGCTCTGATGGCACAGTGTGGTAGGGGCTGGAGTTATACATTGGCTTTCCTAGAGAAAGAGCGACAGAATTAACAAAATAAGGTAAGCACCATCAAAGTATCAATGAGCACCATATACAGTAGCAAGCAAAAGACATACCATTCCTTACTTGTCCAGTGTGGTTCCCTCCTGAAATGGATTAAAATAACCGTAATTAGTCACTGTAAAATACAAGTTCTCATATAATATCATGCCAACATTAACAGCTCATTGCAAAATAGTGAGACACTGAATAAGCTACTCATATATGCACTCAACTTTACATTTCCACCCATTTAACTAACATTTCCAGTCAGTAAGGTATCCAGTAAGGCAGGACTAGTAATCCAACCGCCACCTATTGAAACAGACTGGAGACACAAGAGTGGCTGAGAGAATCACATAGCTATATCTAGTTTATTAATCTACTTACCATCATTGCAGTGGTCCATTGACTCCAACTGTGCCAAGAAGCTTCCACCAAAGCCTAAAATGAGAGAACACAACAAAACATGAACAATGAATGCTATCAAAAGCACATTTACAATCTGTCCACTGGCTCCACCCTGACTTAGTAGTGTGAAGTGATTCACTTACCATTATTAGGCTGGTTATTCTCCGAGCAGCTTCCTCCAGAGACCGAGCAGCTTCCTCCAGAGACTAAAAGAAGGGAACACAAGACATGAATAGTGGACACTGTAACTTTTGAACACATAACCTGACTGATATGTTTGGATGTATTGACAGAGGAACTAAATGCTTGTAAAGCTCTCATGCAACTACATTTTGTTCTGCTATGTTAGTAAATAATGACATACCACTGCTTGCATTTGATGTTGGCACCGAGGGGTACTGGCTGGATTCTGGCTGCACTGTATTAATAAATAAATGGAATTATACATGGCAATACTTAAAGTAGGTGTAGCAGTTAGTGTCATAACTGACAAGTGTCACCACTATACCTGGGATATGAACATCAGGTGGCTTGGCATATCTTCGCGTCACCCTGCTGTCTGGCTCTTCATCTGACTCCACTGCGTGCATATGATTTGTCCTAAAAAAAAAAACATTTAACATTCCCAGGCTTCCAGGATAATTCAATTAATTGAGCAATCCTTGAGACACTGTTCAGGAGCCAGCCCATGGCCCATTTCTGTTTAACCAAAAACTATCACGAGGAATTCAACTGTACCTTGCTCTTCTTTTCCGACGTACATCTGCTTCCTCTTCAGATTCCAAATCAGTGGTTAGACATCCAGTAGTCACGTACTTGTCTTCATGTTGCTTGGCCTTTACAAATGAGTCTGTAAAAGAACAAGCAGAAAATACAGCATGACATTAATAAGAAGTATGAGGAACAATTCACATCAGACAATAGCAGTGACTATACTTACCACAAGTAATTAAGAGCCGAATTTTGTCATATGTGGTCCATCCTTCACAGGGCATCATGTTTTCTTTAAGGGCCTTTGAATAATTTGTGTTTTTTGGGGGCCATAATAATGTACCTTCCGTTGGATTGAACCAGCTGGAAAGAACTGTTGCAGTTCCGCCATTTGGAAACAGTACAACGCCCCAGAGCACCACCTCACTTTCCATTCTGTGTACAATAAATTAAATTAGAATATTAATGATAAAAAAATTATAATGACAAAAACATGAATCATAAGATGTCTACTGCAGATGAGCTATTGGAATAGCTATGAGGCTATTTCCCTCTGGATACAGAACACATTTACGTTTAATAAAGCTAATTTTACCAACCCCGATCTCATCACACAACTCTCTAACCTTGTATGTACCTATGAGGGAGGACTCGCAGGGATAAGTGTAATATAATTCTTGGTGTCTGAACTTTCTGTAGATCACATAGACCTCACCTTCTTCCTGGACTATATTCTGCACTACTGCAATTGTATCTCCCACCTGAATACAATTATCCCCCTGCTTTGTAGACAAGGTAAAACGACAACTGGAGACCTTTGTGTACTGTAGAGCAACACTGAAATGTTGAGGAAGTGGACCATCAGTATGAATGTGCTTTAAAACTGGTTGATCTGTTGCTAATGGAACCTCAACATGTGGCATTTCTGACAGCCTTTTGACTACCTGTTGTAGAGGTTGGTGTGGCTTGCGTAAAAGATGCTTTATTTGGCCAAGATAATTCTCAAAAGGGAACCCTGAAACATTATCTAAAGGTCCAAATTGTTTGTATTCATCTGCTAAATGTATAAGCTGGTGGACACTGAACACAATCTCACCCGTACCATACAACTGTCCAAAGTGGCCCACAAAGGATATCATTAATCTATGTGCAAATTCAACCATTTGGCCAGAAGTTCCAGGAGACAAAAACAAATACATGGTCACTGAAAACAACATGAAGTTGTCATAAAACTCACTGGGAAGGCAATCCTTCAGAACTACAGGACCCCAGTATAACATGAAGGATCGGAGCTCAGTAGCTTTCCAACGATCAAGCTCATTCAAACCTCTTGGCTTGCGATTGAATTCAACAGGGGTGTGGGAATGTAACACCAGCAGTTTGCTTGATATACTGTTAACTGTTTGTGAAGGAAGCCTAGTGGCTAGATTGCCCTTTAACCACATATGCAACAGTTTTCTCATCAACCCAAGACAACAGAGGTGCATATAATCTATTGGGAATGAAGAAACCATCTTTACTATCCCTGTTAAAGGACTGAGTTTCTGTTTCAAGTGGTGTTCCTCATCAATCATATCACAATAACTCGAATCCGTCCTGAGCCTGACATTTGTTTCTGGATACGTCATTTTGTTCCTCCACACACCCTCTTGGTCACACTTGTCACACCCTGAATAACCATTATGTGACTTAATATTCTTAACGTAGGCCCTAGCAGGAGCATCACACACAAATGAGGAAACCTGTACATTCAATTTCGTACCATTATGAACAATGCCATTAGCCAGCACATTTTTAAGGTCGCTAACAAATTTCTGCAGATACTCAACAACACACTTTGGCTTGCTTAAACCACTAAATATACCGACAATAAATGGGGACTTAGTGTAATCACAATTCAGGATTGCAAGTATAGGCCAGAATTGAAGTCTTGAACTCCTAAAGAGGGGGAGACCATCTATATTGAACTGTAAAGTAAGAGTTGTGAGGTTCACTGGTAAACTTAAACATTTTAATCGTGAAAGTATTCCTCGCACCAATCCAAAATGATAGTAATCGCCACCTTGCATTTGAGTGGTTGCAACATGAGATTGTGTTCCAAGCAGAGTCCTTCCATCTTTAGGGAGCTTAGGGTGAAATAGCTTTAAGATGGACAGCAGAGCAGACAAAGCAACAAGACTAATGGAGTAGGATGTTGCCCAATATCTTAGGCTCCTTATAAGCAGATCCTGACTAGGCGGCTGCTCCTCATCGCTCTCATAGTGAGAATCTGATTCATCTTCATCATTGCCAGCTTCATCGTCTATATCATCATTTTCCATTTGCATATGATCAACTTCATTTCGAGCTACTGCACTACCATCAGAATGATCATTTTTCATTTGCACATCGGACTCAACTTCATCATTGCCAGCTACACTGCCATCTATATGACCATTTTCTATGTCTACATGTGAAGCTGGTAGTGCATCTAGTTGGGAAAAGTGTGAGCTTGTGAAGGCAGGTTCCCTATTCACACAGGGGTAAATATTTTCTCTTTGATTATGCAGAGATTCCTCATATTCCTTAAGGATATCTTTCTCTATGCCCCTTACAGTTCGAATGACTCTACGTCTTTTAGCCCAATACGATTCATAAGAAGCCATCTTAACCCATTAACTCCCGGATTGAAAGGTATATAATAACGTATAGGTTACAACAGGTCTAAATAGAAAAGAGGTGGTGCTGATTATAATTTTTTTGTTATTACTTGGCCTTTTTTTTGCAGTGAATCCTCCAGTCCTCTTCTCTTGTAGCACAACCCTGAAAATAGAGGGGAAAAAATTATTAAAATAATATATGCATAAAACAAATATATATATCAGCCAAATTATTAATTAATCAGGTCCTTCCAACATATTTTAAAATATTTAACCTCTTCCACCCAGAGCCTATTTTCTGAAAATCCGCCTAAAATATATACCTAGGTAAATGGAATATTGCTCCACTTCTACAAGGGCCATTTGCATATTCTTGTATAGCGTCATCTATCTATCTAATGTATATTCACAGTGTCAGAAATATTGTGTCTATTACTAGGCTTGCTTAAATTGTGATGAAACAAAGGAGAATATTAATTATGATTTTTCTTTGCATCTTTGACAGTGAATAACACCATGCTAATAATGACCAAACATTAAAAACTGCCACTGATCTTGTTCAATACCTTCTTGAGTGTAAAATAAATAAAGGGAAGATTATTAAACAGAAGGTTCTGTAGATACTGTACTGAATTCTCCCATCCGGACCAATGTAATTTGAAATATTATCATAGAATATACAATAGCAGGCTCATAAATTACCTTATTATAGCCAATTCGCACATTTATATATATACATATATTATCTTTCAAATGCCCGAGTTCAATTTGGATTTAGTATCACCAGCGTGCATGAGAACAGATAATGAAATCTACTGTAATGTACAGTAGCTTTTTTATTTGATCAAGGTGGCACCATTTTGAAACTTTTCAAATCTAATTGTTGCTGAATGCTAACAATAGGGAAGATAAACTAACTATGTTTCAATATTTGTCATAAACGTTACCTTTTGTGGTAGAATGATCTCGAATAATAGCAGTTATTGGAGTCATTCTCGAAGTCAACTTCCTTTCTGTTTAACTTTCTGTCTAAGTGCATGTCTATGGCTTGGGGGGGAAACACTTTAGAATCACCAGAAAGGCTTTCGAAATAGTTAAATGCCATGTTGGCCTCAATATTTTCAAAACAAATTATATGAAAAGGTTATGAAATCAACAAGAATGTGGTAAAATATGTAATAAAAACAGAGCTCAACGCAGACATTTGATCAGTAGAAATCCATTTGTTTCCCCCATACAAAGATGGCGCCGTTCTCGTGACGTCAGAGTGTAGCTGACGTTAGCTTGCTAAGCTATCAGATTCGCATGGTCTGTGTAGCTGGCTAAAGCTAGCAGACTCGCATGGTCGAGCTGACGTTAGCTTGCTAAGCTATCAGATTCGCATGGTCTGTGTAGCTGGCTAAAGCTAGCAGACTCGCATGGTCGAGCTGACATTAGCTTGCTAAGCTAACAGATTTGCATGGTCTGTGTAGCTGGCTAAAGCTAGCAGACTCGCATGGTCGAGCTGACGTTAGCTGGCTAAGCTAGCAGACTCGCATGGTTGAGCTGACGTATAGCTGACGTACGTTAGCTCGCGCTGTTATAAGTTAACGCTACTTTCCAGGCCGGGGGTTTTGACATTTTCAAACCGTGAAACCGGTTACCGGCACATGCCTAATGTGAATAGCATAATACATTATATTGTCAAGGACTTACCAAAGACGTGTGCGCACTTGACTAGTCACGCTGAATGAAGACACCATGGCGCCAAGTTTTTCTTTTAATGCCTCAAGTCCCGTGAGATCTTCTAGCTGGCCTCGCGAGTTGCTTACGACCTACCCCCTCGAAGGGGAGGGGGGAGGGGAGTGGGGATTATCAGCACTACGTTGTAACCATGTAATTTCATTGTTGGGCATTTCAACATTGAAAAACAAGCATCTATACTAAATCGATTCAACAACATTTTTTCAAATGTTGAAATGGTGTCTGTAATTTAGATATTGAATAAACATAGCTTTTTCAACCTCAACCAAAAATAACCAATCTGACCAAAATCCAACATTTAATTAATGTCTTTTGCTATCTGGGTGGATTCACGTTCCAGCTCTTGCCGCGAATGCCCACCGACACCAGACGGTAAAATACACATGCAAAAACGTCTCGTCTCTAAGGGAGCTCCCGTAGCTCACCGCATATCTCGGCGCTATTTCTGCATCGGGGAAAACCGTGCTCGTCACGGATCTGGAGGACACGAGTTCGATTCCCAGACCCGCCGTCATTTCTCAGAATGTCTTCCCCTGCTCTACATCCCATTTCAACCTGTTTCTGTCGGTCATGCTTGACCAGAAAAGCGATAAACGCTAAAAAATTAAGTAAAAAAAAAAAAAAAAAAAAAAACGTCTCGTCTCGTCTTGTCTAGGAATACCGTTGGATTATTCTCCACCTCCCACTTACAATTCTGGCTGTAAAGACTAAGAAAACTATTCTCCATGCATCCTCTTTGGTTCATCATCCTAACTCAAACTGTATCCTCATGGGTTCATCATCCTAACTCAAACTGTATCCTCATGGGTTCATCATCCTAACTCAAACTGTATCCTCATGGGTTCATCATCCTAACTCAAACTGCATCCTCTTGGGTTCATCATCCTAACTCAAACTGCATATGCATCCTAACTCAAACTGCATCCTCATGAGAGAGAGAGGTGGGATGCTACTTCTGTCAGACCATATATGGAAAGTTTGATTGATTGAAGCCACGCCCCCCTTTGAGATGATTTATGACCCTAAGCCACGCCCCTTTGCTGATTAGTCGAGGGGTTCAAGGAGGCGGGACTTCCTGTTTCGGAGGGGAGGGACATCCGGTTTCGGAAGGGGCGGGGCTATAAGGGGAGGATTTTTTTTTCAAAATAAATCAACCGTTTGAAATTGGAATTTGTGTGTGTGTGTCTGTGTGTGTGTTTTCTTGGATAAAGCCAAATGTGTTCAGAAAATACAATGTGTCTATATTTTAGTTTCATGGAGAATGCCCCATGGACGAGTTTGTTTAAACAATTGTGTTTTTCTTAAAAAGAAATGTATTGTAGACACCTGCGTGTTTCCGATCTGTTTGGCTGTCAAAGTAGAACTGTCAAACTGCAGCTTCTCAGTATACTGGATGTGTCTCTGTCAAACTGGGACCCCACGCTGTGACAGTCCCCCTTCGCTGTGACCATCACAGGAGGAGGAGGATGAGCTCAGCGAATCAGGGGACTCGAAAACTCCTGTCAAAGTCCTGGTAAGTATTGATTTACGACTTGAGGGGGGGGGGGGGGGGCATTAGGAGGCGGGAGAAATGGAGGAGCTCAGCGAATCAGGAAGTCGAAAACTCCTGTCAATGCCAATAGATTTACGACCATGTCTGACTTCCCCTTTCTGAGGAAACCTGAAAACTTCTGTCAATGTCAATAGATTTACGACTTTGTAAGTCTGACTTCCCCTTTTCTGGGGAAAGCTACTGTCATTGTCCCTTTTTATGTAATTTATGGCCCCTAAGCTGTGTGTGTGTGTGTGTGTGTGTGTGTGTGATTATTTTTTAAGAAAATTACAATGTGTCTATATTTTAGTTTCTTGGAGAATATCATAATCTTTAGACACTTGTGTTCAGAAAATATATGTGTAAATAAAAGAAAATACAATGTAAGTGAATAATAGGCTGATGTTGTTTGAAAAAGAGTGATAACTTGTAAACAGGGGTTCTAAGTAACCACACTAAGTATGTATGTATGTATGTATGTATGTATGTATGTATGTATGTATGTATGTATGTATGTATGTATGTATGTATGTATGTATGTATGTATGTATGTATGTATGTATGTATGTATGTATGTATGTATGTATGTATGTATGTATGTATGTATGTATGTATGTATGTATGTATGTAAGTATGTCAGCTCTGCTGACCCGAGGGTTAGCCCATTGAGGGCAAGGGTTGTGTTTAAGTTATATGCATTGAGGCTAGGTTCTCCTAGATGGGTGTGTGTCAAGGGTGGGGGTGAGGGGCTGATTACAACCACCCCAAGGTGTCATAGTAATTAGGCTTCGGTGAAGCGTTTTATTTAAAATAGATTATTTAAAAAAAAAATGCATTACAGTGTTTTGTATTATTGTTCACATTAATTATTACAGTTAAATATATGAGTATAAAAGTTATACGTGATAGTGTGCTGAAAATATAATCTTCAGAAAATATGTGTCTGTGAGGGTCTGTGTGTGTGTGGTGAGAAGGTTGACAGTTTAGGGGACATGCAGAGTTAGAGTAAAACTCTGTAGAACATTATAGTCATAGCATATTTTCTAGTTCACACAATGGATGTGTTCACATGAACACAATTTAAACCAGGTACTAAAAATGTACGGATTAGATTCCAAGTCCAGTGTAACCTCAGACCTACTCATAATGGCTAAGGATAATAAAACATTCTATTATTCTAACCTATATGGGCTGATGTAACCCTAACTAACCTTACAGTCATGCATTTGTCCTAATAAACTAACCTAAACTATAACATGCAACACTCTGATGAATATTGTTACACAGCTGACAGAGTTGTATTCACCCTGATCACCTATCATACATAACTTGTAAGTAGTTTTGGATAAAAGCGTCAGATAAATGACTAAATGTAAATGTAAATGTTGTAATACCAACTATTTGACAGTTTGGGACACAGTGGTGACCATACAATAGAGATAGCTGTAGTTATTATCTCTTATTTCTTATTTCGTAAAACGAATACAATGTATTAAGATATAAATGTACCCTATATTCGAGTCTTTGACAAGGTTAAGAGGTTACAGATCAGAGAAAGTCTTTTGTCTTGTTTACATCAAGTCCCCCATTTTCAATTCATCAGGGCCTATATGACATACATGACATACAGATAGACAGTACTGCTACATCCACACATTTAGGACATACCAGATTGCAAATACACCAGTGTTTGTCATACAAAACAACAAAAAGAGTGATAACTTGTAAGTGTGTGTCTGTGTGTGTAGGTATGTGTCTGTCCAAGCTGTTTTAACTGTTTCAATAAGGTATTTCATATGTCTTAAATTAATAAATTAAGACTTATTTCTGGATATAGGTCACTTCAAAGCACTCTAGCTAAAGTTAACTAACCGTCCATGAATGTCCATAGACTGGTTCAATGGTACACCTGTATTCATAAAGCATTTATAGGTCAACTACCGTTTTTACCACGGTTCAAACCTCAACATAACATCAAACCCAATTTATATGTCACAGTACCCCTGAAAATAGCACAGAGTTTGGGGGAAAAGGCCTTCATGTTCTATGATAGCTAAGCCTGTAAAGGATTTCAAAAAGAAAACTTTGAATATGCAGGCCCTCAATAACATATCTGATTTTAAAGTTCCAAATTAAGGGCATTTTAAAGAATGAGACCATTCAATATAGTTTGTTTCACTGCATAACGTGGTGTTATATTTTATATTTTTGACCTGAACATCTCTCCCATACCAACCTCCTGCAAATCATTACCTTCCATCCTCTTTTTATCCCCCCCCAAAACCCATTCAATATAGTTTGCTCCACCTCAAATGTAACCCCAGGGCCCACTTTGCCTTTTTTATGTATCAGTCTGCTTTTTGTGTATTTTTAGGTGTTTGTTGTTGCTGTCATTTGGGGGCCAGGTCTAGCTCGGAAAAAAGGGATATATGATCTCAAATGACTACTTGGTAAAAGGTATAGCAACTGTCATGCAGGAATTGCAACTCTAACGTGCTACACACATGTAAAACAAACATAATATTGCAAACACTATAGTTCTAAACAGTGTATTACAAAATCTTTGTATCTACTATAGACAATTTGCAGTTATATCAGTGTCACCTGAAAACATGTACATGGGTAAATGTACATTGGTACATGTAAAAAACATGAGTTTCAAGTTTCTTTAATAGTTGTCATACAGAAGTACAGAATACTTTTATACAAAATGCTTCTTTCAGCTACGCTCCAGAGACTGTGCTAGGCAAGAGATAAGTATGAAATAAAATAGCATAGCATGTAAAATAGTAGTAAATGTACAATGTTTGATGCAGAATAGAAGTAACTGAGTTACCATACAATATACAAGATACTATGCAATACTAATATACAATACTATATAGTGCAAAGCAGAAATGGGGGTGAGGTACAATTTAGGCACAATTTACAGTAAGGTGTACACAGGTATGAGGTGTAGTGTAAATCCATTACCAATAAATATAAAGTGTGTTTAGGTGTTCTAAAGTATGGAGAGTGGGTGCTGCAGTGTGTTGTTTTGTTTAAAATGAGTGTGTGTGTTTGGATGTGTGTGTTGTGAGTGCATTTGATGGTTGTTGCATAGTGTTATTGTTCGTTACGTGATAACACATAATCCTATTGAATTCTGATTTCTTTTGTTTATTGTTTGAGTGTCAATGATACATTTAAAACAGACAGGTCGATACATTTAAAATAGACGTTTACACAATGATAAGAAAAGCGGTAAAAACAATGTGTTACAATACAGATGTATTTTAGAAGTTTAGTACGGTGACCTGCATTATACAGCATGAAATATTCAATCAACACAAAAGTGACAGTCCAAGGAAAACCAAGATATTGTATGAGGTGTTTTTAAAAAGGGCGAATGAACTATTTTTAGTAGATTGAGTCAATAGTCAGAAGGATCTCTGCATGTAGGAGGATAATGCTAATTTGTCAAGGGGTTGACATATATCACCCCCATGACACCTCACTCCTTTGTAAGACAAACAGCTTTGGTGCTGTAATTACAATGATTAGACTCGTTTTTCTGTTTCCATTTTTATCAGGATGTAAGGGATACAAAATTTATAATCTATATAATAATAACAAACTGTATATGTATACCACCTGTCAGGCAAGAATTGCAACTCAAAAAGGGGTCACAGCTGTAAAGCAGACGTAGCCATAACGTATGCATAGATAATGTGCACAAAAGAGTAAGACAGTAACTACACAGATAAAATCAGCATTAAATAGTCCAGATAAGGTCTAGAACATTAAAATCTATTATTTTTGGTATTTAGTATAGACTATTTGTATTTATATCGTTGTCATATGAAAACATGGATGCATCAGATTTAGCAGAAACTAGTTTCCATCTGTACACAGAGAACATGATAGTGAATTCTGATTTTTTATTGAGTGTCAATGAATGAATGTCAACAGACATGTCAACCTATTTTTTTTTTACCTGTTTACACAATGATAATGTAAAAACAAAGTGCTTCAATACAGATGTATTTTTTATAAGTTTAGTATGATCAAACCCCAAAGGTATTTTCTTTTACCTATTCTAAGATACATTATACATTTCTGAATTACTTTGCAGAACAGCATCTAGTTAAAATAGTTTTTAGGCGCACTAAATAATAAGAAAGCCCCCTGAGTAGTCATTTTCTTCCTATTGATAGGTTTTTACATACATTTGCAAGGATATGTATGACTGTGTTGCAGTCATTTATTTTAAAATTGTTGTACTTTATGGTATTTTTGTCTTATTCATGATTTATTGTGATACTTCTTCTTGAAGTGTTTAAAGAAGATGTGTTTGTCCCAAGGGGACATCAATGTGTGTTGCAGGGTCTTACAATGAAATATGATCTGATTTGATCATGATCCTAACAAATGTTAAAATGTTTGCATGCATTACATTTAACAGACAGTGGTGACATTTCGATGTTTTAACAGGATCCCATTCACAGAGCTGAAGATAGTTACACACCTGGATAATATTTTTATTATTACTAGGAGGAACTTAAAATCATTCAAAACAATTATTACACTCTTGAGGTAGAAAAACGCAGTTGGTTATATTATAAAAATGTATTAAAGAATATTGCAGATCAAGTTGTAACCTTTTTTATCAATAATATAAGCGTGCATAACATCAATAATGTGGTTAATATCTAAAGTTTCTAAACACTTATGATTTTTCTGTTTAAAATCATCAATCATCAGGACAGGGATCAAACAACCTCCGCTGGTAATACTGTGCATTTAGCTTTTTTCTGCAAAATTAATAAATATTTTATTGGTATGTGAAGTATTGTATGTGAAGTATTGTATCAAATAATAAATAATGGCTTTATGTTACTTTCATATGTGTTAGCCATACTACACACTAACACAACTATGGTGAGTGAGTTCAAATGTATTTGTCTTAGAACTATCATCTTTGAGCTGTTTGAATATTTCCTATTGTGTGTAACTGTAGGATTTAATGCATATCGAAATATTGAGAGCATAAAGTACTACTCAGGGGGCTTTCTTATTATTTAGTGTGGCTAAAAACTATTTTAACTAGATCCTGTTCTGCAAAGTAATACAGAAATGTATAATGTATCTTAGAACAGGTAAAAGAAAATACCTTTGGGGTTTGATCGTACTAAACTTATAAAAAATACATCTGGATTGAAGCACTTTGTTTTTACCTTATCATTGTGTAAACAGGTAAAACAAAGAAAACTAGGTTGACATGTCTGTTTTAAGTGTATCATCGACACTCAATAAAAAATCAGAATTCACTAGGATTATGTGATATCATGTTATCTGTGTACAGATGGAAACTAGTTTCTGCTAAATCTGATGCATCCATGTTTTCATATGACAACGATATAAATACAAATAGTCTATACTAAATACCAAAAATAATAGATTTTAATGTTCTAGACCTTATCTGGACTATTTAATGCTGATTTTATCTGTGTAGTTACTGTCTTACTCTTTTGTGCACATTATCTATGCATACGTTATGGCTACGTCTGCTTTACAGCTGTGACCCCTTTTTGAGTTGCAATTCTTGCCTGACAGGTGGTATACATATACAGTTTGTTATTATTATATAGATTATAAATTTTGTATCCCTTACATCCTGATAAAAATGGAAACAGAAAAACGAGTCTAATCATTGTAATTACAGCACCAAAGCTGTTTGTCTTACAAAGGAGTGAGGTGTCATGGGGGTGATATATGTCAACCCCTTGACAAATTAGCATTATCCTCCTACATGCAGAGATCCTTCTGACTATTGACTCAATCTACTAAAAATAGTTCATTCGCCCTTTTTAAAAACACCTCATACAATATCTTGGTTTTCCTTGGACTGTCACTTTTGTGTTGATTGAATATTTCATGCTGTATAATGCAGGTCACCGTACTAAACTTCTAAAATACATCTGTATTGTAACACATTGTTTTTACCGCTTTTCTTATCATTGTGTAAACGTCTATTTTACATGTATCGACCTGTCTGTTTTAAATGTATCATTGACACTCAACCAATAAACAAAAAATTCAGAATTCAATAGGATTATGTGTTATCACATAACGAACAATAACACTATGCAACAACCATGTACATGTTTTCAGGTGACACTGATATAACTGCAAATTGTCTATAGTAGATACAAAGATTTTGTAATACACTGTTTAGAACTATAGTGTTTGCAATATTATGTCTGTTTTACATGTGTGTAGCACATTATAGTTGCAATTCCTGCATGACAGTTGCTATACCTTTTACCAAGTAGTCATTTGAGATCATTGATCCCTTTTTTCCGAGCTAGACCTGGCCCCCAAATGACAGCAACAACAAACACCTAAAAATACACAAAAAGCAGACTGATACATAAAAAAAGGCAAAGTGGGCCCTGGGGTTACATTTGAGGTGGAGCAAACTAAATTGAATGGGTTTTGGGGGGGGATAAAAAGAGGATGGAAGGTAATGATTTGCAGGAGGTTGGTATGGGAGAGATGTTCAGGTCAAAAATATAAAATATAACACCACATTATGCAGTGAAGCAAACTATATTGAATGGTCTCATTCTTTAAAATGCCCTTAATTTGGAACTTTAAAATCAGATATGTTATTGAGGGCCTGCATATTCAACGTTTTAAAAAAAAAATCCTTTACAGGCTTAGCTATCATAGAACATGAAGGCCTTTTCCCCCAAACTCTGTGCTATTTTCAGGTGTACTGTGACATATAAATTGGGTTTGATGTTATGTTGAGGTTTGAACCGTGGTAAAAACGGTAGTTGACCTATAAATGCTTTATAAATACAGGTGTACCATTGAACCAGTCTATGGACATTCATAGACGGTTAGTTAACTTTAGCTAGAGTGCTTTGAAGTGACCTATATCCAGAAATAAGTCTTAATTTATTAATTTAAAGGATAACTCCACTTTTTTTTTAAATTAGCTTATTTAACATCTTCCCTGGAGTTAGACAAGAAGATGCATACCTTTTTTGTCTCTGTGCGTGCATTTTAGCTTTGGGAATAGACGCTCCGTTAGCATAGCTTAGCTTCATCACTGGAAGTGGGGGAGGACAGTAGCCTTACAGTGCCTTACAGTGTATTGCAAGGTCTGACATTGACCAAACTTGATATGCATGACCTTGGTGGGCTCTAGGTCAACTCCTGAAAAGGGGGTCAATGTCAGACTTTGCAATCAAAAGTTAGGGGGCTAATAACCCTTGCCATAATTTCAGTGCGCCCCTAACTTTTGATTGCAAGGTCTGACATTGACCCCCTTTTCAGGAGTTGACCTAGAGCCCACCAAGGTCATGCATATCAAGTTTGGTCAATGTCAGACCTTGCAATACACTGTAAGGCACTGTAAGGCTACTGTCCTCCCCCACTTCCAGTGATGAAGCTAAGCTATGCTAACGGAGCGTCTATTCCCAAAGCTAAAATGCACGCACAGAGACAAAAAAGGTATGCATCTTCTTGTCTAACTCCAGGGAAGATGTTAAATTAGCTAATTTAAAAAAAAAGTGGAGTTATCCTTTAAGACATATGAAATACCTTATTGAAACAGTTAAAACAGCTTGGACAGACACATACATACACACACAGACACACACTTACAAGTTATCACTCTTTTTGTTGTTTTGTATCACAAACACTGGTGTATTTGCAATCTGGTATGTCCTAAATGTGTGGATGTAGCAGTACTGTCTATCTGTATGTCATGTATGTCATATAGGCCCTGATGAATTGAAAATGGGGGACTCTGATGTAAACAAGACAAAAGTCTTTCTCTGATCTGTAACCTCTTAACCTTGTCAAAGACTCGAATATATGGTACATTTATATCTTAATACATTGTATTCGTTTTACGAAATAAGAAATAAGAGATAATAACTACAGCTATCTCTATTGTATGGTCACCACTGTGTCCCAAACTGTCAAATAGTTGGTATTACAACATTTACATTTACATTTAGTCATTTATCTGACGCTTTTATCCAAAACTACTTACAAGTTATGTACGATAGGTGATCAGGGTGAATACAACTCTGTCAGCTGTGTAACAATATTCCTCAGAGTGTTGCATGTTATAGTGTAGGTTAGTTTATTAGGACAAATGCATGACTGTAAGGTTAGTTAGGGTTACATCAGCCCATATAGGTTAGAATAATAGAATGTTTTATTATCCTTAACCATTATGAGTAGGTCTGAGGTTACACTGGACTTGGAATCTAATCCGTACATTTTTAGTACCTGGTTTAAATTGTGTTCATGTTCATCCATTGTGTGAACTAGAAAATATGCTATGACTATAATGTTCTACAGAGTTTTACTCTGGGTGCGGTTACACCTTTCGTTTCATCTTCGTATTGTTGTCATATGCGTTTCGCCGCGACGTCGTGCGCCTCGAGTCACACTTTCGTTTTTTTTTCGTTTTTTGTCACCCGAGCACACTGATGTAGTACACTGCCAAAGCAGTAGGTGGCAGTAGGTGGCAAACATGAAGGCAATTTCAACCAATCAGAACTTGAATGTGCCTGCAAAGCAAATGTCAACAAGGCGGCCACCATCTTTTGCCTAGTTACCCAATGCAGCAATCCTTTTTCAGCAAAGCCTAATAAAAGTGCAATAAACAAAACGGATACATTCACTGTGTGTTCTGCCTGTCATTTGTTGATGAAACAAAACTAACATCAACACAAGTGACCACCAAGAGCGGATAGTTTAGTCTAAAAAAAGATCGGTAGCATTGTTAGCTGCATGCTAACGTCAATGGAGTATGCCATTATAACAATATAGCATTGTGGCTAGAAGCTAACGTTAGCTCACGCTACTTAGCCAGCACCAAACTGATGATATCGCGAGCTAGCAGTTGTTAGATAACATTAGAGACAACGCTGTGTGTATTAAACAAAGGTGAATAGATGACTGGGCCATTTTGTTTAATGCTTGTTAAGTTGAAAGAGGAGCTCTGAGCTAACAGGGTCTGAATCCTGATAGCTCACGTTAGCCAGCTGCTCATGCAATCGGTAATGCTAGCAGAATGAATGGATGTAAACTTTATTTAACATATTGCATATGGGTACAATACAATACGGCTCAATACAAACAATTGTTAAGGGAATGCAGACTGTTGTAGCTTGGACTGGGGTCCTTATAACAATAACTTGACAACACATGGTAGCTGAAGCTATTTGGGACACGGAGCTATGTCCCAAACACAAACACGCACACACACACTGTTGTCACCGGAAGGGCACGCAGATGGTATCTACTGCGCATGGGCGTTTTCGCAACAACGGCTCCGTGCAGACTACACGCTGTTGTCGGCGTGTTTTTTAGCGTATCTCCAAAACGCAAACACAATTTAGCGTTTCAGCCGTATCCACAAAAAAACGCCAAAAAACGCATTTCTGTGTAATAGGGACATGAAACGTATTCAAAAACGTATAAAAAAACGCCAGGAATACACTAGTCTAACCATGGCCTAACTCTGCATGTCCCCTAAACTGTCAACCTTCTCATCACCATGGGGGTGTTTTAACACCTAAGAGGGCCCAATTCACACCCCCCACACACACACACAGACCCTCACAGCCACATATTTTCTGAAGATTATATTTTCAGCACACTATCACGTATAACTTTTATACTCATATCTTTAACTGTAATAATTAATGTGAACAATAATACAAAACACTGTAATGCAACCATTTTTTTTAAAGAATCTATTTTAAATAAAACGCTTCACCGAAGCCTAATTACTACGACACCTTGGGGTGGTTGTAATCAGCCCCTCACCCCCACCCTTGACACGCACCCATCTAGGAGAACCTAGCCTCCATGCATATAACTTCAACACAACCCTTGCCCTCAATGGGCTAACCCTCGGGTCAGCAGAGCTGACATACTTACATACATACATACATACATACATACATACATACATACATACATACATACATACATACATACATACATACATACATACATACATACATACATACATACATACATACATACATACATACATACATACATACTACATACATACATACATACATACATACATACATACATACATACATACATACATACATACATACATACATACATACATACATACATACATACATACATACATACTTAGTGTGGTTACTTAGAAACCCTGTTTACAAGTTATCACTCTTTTTCAAACAACATCAGCCTATTATTCAATTACATTGTATTTTCTTTTATTTACACATATATTTTCTGAACACAAGTGTCTAAAGATTATGATATTCTCCAAGAAAGTAAAATATAGACACATTGTAATTTTCTTAAAAAATAATCACACACACACAGCTTAGGGGCCATAAATGACAGAAAAAGGGACAATGACAGTAGCTTTCCCCAGAAAAGGGGAAGTCAGACTTACAAAGTCGTAAATCTATTGGCATTGACAGAAGTTTTCAGGTTTCCTCAGAAAGGGGAAGTCAGACATGGTCGTAAATCTATTGGCATTGACAGGAGTTTTCGACTTCCTGATTCGCTGAACTCCTCCATTTCTCCCGCCTCCCAATGCCCCCCCCCCCCCCCCTCAAATCGTAAATCAATACTTACCAGGACTTTGACAGGAGTTTTCGAGTCCCCTGATTTGCTGAGCTCATCCTCCTCCTCCTGTGATGGTCATAGCGAATAGGGACTGTCACAGCGTGGGGTCCCAGTTTGACAGAGACACATCCAGTATACTGAGAAGCTGCAGTTTGACAGTTCTACTTTGACAGCCAAACAGATCGGAAACACACAGGTTTCTACAATACATTTCTTTTTAAGAAAAACACAATTGTTTAAACAAACTCGTCCATGGGGTATTCTCCATGAAACAAAAATATAGACACATTGTATTTTCTGAACACATTTGGCTTTATCCAAGAAAACACACACACACACACACACACACACACACGAATTCCAATTTCAAACGGTTGATTTATTTTGAAAAAAAAATCCTCCCCCTTATAGCCCCGCCCCTTCCGAAACCGGATGTCCCTCCCCTCGGAAACCGGAAGTCATGCCTCCTTGAACCCATCGACCAATCAGAACAGGGGGCGTGGCTTAGTGTCATAAATCATCTCAAAAGTGCGCGTGGCTTCAATCAATCAAACTTTCCATATATGGTCTGACAGAAGTAGCATCCCACCTGTCTCTCTCTCATGGGTTCCTCATCCTAACTCAATCTGCACCCTCTTGGGTTCATCATCCTAACTCAAACTGCACCCTCTTGGGTTCATCATCCTAACTCAAACTGTATCCTCTTGGTTCCATCGTCCTAACTCAAACTGTATCCTCTTGGGTTCATCGTCCTAACTCAAACTTCATCCTCTTGGTTCCATCGTCCTAACTCAAACTACTTCTTCTTGGGTTCATCATCCTAACTCAAACTGTATCCTCTTGGGTTCATCGTCCTAACTCAAACTTCATCCTCTTGGTTCCATCGTCCTAACTCAAACTACTTCCTCTTGGGTTCATCGTCCTAACTCAAACTGCACCCTTTTGCGAGCGCCTATAAAGTTGTAGTGCACTTGTGTACATTATTTCTGTGGTCTAATAATGGCTGCAATTCTAAACTGGCCCCGGTAAATGTCCACCCCCCCCCCCCCCCCCAACCCCCTCCAATGTACAGTTTCTTCCCCCTCAAATGTATATCTTCTCTTTTAGAAACTCTGTCTGTAAAGAAACAGTACTGTATATTTGTATATCTTGTATGTCATAAATGTCTGGATGTAACAGTACAGTATATCTGTATGTTGTGCAGGGGTGTAAAGTACTTGAGTAATTGTACTTCGTTACAATACTTAAGTACTGTTTTGGGGGATTTGTACTTTACTTGAGTATTATTAGGTTTGTATACTTTGTACTTTTACTCCATTACATTTCAGAGAAAAAATACATACTTTTTACTCCTTACATTTAAAATGCAGACCTACAAAGTACAAAGTACAAATCTCACAGGTCCAACCATTTAATTAGTATATTTTAATTGTTTATCTGGCCGAACTAACGTTAACGTTATTAATCCTGCGACCGCAGGTAAACAGCCAATCAAATCCCCATCAATGGAAAATGAACCCGCCCATACCCATGCTGATTGGTCCTTGTGCAACACTAGAAAGCAGGGATCTTTGATTAAACACCCGCTATCAGAAGAATAGACAGTCAGATCCGCATTATGCTGTGGTTAATATTGTGATATTATTCAGGTTATGGTTTGAAACCAACCCCAAACGCAAACGGCACAGAGAGAGTTGTTTCAGAGTTAGCCAAAATCAAGGGCGTGTTTATTTACTGAGTAACAAGAATGAATTAGGTGGTGAACAGAACAAACTGGGAAACAGGCATGTGAGGAATGTTTGCTGCTCTGCAGCTTCTCCCAGAAGGTGATGTTGTGGAATTTGTCCGTGACGTCTGAGCCGCTCTGCAGATCCTCCCAGCATATGCTCCAGATGGAGGCGGAGAGGGAGAGAGAGAATCCGAGTTAGCTCAGCGCACAATTGAAACTGACAGGTGACTGGTGAGGTGAATTGTCCAAACAAATAATCCAAGTGACAGATCTTCGGTATGAAACACACAGTGAGCAGTGTCCAGAGTGAAAGCAATTAGGTAATCCAAACGTGTAATTCCAACAGACAAAAAGGTGAGAACAGTATGAACAAAAACGGGAACTCTTCGGTGCTTTACAAACACACAAAAACGATAGATCCAAAAGACTGTTTACAAAAACTCACCAGAGCGCAACGCGTAAAGCGGGCAGATCAAACGAGGCGGCCGCTTCGTAACGGGGAAGCAGGTTCTCCAAACGGAATATTTCTCGAGAGTCCTGGGAAGCAACAGAACAGGGAAAGCAGCGACGGGAAGGAACAGGCAAATGCAGGGAATGTTTCAAAAACACGGGCATCTTCCCGACCAGAACGCTGCCGACGGGCAACGCAGCAAAACAGGGGGTCCAAGGGGAATGGGGTGAGAACACGGTATCCTCCCGTGGAACGATAGAGAGCGATGACGAGTCTCACCCCAGGAACGAGGTCCATGAAGAGGGAGTATACAAAACGATCCAACCTCGATATTAGGGGAATCAGAGTATATAAAGCCTCTTGGGGCGCTGATTAGAACACACATCAGGTGCGTGATGGTAATTGATACTTGACTTAGAAGTGTGCGTTCGGCCACGAACCAATCATCACAGAATCCTCACAGTACCTTAAAGGAACGGAGCGTGGCGGGGAATGCAATTAATCAACAAAGTACTTTAAAGGAACGGAGCGAGTGGGTGGGGAGCGGACAAAACCTCACAGGTACTCCAGTATTCTGTCTTCTGTCTGTCTTCAGCATTGTCTATCGCAGAACACATTCCATTGTGGGCAGAGTGTATGCTTGGTTTCATTCCAGCCTTGCCTAAACACCAACTGATGATTTCACTAATTGGCTCACCTCTTCAACTAACTCACCTGGTGCAATGTATAGTTAAAATGAAAACTTGGCCCACGATGGAATGAATTTGAGACCCCTGGTCTATCCCTTTCAAAAAAAAATTACTTTTACTTTTTAGTACTTAAGTACATTTAAAAGTAGGACTTTTTTACTTTTACTCAAGTGTGTTTTTAGCCAGATACTTTGACTTTTACTTGAGTCAGATTTTGAGACGGTACCCATACTTTCACTTAAGTATAATTTCTGGGTACTTTTTACACCCCTGATGTTGTGTATGTCATAAATGCTATGATGAATTGAAAATGGGGGACCCTGATGTAAACAAGACAAAAGTCTTTCTCTGGTCTGCATCCCCTTAACAATTGTGTGTATTGAGCCGTACTGTATTGTACCCATTCTGCAATCTGTTAATAAAATATTCAATTAATCAATCAGTCTAGGATAGTAGGCTACTATTAATATTTGTGGACAGAAGAACAACGTTCTTCTAAAGCCAGAAACCAGAGAACTAGGACTGAAACCTGTTATGTCACCAAGATGTAAAATCTGGAGCAGCTCCAGAGATTTGAGATTGGTTTATGGATCCACAGAATGTTCGTATAAATCACTTTTACCATCTTTTTCAATACATTCAGTTTTCTGGCTTTGTGAGAGTGTTGTACTGTACATGTTCACACATACTGATTGGACTCTTTGGCCTTAGAGATAATAATAAAAAAACAACAATTCTAAAAAAAATTAATTCTAAAAATACAATCATGGTTGATGAATGATGCCTCTGGCACACTGAATCCTCATAAACAAAAATAAATATTTCATTTGGCATTCAATCTGTTTTAGAAATAAAAGATGTTGTACAGCTGGGCAAGGCTCGCAGCGCCTAGCTAATATTGCAATGCTCACATGTACAGCATGACGTAATCTTTGAGGAAATCTGAGGGCACTTTAACAGTTTAATTTGAAAGGAAATTCATTCCACTATTATCAGAAACTGTGACTGGTTTGAAGGCATACATTATAGAAGATGTATACATTCCAACTTGTGTAGCCCATCTCCTGGTGTTAGCATAACTCAGATGTATAATCTGCTCAACAAAGATGAGAAGGTATTGAGTTAATTAGCCTTGCTATGTGTGAGTCCACCCCTCCCCCCAGGATCCCCTCTCAGAAGCGAACACTCTTTGTACACTTCTGAGTTCTGACTCAGGTAAAAATGCAGTTACAGACCCTATATCAGGCCCATATTTGAAATACACACACTGGTTCCATACAGGATAGCATGTCAGTGTTACAATAAGAGGACACACAGGTATGAAGGCGCAGTTAAAGTGCATTAATATTGACCACTACACTACCACCCAATGGTACATTGTGTTTAGGGTTAGTTTTAACTTTGATTATGGTTAGGGTATAAAGTTAGATTTAGACGTAGTAGTAGTTATGTTCAGGGATGCAGTCGTAATATCAGAACTGCCTGGACGCCATGTGCACGTGCGCACACGCATGCGCATACATGTTTCCTCGCGGTCGCACAGAACAGATGATTATTATGCATAAATAGTAGGAAACATGTTTGTATAGGAAATTACTAGTTTTAGTTTAGTTTTTGTAAATATTGCCTTGAAATAGAGAAGCTGAAAAAGGTAGCAGAATGTAGCCTTCAATATATAAAGAAATTATATTGTCAACAGATATGGTTGAAAAACAAACAATGTTTTAAATGTAATTGTAGATACAATATTGTAGTTACAATTTCTTTAATTGAATTAACTTAAACTAGACAAGTAAATACAAACTAAATTAACAATGTAACTTACAGTTTATAGGACAGTTTCCTTCTGAAGCACAATTTAATGCCTCATCCTTCCAGTCAGGACCATTTGTCACATATAGTGACAGTTCCACAGATCAAGAAAACCCCCACAGGGCTTGTATTTTGGTTTTGCACTTCTCTTTCTTTGTTATGTTAGTATTGGTATCCTATTATTATGTAAAGTCTAGGTGATAGATAAGTGCCGGGTAGTGTAGTTGAAGACACCTGACGACCTGCGCTATTGTTATAAGACGGTGGGTACTTAGTACTGAGTGGAGCGCATTTTTGTGTGCTGACGAATGTTGAACGTAACCACCCGGACAGTTTTGTTGTTGTATTGGGGGATTTTAACCAGGCTCATCTGAGCCGGTCTCTCCCCAAATACAGGCAGCAAGTCACTTGCCCAACTCGGGGAGTGAACACTCTGGATCACTGCTACTGTACTATTCGGCAGGCCTACCATTCTGTCCCCCGTGCTGCACTGGGCAACAGTGATCATCATCTCATCCACCTGATCCCTCGCTATAGGCAGAGATTAAAACAATCAAAACCTGTAGTGCGGAGCTTCAGAGTGTGGTCCAGTGAGGCATGCGAGTGTCTCCGCGCCTGGCTGGAGAGGGCAGGCTGTGACCAGGACTTTGTTGAGTGGGTGGGGCCTGAGGCTGGAAACAACCTGGATGACTACACAGACACTATGACATCCTTCATCAGCCTCGGCGAGGAGGTGTGTGTCCCCCTCCGCACTAGGAAGATCTACAACAACAACAAGCCCTGGTTTTCAGCCCAACTCAGGCGTCTGAGGTCGAAGAAGGAGGTGGCCAGGCTCAGTGGTGATGCTCATCGGTTCAGGCAAGCCAAGTACAAATTCGCCAAAGAGGTGAGGGAGGCGAAACTTCGCTTCTCAGAAAAACTGCGGCAGCAGCTCTCTGAGGGCAATTCCTCCTCCGTTTGGAAAGGCCTCAAGACCATTACAAACTATAAGCCGAAGTCACCACAGGCGCCTGATAACCTCCCCCTGGCGAACGAGCTAAACACATTTTACTGTAGGTTTGAGAAAGAGGCTCCCCCCGCCCTCTTCCTTCACCCACTCGGTCACAACATCCATCCCCCCACCCCAGTGGGCCCCCCCCCTCCCCTCTCTCTGTCAGTGTGAGAGAGGTGAAACGGCTGTTTTCTAGTCAGAATCCCCGGAAGGCGGCCGGCCCGGACTCTGTCTCCCCCTCTGCCCTGAAGCACTGTGCTGACCAGCTCGCACCAGTGTTTACCACCATTTTTAATGCATCGCTGGAGCTGTGTCACGTCCCAGCATGCTTCAAGGCCTCAACCATCATCCCCGTCCCCAAGAAGGCCAAGGTCACGGGCCTTAATGACTACAGACCTGTCGTCCTGACCTCTGTGGTCATGAAGGTCCTGGAGCGCTTTGTCCTGGCCCACCTGAAGCTCATTACTGATCCTGTGCTGGACCCACTGCAGTTCGCATACAGAGACAACAGATCCACAGAGGATGCTGTGAACATGGCTCTGCACTACACGCTGGAACATCTGGACTACGCGGGCAACTATGTCAGGATATTGTATGTGGACTTCAGCTCGGCCTTTAACACCATCCTTCCACCCATCCTGGAGCACCAGCTATCCCTGCTGCAGGTGCCGGCCTCCACTCGCAGGTGGATTACGGACTTCCTGTCCAACAGGTCTCAGCGGGTGAGGCTGGGGAAGAGCATTTCCAGCTCTAGGTCCACCAGCACCGGTTCCCCGCAGGGCTGCGTTCTATCCCCACTACTGTTCTCCCTGTACACCAACAGCTGTGCCTCTCTACACCCCTCGGTCAAACTCCTGAAATTTGCTGACGACACCACCCTGGTGGGTCTCATCTCCAGGGGGGACGAGTCGGCTTATAGGAGGGAGATAGAGAGGCTCCAGAGCTGGTGCAGCTGCAACAACCTGGAGCTCAATGCTCAAAAGACAGTGGAGATGGTAGTGGACTTCAGGAAGAAAGCAGCCCTGCCCCCTCCCATCATACTGGGAGGCACTCAGGTGACCTTCCTCGGCATGACCATCTCCCGGGATTTGAAGTGGGAGCTCAACATCACAGGCCTGCTCAAGAAGGCCCAGGGGAGGATGTTCTTCCTCCGGCAGTTGAAGAAATATAAACTGGCGAGGGCCATGATGGCCCAATTCTACACGGCAATCATTGAGTCCATCCTCACCCACTCCATCATCTCCTGGTTCCCCGCGGCAGCGGCAAAATATCTCGCCAAGCTGCAGCGGGTGATTCGCTCCACCGAGAGGGTGATCGGCTGTCCCCTGCCCTCCCTCAGGTCCATGCACGACTCCAGGGCGCTGAAGAGGGCGAGGAAGATCATGGCCGACCCATCCCACCCCGGTCACAGCCTCTTCACCCTGCTCCCCTCTGGGAGAAGGCTGAGGATCCCAAAGGCTGTGAAAGCTCGACATAGACTGAGCTTCTTCCCCTCAGCCGCCAGGCTGATCAATGCCTCAGGTCCCCCCCCCCCCCCCCCCCCCCCCCCCCCTTCGGTACCCCCCCCTCTGCCCCCAAGTGACACTGGCACAATGACACTGACTGCACTGCACTAGTCCGTACTGGAACTCTGCACTCTTCACTTTATATATATATATATATATGTATTTTATTGATTAATCCCCCACTGCACTGTTTCGTTTCTTGTCTGTGTTGGTGTTGTTTACTGTGAAAAAAGAAAAGAAAATGCATACACTGTATTGCTGCAACAATTACCAATGTGTTTTACACAAATGGCTCAATAAAGGAATCTGAATCTGAATCTGAACATCCTTGATTGATTGATTGATTGATTGATTGAAAAGTTCATTAACAGATTGCAGAATGGGTACAGTACAGTACAGCTCAATACAATTGTTAAGAGGATGCAGACCTGAGAAAGACTTTCGTCTTGTTTCCATCAGGATCCTCCATTTTCAATTCATCATATGACACACACGACATACAGATAGACAGTACTGCTACATCTATACATTTATGACATACCAGATTTTCAAATACAGTACTGTTTGTGATACTTAAAAAATCCAGAAAAAGAGTGTATATACATTTGACATAGAAACTGTGCATTGGGGAGGTTGGGCAGGTGGGGTGGGGCTGTACATTGGAGGGGGGGGGGACACTGTACATTGGAATACTGACCTACATTTGACATAGAAACTGTACATTGGAGGAGGTTGGGTAGGTGGGGTGGGGTTGGGTGGGGCTGTACATTGGAGGTGGGGGGGCGGGGGGGGGTTGGGTACATTGGAATACTGACAAAGCCATGCTTGGTCTTTATTGTACAACTGGGTTAGGACATTTGTAGGGGCCAGTTTTGAATTGCAGTCTCCCGTAGGTGTTCTTTGAGAGTGTTTTTGAAGGTGGGTAGTGATTCACATTCCTTTACAGCTTTGGGTAGGGCGTTCCACATTGTTGTGGCATAATTGCGAAACGTGTTTAGTCCCTTGTTTGAGCCGAATCTGGGTTTTACATGATTTGTGGAGCTCCCTCTGGTGTTGTGATTGTGGTATTCACTGACCTTTGGGAAGTATTTTGACATGTACATGGGTACCTTGGTCGTGTAGTGTATCTTGTAGACCAGGCCCATTGCAAGTTGCTGTACTCTGTCGTCTACTCTAAGCCATCCTAGGTTGGCAAAGTGTGCAGGGGTGAGGTGGGTTCTAGGAGTCAGGTCAAGCAGTAGTCTGACTAGTTTGTTTTGAGATGTTTGTAATTTGGTTTTTAGTGCCTTTGAGGTGCTTTGGTACCATGAGGTGCAAGCATAGTCATAGTACCCTTGAATGAGTGCTCCTGCCAGAGTCTTCAGGGTATTCTTGTTTACCAGGGAGGAGATCCGGTACAAGAATCTAGTTCGTTGATTGACTTATTACATTGGATGCCATTTTGTCACAGGAAAGATTAGCCTCTAGGATGGAACCCAGGTAGGTAATTTCATCTTTCCTTGTGACAATATTGTCACCCACTGTAACTGAGAAGCCGTCGGTCTTGCTGAGTTTGTTATTTGAACCGAAGAGAATGGACTCTGTTTTGCCCATGTGTAATGATAGTTTGTTGTCGGCGAGCCATATGCAGATTTTGCCTAGTTCCGAGCTGAGGGTTTTTTCAACCTGTAACTTGTTCTTGTCAGAGACCAGCAGGGCTGAGTCGTCCGCAAACAGGAACAAGTTGCAGTCACAAGCTGACGACATGTCATTTGCATAAATTAGGAACAGTAGTGGTCCTAGTATGCTTCCTTGTGGAACACCACAGTTCACTGTGAGGGGGGGGGATAGGGTACCGTTTACCTCCACCATCTGTTCTCTCCCCTCCAGGTAGGATTGTATCCAGCTCACTGATAAACTATCAAAACCAATTGCTTTTAGTTTGTCAATCAGAATGGTGTGATTGACAGTGTCGAAGGCCTTTTGTAGGCCTTTTGCGACTGCACGTACTTCTGCTCAGAAAACTGCTAGGACGGCGTGGTACCCCGTGTTTAGGATTAAGGTCAGTTTTAAGGTTTTGTAGTGTTGAAATCTATGCACTCTACTACTGACGTAATGCCCCAGGTTCATCTCCTGGTGGACTTGTGGTTAACTGCGGAGACTATGGATAGCGGTAAGTCACTGTGTGAAGAACACACACCTAATAGTGCGGTGGCTTAGCAAAAAAATTTGGACGCGCCGGACAAAAGCACAACATTTTTCCCACGTGTTCCTCATCATCATAGCTTTCATTTTGGGGTAGGGGCCACAAGCAGTGCGGTCGCACAGGGCCTCGCGGGAAGGGGGGCATCGCAAAAAAAAAAAAAAAAAAAAAAAAAAAAAAATTGTTTTTTTTGCGAGGCCCCCCTTCCCGCGAGACCCTTTTTCATCACAGACCTAAAATCTAGTTTTGCTTATATGCTTATATATTTCACATTAGACACGTTTGTAGAATGTGTCTGACTTGTTCCTGCCTCTGCGGCTCTGCAGACTGCAGTTTTCCGGTTTCTGCGGCTTTGCTGCTCTACAGATTTTAGGATAGTGTTTCCGGGCCCTTCTCCCGTCCGCCGTAATAGAAGAAGAAGAAGAAGAAGACACACGACTAACACAAGGTAGAGGGATGATTTAATTCAGCGCTATTCAGAGGAGCCAGTGGATGTCTTTTCAAAAGCAGCATGGATCAGAAGAAATTACACCGTGGGCCAAGAAAGTCTCCTTCCAACTTTACCATTGGCGCCGCATTGATACTGCGTTATGGTGAGTCAACTATTATTATATTCCCGCCGTGGACCTATCTCTCTCTCTCTCTCTCTGGAGCCAAACTGGTCGACTAGCTAATAGTACTACTAGTAGCTAACGGTGTGTGCCTGGTGTCAGCACCTGGCTGTATGTAGCCGCATAGCTTGCTTCTGCGTTAGCTAATGGTTAGCCGTTAGCGATAGCCTGATTGAGCTAACTGTTAGCCAGTTAGCTGTTTAGCTTCGACGTTAACTGCCGGCTGCGCTCGGCTGGGAACGTTCGTTTGATGCTATCAGTTAGCCTTGAGTTAGCTGTTAGCTTGTGCTACGACCATTGACATTAGCCGTGAGAATAGCAGGGGGTTCTGGCACTCTGACTAGTGACTACGACATCATCTTTGACAGAAGATGTAGTCGGGCCTGCACCATGACAAGGCTCTGGCCATAGCTTATTTTTGTCCCGACAGCGAGAGGCCTTTCGTCAACGTGGAGACCTGTGTTACGGCCTTTCGCCCTGCGTTCCTTGGTGCAGGTAAGATTAATGAAAATGTCATGACATTACCCCACTCTTCCTTCCTTCCCCTCCCGAATGTTTTTGTTAATAACGATGTTTTTTTCCAGGCAAAACATATGCTACTTCACAACATTTGGAGATACGACATGTGCTGTGTGTGAATGTCTTGGTCGTTTGTGTAGCTTGGGTAGCGTTGGGCCGTTGGCCAAAGCTGTGTGTGTCACAGTACCTGGCTAGCCTATTTAGCTGATGTCGGCCATTGGCTCCTTGCTGCTTTGGTTTCTCTATAGACCCTCTTCTTTTTGGATTTAAGTGTTGATCTTTGTCCTTTTTGATCTCTCATACATGCTCTCTCTAACACACACACATGCTCTCTCTCTCTCTCTCTCTCTCTCTCTCTCTCTCTCTCTCTCTCTCTCTCTCTCTCTCTCTCTCTCTCTCTCTCTCTCTCTCTCATACATGCTATCTCTCTAACACACATGCTCTCTCTCTCTCTCTCTCTCTTTCTAACACACACAGTCTGCCTATGGCGGCCTTTCTCGATGGCTAGGCTGTGCTCGCTGAGTCTGTATAGTCAAGGATCTTCAGTCACAGTGCTCAGGTATTCTGCCACTGTGTACTCTCTGTTTAGGGCCAAATAGCATTTCAATTTCTTTCCAATGTGTCTTTCTCTCTCTCTCTCTCTCTCTCTCTGTACACTATATATTGACTGTAGAACGGGAGCTCTCTCTCGCTCTCTCTTTTGCTATATGTTGACTGTATCATGCCCCGCCTCGGGCAGCGCTATTATTTAAGAATATGTTGACTGTATGAAAAAAAAAAAAAAAAAAAAAAATATATATATATATATAATAGTTTTTTGTTTGTTTTTTTAACCTTTTGGGGGGGGGGGGGGGCTCGCGTTAAGTCTCGCACAGGGCCTCGCATTTCTCCCAGGTGGCCCTGGTTACAATATAACATTTATATTAATTAACACAGTTAATGCCTTAAGAGAAAGAGTCTGGTGGTCAATGTCGGATTGCTACGGAAATGTTGTGTCTTACTAATAATAACTAATTCCTTGGTCAATAGAAGTCTCTGTGATACTTTCTGAATATGATTTGGGAACATCAAATGGGCAGGGTTATTATAGAAGAAAGACAGTGTAAACAATATAATTAACTCTGAATATAATAATGAGGAAAAAGAAACAGGATACACAACAAGGTGCATGAGATGAGGTTATATGTAGAACATGGTACAGTTACAGTAAGTGGGGAGTGTGTCATGGTACAGTTACAGTAAGTGGGGAGTGTAAACACTAAACAGTGATTCAACCCCCCTCAATGTACAGTTTCTGACAGCTGGGCTGTGTTGAACTTGTCACGTGAAATAACGTTATGTGAATAAACCGCGAAATAACATAACATTATTATATAACGTTACAATGTACAGTTTCTGACAGCTGGCTGTGTTGTGAAATGTGCATAACGTTATGAATAAACCGCGAAGTCACGCGAAATAACGTTATACGCAAATCTGGTAGTACATTTCTTTTTATCTTCTTGATATGATAACATTACATCCGCCTTTTACCGCGTGATGAGCTAAACCAATCGCTCAACCTATCAGAGAGGGGCTTCGCTCAACCAATCAGAGAGGGGTCTGCAGAAATGGGCTCAACCAATCAGAGAGGGGTCTGAAGAAATGGAGCTACGGAAAGTAGACACGCATCCTGTCGTGCTACCCTGTTCCTGATTCGTGAAAACTCTCTGTCTGCCGTTATCCTGTCATGTCCCTGCTATTCCTGCCGTTCGCGGAATAGCCCTTTATCTCCTGTTCTCCCTGTGAGTCCGTTCCTGCTTCCTAGCCACGTTTTCCAGCACTGCTGAGGTTTTGTTTCCGTGCTTTACAGTTCGCTTTTGTTTGTACCGTGTAACGTGTTCCTTGTTTACTTCTGCTCAAGTAAAGCATTTCATTATACTTGACTCCGCGTCTGCCTCGTCTCTCTCGTTCATCACTGTTCAGCATTTGGGTTCTACTCACCTCCCCCCGCCACCCACTGTAACAGAATGGAGCGACCAAACCAGAACCCAGCGGCTAAAAAGAGAGACAGTGCGAGCGACGCGCTGCTCGCTATGGGGAGATTCTTTGAGGGGGATTTTCTCTCCTCGTCTGAGGAGGAGAGGGAGCATTTTCTGGCGCAGCTCGCCTCCGTCAGAGAGTGGAGTCCAGAGCAGGGCCCACGGCTGGCAGAGCAGGCCCGACAGATAGGACTGTTAATGCGGGCGCTCTGGTCCCCTGCCCCAAGCGAAGCCACTGCTACCAGCACGCCCTTCCCCGCAAGTAAGGCGTCTACTGCTACTGCAGCAACTGCTAGTTTAGCCCCTGCAGTTAGCATAGGCCCCGGAGCTGGCACAGCGCAGGCGGCTAGCACAGGCTCTATAGCTAACAAAGCTTCTGATGCTGGGACCGTCCTTTCGGTGGCAAGGCTCCTGTGGTTAGTCTAGCCCCTGTAGCCAATGTAGCTTCGGCAGCTACCCCCATATCTCCCCCTGCTAGCATAGGCCCAGCAGCTAGCACAGCCCAGGCTACTAGCACAGCCCCTACTGCTAGCTTAGCCCCTATAGCTAGCACAGCTAGCAGAACCTCTACAGCTAGTGTGACCTCGGCTGCTAGTGTAGCCTGTCAGCTAGCACAGCCCAGGCTACTAGCACAGCCCCTATCGCTGCTAGCACCTTAGTCCTCTCTACTGGTATGGCGTCTACTGCTGGCCCCCGTAGCCCCCCTTAGGGACAGAACAGGTGAGGCCATAATCACCATCAACAAATTCCTACACAGGGATTACTTATCCTCCTCCTTGGAGGAGAGGAAGACCATGCTGAGACTTCTCTACTCCATCAGGGAGTGGAGTCCTGAGCTGGCTCCTCAGCTGGAGGAGCAGGGCAGGTGCTGGATCAAACATTTGTTTCCGGGATCTCCGGCCCCCTGTCTCCAGCCAAGCCACTACCACTAGCAAGGCCTCTCCTGCTAGCATAGCCCGTACAGCTAGCACACCCCCCTCGGCCGTTAGCATGGCTCCTGCAGCTAGCAAGTCCAGAAAGGCTAGCATGACTCGGAGGTCTAGCAGAACCTTTACAGATAGCGTAGCTTCTTCAGTAGCTATCTATCTAGCTTCCCTTGCTAGCACAGGCCCTACAGCTAACAAGGCCCCCGTGGTTAGCTTAGGCCAGGCAGCTAGCGCAGCCCTTACTGCTAGCTTAGCCCCTGAAGCTGGCGTAGCCCCCACAGCTACCTTCGTAACTCCCCCTGCTTGCTCAGGTCCTATAGCTAACGTAGCCTCAGTTGTCGGGACCGCTCCTTCGGCCGGCAAGGCCCCCGTGGTTAGCATAGCCCCTGCAGCTAGCAGAGACTCAGCTAGCATAGCCTCAGCAGCTATCTTTAGGGTTGCCACCCGTCCCGTAAAATATGGAATCGTCCCGTAATTGGAAACTAAAAGACGCGTTCCGTATTGAACTGATATGGGACGCACTTCGTCCCGTATTTTAAAGTTGCCAGTATTGTGAGAGAAATGAGCCAGCCGACCTACAAAAACAAGCCAAAAACAAGCAAAATTGTGTCCAAAAGTTGCGGAAAATAAACAGACTTGGCAACTCTGGTATGATGGGCGTGCGCTCAGCAGCTCACGACCAATGAGAATTTGCGTTTTCACGTTGCTAAAACGTTCTGTGCAGTTGTGCCAATCCACCGATGCGTCCTAAAAAGACAAAACGCCTCCAGAAGTACAGACCTGAGTGGGAAGAGGCAAACCCCTGGCTTGATAGCGTCAGTGGAGATGTTTATAAAGCAAACTGCAAAGTATGTAGGTGTGTGTTTTCTGTGGTGCATGGTGATCTGACTGACGTCAAACAGCATGCCTCAGGAGAAAAAAAATATTCCTGAAATATAAGAACTCAAAGGACCCAAGCACAGGTTTCACAGTTATTCATGACTGAAACCAGTGGCGGTTCGTCCATAGTGGGCGCTAGAGCGCCGCCCACCTGGTTAAAAGAAGAAGAAGAAAGAATTATTATGTCCTATTCATTCCCCAGCGCCTAGCCCCCTCCACTCCCTTTTCATGGGCGCTCCATCTCAGCTCCACCGTAAGTGCGCAACTCACAGGGCAAAATGCACATACGTACGTAAATAAATACATACATACAACATAGCGCTGTCAAATACGATACCCAGGGCGCTTGCTCTAGTGCCCGAAGTAGTCACTCTATTGGCTGAGAGTGGCACGTGACATTGCGTCCCTACTGAAAATATGCTCTGCCTCTGCTAGTAGTTGTCGGAAATTGATAATAATCACAAGATACTGTACATTCAGACAGTGTTGGATCTAACTAAATAGATTTATATGGACACTTTTATGGAAAGTTCAAGCCTGGACCACAAAGCTTCTCGAAGGGTGTTAAGGCTATACTCTGTCTTAGCTGGTTCGGTAAGAACAACAAAAACAACAACAACAAGCTATATGGCTAGCTGGTTGCAGTCTGGACAGTGGACATATAAAATGTATCAAGCCCTGCTGGACCACGTTTCAACTAAACAAGTGAGTCGCGATCTCTCTCTCTCTCTCTCTCTCTCTCTCTCTCTCTCTCTCTCTCTCTCTCTCTCTCTCTCTCTCTCTCTCTCTCTCTCTCTCTCTCTCTCTCTGTTAGAGCGATGCTCTGTTGTTGTGAGGGGGAACTAACTAATTAATTTCGCCACGGGGGGCATAATCACCCGGACAATGAATGGTAACTTGTTTAAAATGACAAGATATACATATGTGATTATTATTGGATGGATCTGAGAGAGAGAGAGAGAGAGAGAGAGAGAGAGAGAGAGAGAGAGAGAGAGAGAGAGAGAGAGAGAGAGAGAGAGAGAGAGAGAGAGAGAGAGAGAGAGAGAGAGAGAGAGGGAGAAACCTAGCTGCATGGACTCTGTGATCATATTGATTGATGGCAATGGTGATAGTTGTACTGTAACTGTACCTACTTAAATATCTGTATGCTTGTGGTTTCTCTGACGCACACAGTAGGCTACTCAGTGTGTGGTTTCGCGATGCGTGCGCGTGTTTGTGTGCAGTGTGACATTGTGCTACCTTCGTACATGTTCATTTTTGGTATCGACCCCCCTGGAGAAAAATTCACCAGCCACCACTGACTGAAACATCTCCTGAGATTGATTCGGTATGGGATATTACATCTTATTTATCTGGTTGTGTTTTTAACTAGATGTCAGTATTTCTATTTACCTGCCCTGGCAGCCATGAGCCTACATATTGGCTGCTGATGTGGGCATAGTCTAGGCTATTTCAGTTGACTAATATGGTTGATGGTTCATTAATGTTGAATTTTTAAAGTCTAATATTAAACATGTATTTATATTAATCAATATAATTAAATAGTGTTCCCATTTAAACTATTATGTTGTTATGCTCATCTGGGAAACGGAATTATTCATAATGGATTAACAGTTAATAAATACATAAATAATAGAATTCATAAATACATAAATGCAAAAATACTTAAATAAATACTTTTTTTTTCACTTTTTTGTTTATTATACTTTTTTTGAGGACATAGACATCGAAGTATGTCTGCATATATACATTATTGTATTGACATTGTCCACATAGAACAGATAACAACATTAAACAGAAGAAATACAAAAAAATAAAAAAATAAAAAAAAATAAAACAGAGTTCTAAAGTAAATAATAAGACAAACAAACACTGACTTGGTCGCACGACAGTCGTCTCAAAAGTATATACATAGTATATCAAATATATAGCACATGTTCAGGTACCCAAATATGCTTCTCCAATGTATATACGGTATATCAAATAACTCATGTTGAATTAACGTTCACACAGATGAATACCAGCAAGCAGCATACAAATTGCTATTCTGGAATAGTATGGAACTGTACATCATCCACAAGTACAAGGAATGAACCCCACGTTTTCTTGAACATAGATGAAGAACCTCTCAGAGTACATCTTATCTTTTCAAGTTTGATAAAGTATAGTATGTCTCTAATCCAGTGAAGGTGAGTGGGGGGAGCAGCGGACTTCCATTTAAACAGAATCAGCCGCCTGGCCAGTAGAGTGGTAAATGGCACAACGTGTGCTTTGTGCTTTGAAAGTGATAACATAGGTGGAGAGTATCCAAAAAGGGCTGTCAATACATTTGGTTCAAGATTTGTCTCAATACTTCCCGAGATGGTTTCAGAAATATTTGTCCAATACCTGTGCAAGGAGGGGCATGTCCAAAACATGTGAGTATATGTGGCTGGGGTCGAATGACATCTATCCAGTGGTGCAGTGCTGGGCAACCGCGGTCAAACGGCGTTTGGGCTTCGAAGTGCGCGCATCCTATTATTATGCAAAGTCTAGGTGATAAGTGCCTAGACTTTGCATAATAATAGGATACCGTTTGGCCTCCGCCCATATTATGACTGCACCCCTGCATCTATCACATATAGGATCAATATCTTCATACATTTTGGCTAATCTGACTTTCGTCAGATGTACTCGATGAACAATTTTGCATTGTATCAGCCCGTGTCTTGCACAAATAGAAGAAAAATGAACAAGACGTAGAATGTCAACCCAAATGTCATCCGAGATCTCCTCCTCTAAATCCTCCTCCCATTTACTTTTAATATTGTGTATTGTGGTGGGACATAAGGAGAGAATGAGATTATACATAGTCGATATCATGCCCTTGATGGAAGACATCGGGGTTAAAAAGAAGTCGATGGGTGTTACCTCTGGAAGGTTGGGAAATATAGGGTTAATGCTACAGCCATAGCTACGAATCTGTAGATACCGAAAGAAATGTCGGCTATGGATTGAATATTTCTCTGATAATTGCTGAAAGGAGGCAAAAACATTATCTATATACCAGTGGAGGCTGGTGACCAAATTTTTAGGTGAAGCACAAATTATTATATTATTATATATTAAATAATATTTTCTAAACATCCCCCACTGTGTGTCAGTGGTCAGTGGACACAGATGAAAACATAATATTAATATACACTATATATTAATATTAATACCAACACCAATCAATCAATTAATTAATATTAATATTAATATCAATATACATACTAAAGCCTGTTCCACCCCAGGTGAAAATCTGCATACAATGTATACCTAGGTAAATGGAATATTGCTCCACTTTTACAAGGGCTATTTGCATATTCTTGGTATCTAGGTACATCTATGGACCTCAGTGAATGTATTCACAGTGTCAGAAATATTGTGTCTATTACTAGGCTTGCTTAAATTGTGATGAAACAAAGGAAAATATGAATTATGATTTTTCTTTGCATCTTTGACAGTGAATAATACCATGATAATAATGACCAAACTTAAAAAACGACCACTGACCTCGTTCAGTACCCTCTTGAGATCATGTGTACAAAAAAATCTAAGGAAATTAATAAAGGGAAGATGATCAAACCGAAGGTTCTGTATATACAGTACTGAATTCTCCCATCCGGACCAATGCAATTTGAAATATTATTATAGAATATAGAATATATGCTTATACATTACCTTATTATAGCCAATTCGCACATTTATATATATTTATATACATATAGTATCTTTCAAATGTCCGAGTTCAATTTGGATTTAGTATCACCAGGCGTGCATAATAACAGATACTTATATCTACTGTAATCGACTGTACTTTTTTATTTCCCCCACAGTGTAACCGTTTTGAAACTAATTTCAGATCTAATTGTTCCTACATGCTAACAATAGTGAGGAGAAACTGACTGCGTTTCAATATTTGTCAAAAACGTTACCTTTTGTGGCTTATTATCGCAAATTATTGATATGATTAATTCAGAACGCTGAACTTTGAACCACCATAGTATGTGACAGGAAGTGTAGATCGGAGAAATTACAACGCTGGCCGACAGCTATAGACCACTACACTTCCGCGTTACATTGAAATCGGGGAGGAGATTGCAGGGGGGCAAATGAATGAATGTGGATGACAGCCTTGACATTAAGTGATTGCAGATACGGCTGTGGGGGTGCTAGATACATGATCGAATAGACTTGTATGCGCCTGAATCTCCAGAACACGGCGCGAGACATTCCTAATCGATCAGAACTTAATTGGCAGCGAAAAAGACAGTTTTTAAGCATCGATTCCCCATGCACATGCACAGATTGGCCACGGAGTATGACGCAAGGCACATCCACCCTGGAATGTTCCATTAGAGGGGGTGTTGTGTTGTGAGAATGATAAGATAGAATTAAATATACAGTAAAAGGAATACAGTACAAATATACAGAAGTCTACAGTAAGTGTAATATTGCACAGTGTTGTGCATTTATAATCAGTAGCTTAGGCTACATAGTAGGCTAATGACAGCCTATTCTAGTCTAGCAGGTGCTGGTATAGACGTATAATATATGACATATATGACATATATGACATTTTTTGCCTAGATATACCGTATATCTAGGCAAAAAATGTCATAGATGACTGAAAATCAACATTACTAGTCTATACCAGCACCTGCTAGACTAGAATAGGCTGTCATTAGCCTACTATGTAGCCTAAGCTACTGATTATAAATGCACAACACTGTGCAATATTACACTTACTGTAGACTTCTGTATATTTGTACTGTATTCCTTTTACTGTATATTTAATTATATCTTATCATTCTCACAACACCCCCTCTAATGGAACATTCCAGGGTGGATGTGCGTTGCGTCACACTCCGTGGCCAATCTGCGCATGTGCATGGGGAATCGATGCTTAAAAACGGTCTTTTTCGCTGCCAATTTAGTTCTGATCGATTAGGAATGTCTCGCGCCGTGTTCAGGAGATTCAGGCGCATACAAGTCTATTCGATCATGTCTCTAGCACCCCCACAGCCGTATCTGCAATCACTTAATGTCAAGGCTCTCATCCACATTCATTCATTTCCCCCCCCCCCCCGCAATCTCCTCCCTGATTTCAGAATCCCGGAAGTGTTGCGGTGGTCTATGAATGTCCTCTACAAAATGGCAGCAAAAAAACTACAATTCCCATGGTTCAAAATATCCATTTCCGGTTCCGACTTGGATAGACGATCGCAAATCGAAAACTTAAAACGCTATAATGACACTTTGAACCTATTGCTAACCTATTGCCAACCTAACGTTTTACATTCTACATGCTTTTGTGACATGTTAGTGATGTTAATACTTGAAAACGGTTGATTTTAAATGATTATAATGTCAAAAGGGGTCGGTACCGACCCTGTGGGGGGGAACAGGCTAATATACTATCAATACTACTATTGAATATACATAAACTATTGATTTCATTTACACTATACATTTCATCAAACCAGCATGTCATGTCTCCTTTAACTGTGGGTGAAAGCGGTCCGAGAACTACAATGCCTGGCAATGTTTACTTCTGCATCTCACGCAACACTCACAAGCCACTGGTCGTTTCAGACACAAACCCACACACAACGGACAAGATAGCAGTTCTCATTCATAAGAGCACACTGAGAGATGGCGCCGCAACGAACGGCTGCCTGTCTGTGCGCTCCGTCGAGACTGTGCTTACTTTTGTTAATATTTATAGTTTTTAGAGTTTTGTTTGTACCAACTGTTGGTGCATTTAATGTATATGACCGTCAGTCACTCATAGTCATTGGATTACGGGAAACTTACCAACTGGATTACTCACTGGACCAGCTTTCCGAACCGCAACAATGGCCTGAAGAAATTCTCCGGAGATTAGGACCAGATCCTTTGTTCCTTGATCCCAGGAAAAGAGGACCCAGACGACAAGGAAAGAGAGCTGGAGTCCGTAACAGGCTGAGAACCAGGCGGCACAGGACACCACTACCCAGTATATTGCTAGCCAATGTACAATCAATTGACAATAAACTGGATGACATCCGAGCAAGGATTCAATATCAAAGAGACGTTAGGGACTGCAACGTTCTCTGCTTCACCGAAACGTGGCTCACACCGGAGGTTCCAGACCACGCAATTCAACCAGCCGATCACTTCTTTATCCATCGCAAGGATCGGACAGCAGCAGAGTCCGGTAAACAACGTGGAGGAGGTATTGCCTTCATGTTTAACAAAAATTGGAGCGATCCAACTAACGTGAAGGAATTATCCAACCACTGCTCCCCAGAACTGGAATATATAACCATCAAGTGTCGTCCTTTCTTCCTCCCGAGGGAGTTAACGGCGATCGTCCTGATCGGAGTGTATATTCCACCGCAAGCCAGCAACAACGTCGCGCTCTCCAGACTACACGACGAGGTAAATAGAATACAAGTGGCGAACGTTAACGCCGCCATTTTAGTGCTGGGTGATTTCAATAGCGCCAATCTGAGAAAGGTATTACCTGACTTCTATCAGCATGTGACTTGCAACACCAGAGGCGGTAACATCCTAGATCACTGTTACACGCAATTTAAAGGTGGCTACAAGGCTCATTCTGATAGTGGCTTTGGTAAATCAGATCACGCGTCAATCTTTCTTTCACCAAAGTACAAACAGAGAATTAAAAGTACTCCTGTAGTCTCGCGAGAGGTGCAGAAATGGGATCTGACGTCAGAGGAGACGCTCCGGTCTGTGTTTCACGGCACAGACTGGAATGTGTTCCGCGACACAGATAACATTAATGTCTACATGGAGACAGTGCTGGACTATGTTTGTACTAGGGTGGAAGAAACAATCCCCACTACCACAATGAGAGTTTACCCAAATCAAAAACCCTGGGTAGACAAATCCGTCCGTGAAGCTCTGAGAGAGCGCACCAAAGCATACAACAACGGCCTAGTGGCAGGCAACATGAATGACCACAAGGTGGCGCGATACAACGTAAGGAGGACAGTGTCAGAGGCCAAACGGCGCTACAGGGATAAAATTGAACTCCAGTTTGAACAAGCTGACTCTAGAGCTATGTGGCAGGGGCTCAAAACGATGACAGACTACAAAGGCGCCTCCCTCAAACTGAACAGTGACATCTCCTTAGCAAATGACCTCAATACCTTCTATGCGAGGTTTGATGCTGGTAATAACAACACCAGCTCACAAGCCACGGCAATGGGGGGGGGGGGTCGGCTGCTGATGGAGGCGCAGTGTTCAGGGTAACAGAGCATGAGGTGAGGCGGACCTTTAAAAAAGTGAATATCAGGAAGGCAGCAGGTCCGGACGGCATCCCCGGCCGCGTCCTAAAAGTCTGTGCCGACCAACTGGCCCCAGTATTCACTGACATATTTAACCTGTCCTTAGAACAGGCTGTCATCCCCACCTGCCTGAAGAAGTCCACTATTATCCCTGTACCCAAAAAATCCAAGCCTGCTTGCCTCAACGACTACCGCCCTGTAGCTCTCACCTCCATAGCCATGAAGTGCTTTGAGAAGCTAGTAAAGGGCTACATCTGCTCCTCCCTCTCCATCAACATGGACCCCCTGCAATTTGCATACCGCCCCAACAGGTCCACGGAGGACGCCATAGCCCATGTGCTGCACACAGCAGCATCACACCTGGACAAGAGGCAGGGGAACTATGTGAGAATGCTATTCATCGACTACAGCTCGGCATTCAATACCATAGTCCCCTCCATACTCATAGCCAAGCTCAGGGACCTGGGCTTGGGCTATGACCTCTGCCAGTGGGTCTTGGACTTCCTGACTGGCAGACCCCAGGTGGTGAGAGCAGGCAACTGCACCTCCTCATCCATCACCCTCAACATAGGGGCCCCCCAGGGCTGTGTTCTGAGTCCCCTCCTCTACTCCCTGTACACACACGACTGTGTGGCTCAGCGGAGTAGCAATACAATCATCAAATTTGCTGACGACACAGTGGTGGTGGGCCTGATCTCTGCCAACGACGAGAGGGCCTACCTGGAAGAGGTCAAGGTCCTGGCGGGATGGTGCCAGGAAAACAGCCTCTCCCTGAACGTCAGCAAAACAAAGGAGATGATTGTGGACTTCAGGAGGTCGGGGGTCAAGGACTACAGCCCCCTCAGCATCAACGGGGCACCGGTTGAGAGAGTCAACAGCTTTAAGTACCTCGGAGCCTACATATCCAAGGACTTGACATGGACCACACACATTGACAGTGAAGAAGGCACGACAACGCCTCTACTTCCTCAGGCGCCTAAGGAAGTTCCAAGTCAGTCAGAAGATCCTTAAGAACTTCTACTCATGTACAATAGAGAGCATCTTGACCGGCAACATCACCTCCTGGTTTGGGAATAGCACTGCACAAGACCGAAGCAGACTACAAAGAGTGACACGTTCAGCCGAACGCACAATTGGAGGGGGGCTCCCCACCCTCCAGAACATTTACAACAAGCGTTGCACGGGCAAGGCTAAGAGAATCATTAAAGACTCCAGTCACCCGAACAACTGCCTCTTTGAACTGCTGCGGTCAGGCAAGCGATACCGGAGTCTCAAGGCGAGCACAGAAAGACTCAGAAGAAGCTTCTATCCCCAGGCCATCAGGCTGCTAAACGAACAATGAATGAACACTACACAACAACAACCACCAAACGCACATAGCACACACATCCACACGCACACACTCACTTTAAACAAACACACTGTAGCACCCACTCCACACACTTTATAGCACACACCCACTTTAAACAAACACACTGTAGCACCCACTCCCCACACTTTATATTTATTGATGAAGGATTGCACTACAACTCGTACACCTTACTGTAAATTGTACCTAAAATTGTACCTCATCCCATTTCTGCTTTGCACTAGATAGTACTGTACATTAGTACACTGCATAGTATTGTATATTATATGGTAACTCAGAACATTGTACATATGTCTATACCGAACACTGTGACCTCATTTTTCTTCTTCTAAATTACATGCTATATTATGTTATTTGATACTATCTCAGCACAGTCTCTGGAGCGTAACAGTAAGAAGCATTTTGTATGAAAGTATTCTGTACTTCTGTATGACAACTATTAAAGAACTTGAACTTGAACTTGAAGTTCCACCACATGAATCTCACTGTGACTAATCAGCAGAGCCACAGAGGCACTAGATCAGCCGTGCATCAGCAAAGTATGCTAGCTTAGCCACAAGCTAGCAGCAACATTCATTCATTCATTCATTCACCACTAACACAGTGCACATGCAAATATTATCTGCAGGCTGCATTAGCAGCCAGCAGCCAACGTGATACATTACATCCAAGCTAGCTTGATAACGTTAGTAGTTATTAGCATCCAAGCTAGAAACTGCTAGGCTGCCTGCTTACAGTATGCTTACAGTACCTGCAATAATGTTGTCATCCTCCTGGAGAGATAGACTTCTTAAATCATAATATCCACATGTGTGTTGTGCTGGTCCTCAGTAAATGTCCCGCTATTAAAGTGCTAAATGTTAGATACACTAATATAGAGGTTTCGAACGTGGCTGCTCTCAGTGCTCTGTTAATAAAATGTTCAATCAATCAATCAATCCCGCGAGGGGAGAAACAGCCGTGTAGCTACAGAGCTGCAGTCGTAGGAGCCATACTCTGATTGGATTTGCAAGGCTGCCAATCATTCAACCTCCGTGTATTGGATGTCAAGGGCTGTCAATCATTAAATCCTCCATTCAATGGCAAGAGTTTAACTGCACAGACCGTGCTTAGATGAAGTTAATAGCCTATTTTGATTGGCTATTATTTATTATTTATTTAACATTGGGTCAACCTGTGAAGTTATTCTGCACGAATATTACTGCAGTCATTACTGCAGTGCAGGCCTGCTCAGAGCTGTACATTTTGGCAATTTTTGAAGAAAAAAATATTCACTGGCATATTTTTTTTACAGAGGAAAACTTTTCTAAAAAATAAATAATAATAATAATTAAAAAATATATATATATGTAAATTAATAATAATTATGAATTATGAGTGCATTTGTGTTTCACGTGTTGTCATAGAGAAACCTCCACTGCTATATACAGGTCACCTAGTGTGTTAATACCGAGTGAGGCCCATAAGGAGAATGCTCCATCCATCAGTGAGGGGTGAAATAAAGGGTTAGCTGCTATCGGGGCCAAGTGGGATTGAGTTTTGAACCCAAAGTGGCGTCTGAATTTATTCCAAATTCTGAATGTAGTTTTAACGATAATATTTTCTAAGTAGGGGGCCAATGGAGAACTAATGGGGGCATGTATAAGACCGGTTAGTGAAGCAGGTTTGACGGATGAGGCTTCGATGTCAACCCACATAGGGCACACCAGAGGTTTGTCTGACTGTAGCCATTGCTGAATGATTCTGAGATTGGCTGCCCAATAGTAGGCTCTGAAGTTAGGTAGAGCCATGCCACCCAAAGATCTACGCCTTTGTAATAGAGCTTTACTAATTCTGGGAACTTTGTTATTCCAAATGAATTTGGACACTAGGCTGTAACATTTTTGAAAGAATGAGTGGGGAAGAAAGATAGGCAGGCACTGGACAAGATAATAAAACCTTGGGAGATAATTCATCTTAACGCAATTGATACGTGCAGCAAGAGAGAGAGGTAATAATGACCAACGTTCAAAATCTTCCTGAAATCGAGTCAGTAGAGAGCCAAAATTAAATTTTAATAGGTCCCCAAATGTATCCCTAATTTGGATACAGAGATATTTGAAGCCATGGGGAGACATTTTCAGTGGGAAGTTATGCAGTGGATAACTTCGAGCTTCTGCATTCAATGGAAGAAGTTCACTTTTGTCTAAATTTAGTTTATACCCTGAAATATGGCCAAATTGGGTGAATATGTCAAGTGCAGCTGGAATAGATGTGGAGATGTCAGATACGTATAGAAGCAGGTCATCTGCATATAGAGAGGTCCTCTGTTCAACACCCCCTCTGATTATACCTTTTATACGAAGGTCTGATCGAAGTGCGATGGCCAACGGTTCAATGGCAACATCGAACAGGAGTGGACTCAAATTGCAACCCTGTCTCGTGGAGCGGTGTAGATGGAACTGTGCTGAACGTGTGTTGTTAGTCCTTACTGAGGCAGTGGGAGAGGTGTAAAATAATTTCACCCAGGCTACAAAGTTATCCCCCAGTCCAAACTTTTTCAATGTATCGAAAAGATATCCCCACTCCACACGGTCAAAAGCTTTGGCCGCATCCAGTGAGATGACAGCCTCCGGGCTAGTTGTGGAGGAAGGGCTATATATAACATTAAAGAGACGCCTAATGTTAGAAAAAGAATATCTGTTCTGGATAAAACCTGTTTGGTCTGGAGATATGATAGTGGGAAGGACAGGTTCTAAGCGCATAGCTAAGAGCTTTGATAGAAGCTTTAAATCTACCGTCAACTGACTGACAGGACGATAACTTCCACAGGATAGGGGATCTTTATCTTATTTTAGCAACAGAGAAATCGAGGCTTGAGTAAGGGATGGGGGTAACTTAAGTGACCTAAATGAATCTGCATACATGTCAATTAAAATGGGTGCCAGTTTATCAAATAATTTCCTGTAGAACTCTATAGGGTAACCATCTAGCCCCGGACACTTCCCTGTTTGCATAGAGTAGGCGGCCTCTCTGAGCTCATCTATCGTGACAGGTCCCTCCAGCCCTGTGGCAGCCTCCGGGTTTATCTGTGGTATATCCAATGAATTAAAGAAATTATCATAGGCAGAAGGGTCAGAGGTTTGTTCAGATGTATATAAGGAGGAATAAAAGTTTTTAAATTCTTCATTAATTAGCTTGGGATCCGTAGTTAAACCATTGGTTGTCTGGATTTGAGGGATCTGATGTGAGGCAGAGGCCTGTCGTAACTTATGGGCCAATAATTTATTAGACTTGTCTCCATGCTCATAGTAAGGCTGTCTGGATTTAATCATTAGATCCTCCACGTAAGCAGAGGAGAGGACATCAAATTTAGCTTGGAGGGAGAGACGTTCTTTATAGACATCCGGGGATGGTTGAGTAGCATGTATGCTATCTAATTGACTAATCTGCTTAGTCAAGTCACTCATCTGTCTTTTTCTAACCTTCCTTTCATAGGCGCTATATGAAATGATCTCACCCCTCAGATATGCCTTCAATGTCTCCCACAGTAAAGATGCTGAAATCACAGGGGTCTTATTGGTTGATATAAAAAAATCAATTTGGTTGTGTATGTAATTAACAAAATTCTCATTTGACAATAAACGGCAATTTAGGCGCGATGGAGGTGGCGAGTTGTTATATTCCTGGAAGCACAACTCCAGAAGCACTGGAGCATGATCCGACAATACGATCGCTTCATAAGAGCAGGAGTGTAGTGATGGGATGAGTCGATTATCAATCAGAAAAAAGTCAATACGAGAATACGTTTGATGAACATGTGCAAAGAAAGAATATTGTCTTCCTTGTGGGTTTAAAAATCGCCAGGGGTCAGAGACCTTGAATTCATTCATAAAAGCATGAATGGTTTTGGCAGATCTTGAAGGTACACTATTCCTGGGTGATGAGCGATCTAATCTAGGATTAATCCAGACATTGTGGTCTCCACCCTGAATCAGATAATGTGTTGACATATCAGGTATCCTGGCAAACAGTGTTTGAAAAAAGTTCTCATTGTCCCAGTTGGGGCCGTATACATTAGCCAGAATTACTGGTACATCGTACAGCCGTCCTATAACTATCACATATCTCCTGCCAGGATCTGAGATAATATCGGAGTAAACAAAGTTGACAGATTTATGGATTAGAATGGCTACCCCTCTGGATTTCCCTTGAAACGACGAATCATAAACCTGACCCACCCATCTCTTTAATTTGATATGATCCGTTCCCTTTAACTGGGTCTCTTGAAGGAAAGCAATGTTAGCGCCAAGGTGTTGAAGATGATGTATCACCTTACTACATTTGATCGGTTGATTTAGGCCTCTGCAATTCCAGCTGCAAAACCTAAGTACACCTCCCGACCGCTGTGCTGATCTAGGTTGGGTCATAATACCGGCAAGATAATGAATAGATGTGCTAGGTACAGCACAAATGAGGAACACTGAAAACAATAAAATAAAACTGCAATAGGGCGACCAAGCCAAGTACACAAAAATAAAAAAGAACTGATACAGACAACATTACTCCCCCTTCCCTCCTCCCCCCTCCCCCTTCCCTCCTCCCCCCTCTCCCTTCCCTCCTCCCCCCTCCCCCCTCACGCCGAAGCATCTCCCGCTGAGATACGCGTGTGGTGTAGTGCCCGGAGCTCCTGCCCTCATTTATTTTAACCTCTCCTCCCCCCATGTCCATCATGAAAAATAGTTCTTCGATTTCATCCATGTCAAATTGTGTAGAGTTGAAAGAAACAGTCATTGCGAGCGACAGTATTATAGTCTACTAGGGGTTGGGTAAACCCCTTTCACTTGGTATGGTCCGTGTGACGTCACTCGTTGTTGCAGGAAGTATGATCGCAAACTTGACTGCAGAATGGTGTATACAAAACAGATTAAAACCGATCAGAACTAAACAATCAACACATACCAGCTTTTCTTAAATGGATATTTCTACAACACGAGTTTCAAGAGGAGGGGATTTAACAACGTCTTACCTCCACTCTTGGTGGCAGAATGCAGAGTCAATGTGAAACTTACGACGACAGTTCGAGTGTCTCGAGAAATTCTCTCACCGCCTTTGGATCGTTGAAGAGGATGATGTTCTCTTGAAGGACACGCAGTTGATTTGGATATGCAAACCCTCGGAAGATACTCTTCTGGATGAGCACTTTGATCACCTCGTCGAACTCTCTGCGCTTAATCCGCACCTCCCATGGCAGATCCTGACAAATGGTGAGTTTGATTCCCTCTTCTTGCATTGGTGTCCTTTTTGGCGTTTGTAGTATCAGTTTCGCATCTCTGACCCGTAGGAGACGAATCAATGTTGGTCTTGGTGGTTTTCCTGGCTCAGATGGGGTTCGGCCGGAGCGCATGGCTAGTTCTACTGTAGGTCGATTTGTTTGTCGGGGATCTTAAGCCAATGTGGTAACTTCTGTTCAATATAGTCAATGAGTTCTTGTCCATGTTCGGATTTTTCTGGGAGACCCAGTAGAACCAAGCTCTTCATCTTTGTTTTCTAGTATGTCCAATTTTATTTCTAACACTTGTATCTTCTTATTTGCACTGTCTACTGACTTCTTGTTGGTTGTCAGAGTGTCTTCAGCTGTTGAGACCCGGTTTTCTACTTCATCCAGGCGTAGCTTCTGTGTCTCCAGTGCTTGGTTGTTTTTTTTTAGCGTGGCTTTGATTGCCGATACTTCGGTGGTCATATCTCCCAAGCGTGTGTCGATGCCATCCAGTCGTTCTACTACCACAGTATGTTGGTATTTTAATTCTGACATAATTGCCTGTAATGTAGGTTCAGGTTCATCCTTTTCGGTTTCTTGTGTTTGGTCCTCGCCGAATTGTTTGCCTTTGCGTGTCGTTCGACCAGTGCCACCACGACCACCACGATCTAATGACATCTTGTTGTCTGTACTTTTTACTCCAAGTTGGAATAAAAGAATAGTTAAATTATTCACTGAGTGAAGGTAAGAAATGGAATTAATGTCGAGGAAATGCAGAGCACTCAGCTCAGGCAGCCATCTTGTTCAGCTAATCAAATAAAATCTTATAAATCTAAATAAATACTTAAACATAAATAAATAAATAGTGTTGTGAAGGGCCAGATTAAACCGAATATATATATTTATTTATATATATATATTTAATTGTATTTGTATATTCTCTAATATTCCCTGATATCCCTTGTATATTCCTTGTACAATATGCATTGAATATCCATTCTAGCCTACTGAACATCCCATAATAGTCTCCATTCTACTATTGGTCGAGACCTTGGTGCCAGGCTGCCATACCCCCCAGACCCAGTTCAAACGTACCGCTCAACATGTACGAACAAGTCCTAGTTCCGCGTAGGAATCTGGCTACCGCACCACTAATGGTACTATTTGTTCATAGTGCGTATATATACTGCGCTACTAAAGTAGGACTTCCTTTTTAGTCCAGTTTCTTACCCTCCAATAGAGTGACAGACGTAAAGCCTCCCCGCGACGCCAGGTGTGGGAGTAAGGCCAAGTTCGGCCTACCATCGGTATTGAGACATCGTGTATATTAATATTTGAATAGTCATATTTGGCACTATATCGTCGAGTTGGACGTAGTCTATTAAGCTAATAATAGTCTATTCATATGTAGTGCTTCGTGCGGTGAGAATACTATCGTAGTCAGTACCCCCATCGTTTCGGGTAGAACTGGCTGCTTATCCAGGGTGGCCGACCCCATGTGAGGCTGCACCCGAGGAGCCCCAGAGCCGACGAGCAAGTGGACCTGCATACCGGATTATTCTACCGACGACAGCCCGCCTTCCCAGGCACGGATTATGCTTTGTATACAGTGATTATTCTATGGATAAAGACCAACACTGCCGTGTGTTGGAAACCCCCCCCCCCCGGAGAGGACGACAGGTGAGGAGACGCTCTACACGACGAGGTCGCTTCACGTCTCTCCATCGTGGACCGGAGGAAGCCGGCCCACAGAGAGTCCAACTGCTTTCATCTGTGGATCGAGGATCGCTGAGGCACCGAGCCGCACAACCGTGGGTTCTCCCAGGATACCCTCGGCCAGACGGATACAGCCAGACTCTACCCCCCCCCCCCCTTCTCCAGTTGTCTTACAAGCGACCGGAATTCCCCCCTAGTGTATCCAGTTCTATAATCATTAAAGTATCATTGCTATTATTCCTTAAATATTCCAGGTTGTATATTTACCGCCTGCGCCACCAGAGATTGGACGTTCTCTATTGATATACCAACGAATACTCATTTGCCATAAAAGTGCATCCTATTTCAAATCATAAATGTAATTAAGTGATTGCTCTACATACCTTTTGCTATGTATTAATTATTATTAAACGCAGACTTTCGACTTGGTACATTTGTGTTGGATCGTTTCATCTACGTGGGAGTGTTTACCATAATTATTTATGCCTAGTACTGGGTGGCCAGAGTCTAAAGTACAAGAGGTAGTGGTAGTAAGTATCATATCTAACAATACAGTCAGGGAATTGTACCCCTCAGTTACAATTGGTCCTTCGAGCCGGATGGTAATTAGTGTAATATTAATATAGTGTTATTAATATTGAAATGGCCTATGATGAACACTCCACGAAACGATCCTCCTAACCAACGCCCGCAGCGCGAACGACGGCTCCCTCAGTACTTAGAGGCTTACGCTGTCAGTCAACAACCTAGTCTTCTACTAACAGTAAACGCGGTAAAACTAGAAAGTAAAAGTATGTCTAACCCCAACGCCCAGACTACCCCGACCATAGAGGCCCCTACGGGTTCTAATGTAACTGACCGAGCTCACGGTGGGGACCAGTGGGAACCAGACATGACTTCACACCCCGCCAGTACTGAAGAAGTAGTCCCCGATGAGTCCCGGGAGGAATACAACGCTACCGAGAGAGAACCCGGCACCGAAGAAGACGGGGAGAGCACCGTGGAGATAGAGCTCCAAGGCTCCGCAAGGAGTACCCCGAGGGAAGGCTCCCCTATACAACCGCCTTCTCCCAGCGAGGCAGAGAGGACCCTACAGCAGGCCTTCCTCATCAGCCTGAACGCCGCTGCTGAACGCGACCGACTGCAGATCCAGCAGCGGAGCGAAGAAGAGCATATACGTCTAGAAATAAGACGCATTCAGATGGAAGAGAATGTGGCCCGAGACCGAGCAGACAGCCAGCGAGCAGCTGCTGGTGCTCTACGGGACGCAGAGCGCGACAGACAGCAAGCGCAACTAATAGAACAGCTGATCAGACGGACAACACCCTCTCCCTCCGCCAGAGGCTCCAGGAACTCGTCTAGACACACCTCCAGGGCGGCATCCCCTAGCCGAGTAAACAACCCTGAACTTGACCAACAGACGAGGTCTATACCCCCCACAGACCACCTCCCCCCACCGGTCCAAGCGAGACCTAGCAACCGGGAAGGAGCAGCATATCCTGTGGAGAGGCTAAACCAGAGACTACAAGCACTGGATGACCTAACTGAAGACGAAGAGGAAGAGGAGGAGAACCGCGCCCGACGACAGCACAGTACTCTACCGGACCAGGAGGTCCGGTACAGCCCAGGCTATACTCCCGCGGAGCTGCGCTACAGACCCCCGACTCTATACACGGGTGAGCACGACGCACGACCCGCACCGAGGAACAGCACCTGGACAAGCGGGCCATGGTACACTGCCGGTACCAGCCCATACCAAGGAGCGGGAGGAGACTCGCCTAGGAGGCCTCTCCCCCAACGCTCGCCGATGTATCCACAGTCAGCGTCATACATTGGCACGCCTATGGTACCCGACTTCACCCAAGAGAACCGGGCCCAGTATACAGAACTCCGCATGTGTCTGGAGACCATGTTGGTGGATGTATTGGATGAACGCCATAAATACGCCATCCTACTGAAGCACTTAAAGGTACCCCGCGCACATAATATAGCGCTCGCCTACGCGACTTCCACCACCCCATACACAGCAGCGCTGGTAGCATTGGACCAGAGGTATGGGCGCATATGGGATTACGTGATCCAGGAGATCCGACACATCGACCGCTTACCCCCAGTAATAGACAATCGAGCACTGGACGACCTGTCCATCAGAGTGCAGTCCCTGGTAGGGATGTTGGGAGCGCAGAGAGAGAAGGGGAGGCATGAACTTTACGCCAACTCAAATGTGGAAAGGATCTTGGAGAAGCTGCCGCCCGCTCGACAGGAGCGTTTTAGGCGGCAGAGAGACCACCGAGACCCGAATGGCCCCGAACCGAACCTCCTCGATCTAGCAGACTTCCTGGCGAGAGAAGTCAGCAGCCTACGGCTAGATACATTCGGACGGAGCACCCCTGGCTCCAGAGAAGGAACCAGACGACTAAATGATGGAAGAAGATCGGTGACTGTGATGCACCAATCGGAGTCAGTACCGAGCAGCAGGAGCCACAGTACCCCCTCCAGAGCGGAGAAGTGGAAGATAGTGTGCCCCTACTGTGAGAAAGAACACTGGCTAGCGCAATGTGACTCCTTCCCCAAGCTGAACGCGGAGGAAGCAAGTCAATGGATAAAGTCCAACAAGCGCTGTTTTCGCTGTACGCGCTCACACATGGCAGCCGAATGCCGCTTAAAGAAAAGGTGCACCAAGTGCGATGGAGCCCATCTGGACATACTTCACGACAGTAACAGACGGCGCCCTTTACCCGCACCATCCAGCAGCAAAGCGAGCGTCATGTACATCGATCCCGCCAGCAGCAGTGGAGCCCGAGTACTCCTAAAAGTAGTGCGTGTGACACTAAGCTACCAGAATAAAGTCCTGGACACTTACGCCGTCCTCGATGACGGGTCAGAGAAGACCCTTCTGCTCGCCTCCGCTGCGGCCCAGCTAGGGCTGCGGGGAAGCGAAACCCAAATGACAATTCGGACAATAAGACGAGATTTGAAGACGATAAAGGGCGAGAATGTCTCATTCTCTATCGCAGCAAGCGGCCAGCCTGAGCGACGGTACCAGATTACAGACGCTTTCACCAGCCAAGAAATAGGACTGTCGCGGTACACATACCCCGTCGCCAAGCTGATGGAGAAATATGCACATCTGCGCAAGTTACCGATCCCGCTCATAGACAATGCTATGCCGACCCTGTTGATAGGCTCCGACCATGCAGACCTCATTGTCCCGATAGACCGGGTTCATACCGGACCCCGAGGCTGTCCTGCAGCAGTCGAGACCCGTTTGGGATGGACTCTCCAAGGCCCGCTCGCCAAATCTCTCAACCGAAGTACAGCCACTAGATGTCTCCACTCCCGAGTCACAGAGGGAGAAACCGCACTCCTGCAACACGTAGAGCGGCTATGGACCTTGGAACAAATGCCCTTTAAGAACGGAAAGAAAGACATTCGCTCTAAAGATGACATTTACGCCATTCACCTCCTCGAGACAGGGACCAAGAGAGTCCCGGTCAACGGCGTGTTGAGATACGCCACGCCACTCCTGCGGCGAGAAGGAATGCCTACTTTCCACACCAAGACAGACGCCACAGAACGGTACCTGCTGAACACGGAGCGGCGCTTAGCCAAGAACCCCGCCCAAGAGAGTGTATACCGCGCCGAGATTGAGAAGCTCATCACAGCGGGACACGTCACAAAGATGGACATTAAAGAGGCTGACCAGACCACTGAATCGTGGTACGTGCCTCACCACAAGGTCCATCACAACGGTAAAGACCGCATAGTATTTAACTGCAGCTACCAGATCGGATCCCAAAATCTGAATAAAGAGTTACTGCCCGGTCCCACACTCGGCCCCTCCCTACTCGGCGTTCTACTCCGCTTCCGCCAGGAAAAGGTGGCCATCAGCGGGGACATTAAAGGAATGTTCCTGCAGGTGAGATTAGTAGAGGAGGACAAGCCCCTGTTACGGTTCCTATGGAGAGAGAAGCCAGGAGATGAGCACCCAGCCATCTACCAATGGGAAGTCCTCCCCTTCGGAACGACGTGCAGCCCCTGCTGTGCTACATTTGCACTACAGAAACATGTAGCAGAGGACCCAGCAGCGGACGAAGAGGTCCGACACAGCGTAAAGAACAGCTTCTACGTAGACAACTGTCTACAAAGCCTTTCAACCCAGGAAGAAGCCGAGGCTCTCCCGATTAAACTCCGCGCCTCATTGATCAAAGGCGGCTTTGATCTCAGGCAGTGGGCCAGCAGCGATCCGCAAGTACTGCGCAGCCTCTCCTCCGAGGACAAGGCAGCCAGCAGCGAGACCTGGATGGCTACAATCCCGGGAGAAGCCCAGGAGATGACCCTGGGATTGGTGTGGCGATTCAAAACAGATTCGCTTCACTACAGACACAAGCCCCTGACTACGGAGCAGGGAAGGCCGGCGGCGGCGCCGACCACCAGACGGAGTGTGTACACAACACTCGCCCGACAATATGACCCGCTAGGATGTATTCTAACGTACACCACCAGGGCAAAAATGATTGTACGAGCATTGTGGGACAAGGACCAGGGCTGGGACGACCCCATTCCCGCACACCTTGCATCCACCTGGAGAGAGTGGGAGATGGAGCTCCATTCACTCCATTCACTTCACATGCGCCGAAGCTACTTCCCACCCACGGTGAGGCCAGAGACATGTAAAATGGACTTACACGTCTTCAGTGACGCCTCAGAGGTCGCATACGGATCAGTAGCCTACTTGCGGGCCCAAGAAGAGGGGGGAGAGATCTACACAGCATTTATCCTCGCCCGCTCGAGAATAGCCCCACGCAAGCAACAATCTATCCCACGTCTAGAGCTCTGCGCAGCCCTAGCCGGAGCGCACCTAGCCACGCTCATCCAACGTGAGCTCACCATACCGGTGTCTAGAACAATCCTGTGGTCAGATTCCACGACAGTACTCGCCTGGATCAAATCGGACTCATGCAAGTACAAAGTCTTCGTGGGAGTCAGAGTCACCGAGATTCAAGACTTAACCGAAGAGTTAACCGGAGAAACAGAGTGGCGCTACGTTGATACAAAACAGAACCCAGCTGACGTCATTACCCGGGGAATGCCCCTAGATGACCTCACCCGTCGCAATGTCTACAGTGACGGCCCAGCATTCCTAAAGCTCCCGGAAGGAGAGTGGCCCACGCCTATCCCGAGGGAAGCCAGTCAAGAGGAGGCTGAGAATAAGAAACCTATGTTCTGTGGATTGAGCACTGTTATCTCCGCAGACCCCCACATAGATGATTGCACTACCATAGAGAGTGCACAACAAAGGACATTCCCGCTGCACATAAAGAAAGGAAGAGGAACCGAGAAGCGGTGGGGTATTGTATTCAAATGCATGACCACCAGAGCGATACACATCGAGCTTCTCCCGACCATGAGCACAGACTCATTCCTTATGGCCTTCCGTAGATTCACATCACGGAAAGGAAGACCGTCTACACTATTGTCCGATCATGGGACAAACTTCAAAGGCGGCGAAAGAGAGCTGAGAGAGAGCTTGGGCCCAGAACTTAAGACCCACCTCGCTCCAGCACAGATTGACTTCCAATTCAACCCCCCAAACGCACCCCACTTCGGTGGTACTTGGGAACGGGAAGTGCGTTCCATAAAGACAGCCCTGTACGCAGTACTTGGGGCCCAGACTGTGGCGGAAGAAGTCCTAATGACAGTCCTCACGGAGATTGAGGGAGTATTGAACTCTAAGCCCCTCGGCTACGTCTCCAGCGATGTGGCGGATATCGACCCAGTTACCCCCAACACACTCCTGATGGGGCGGCTAGATCCCGCGTTACCCCAGACAATGTACCGGCCTGAAGAAGCGAACGGCCGACGAATGTGGAGGTACAGCCAAGTATTAGCCGACAAGTTTTGGAGCAGTTTCCTACTGCACTACCTACCGTCTCTACAGACCCGCCAGAAGTGGGTAAAGGAGAGAGACAATTTGACAGAAGGAACAGTCGTCATGATTATTGATCAATCACTGCCCAGAGCTATGTGGCCGGCCGGCCGCGTAAGCAAAGTGATCACCGGTGCCGACGGCAAGGTCCGAGCAGCTGAAGTGCTTGTCCAGGGTCGCACTTACACCCGTCCCGTGGCGAGGCTCATAGAACTGCCCCGACTCCCAGACACAATCGATGATGACCATGACCCTATAACCCTATGACTTTGTGAAGTTGACTGACCCCTACAGCAAACCCTTATGTGTAAATAGACAACGCGATTAATCTGTCTCTGCTTAACTGATTAGGTCTGGGACCAATCAGGGGGTGGCTGTTGTGAAGGGCCAGATTAAACCGAATATATATATTTATTTATATATATATATTTAATTGTATTTGTATATTCTCTAATATTCCCTGATATCCCTTGTATATTCCTTGTACAATATGCATTGAATATCCATTCTAGCCTACTGAACATCCCATAATAGTCTCCATTCTACTATTGGTCGAGACCTTGGTGCCAGGCTGCCATACCCCCCAGACCCAGTTCAAACGTACCGCTCAACATGTACGAACAAGTCCTAGTTCCGCGTAGGAATCTGGCTACCGCACCACTAATGGTACTATTTGTTCATAGTGCGTATATATACTGCGCTACTAAAGTAGGACTTCCTTTTTAGTCCAGTTTCTTACCCTCCAATAGAGTGACAGACGTAAAGCCTCCCCGCGACGCCACGTGTGGGAGTAAGGCCAAGTTCGGCCTACCATCGGTATTGAGACATCGTGTATATTAATATTTGAATAGTCATATTTGGCACTATATCGTCGAGTTGGACGTAGTCTATTAAGCTAATAATAGTCTATTCATATGTAGTGCTTCGTGCGGTGAGAATACTATCGTAGTCAGTACCCCCATCGTTTCGGGTAGAACTGGCTGCTTATCCAGGGTGGCCGACCCCATGTGAGGCTGCACCCGAGGAGCCCCAGAGCCGACGAGCGAGTGGACCTGCATACCGGATTATTCTACCGACGACAGCCCGCCTTCCCAGGCACGGATTATGCTTTGTATACAGTGATTATTCTATGGATAAAGACCAACACTGCCGTGTGTTGGAAACCCCCCCCCCCGGAGAGGACGACAGGTGAGGAGACGCTCTACACGACGAGGTCGCTTCACGTCTCTCCATCGTGGACCGGAGGAAGCCGGCCCACAGAGAGTCCAACTGCTTTCATCTGTGGATCGAGGATCGCTGAGGCACCGAGCCGCACAACCGTGGGTTCTCCCAGGATACCCTCGGCCAGACGGATACAGCCAGACTCTACCCCCCCCCCCCCCTTCTCCAGTTGTCTTACAAGCGACCGGAATTCCCCCCTAGTGTATCCAGTTCTATAATCATTAAAGTATCATTGCTATTATTCCTTAAATATTCCAGGTTGTATATTTACCGCCTGCGCCACCAGAGATTTGACGTTCTCTATTGATATACCAACAAATACTCCATAAAAGTGCATCCTATTTCAAATCATAAATGTAATTAAGTGATTGCTCTACATACCTTTTGCTATGTATTAATTATTATTAAACGCAGACTTTCGACTTGGTACATTTGTGTTGGATCGTTTCATCTACGTGGGAGTGTTTACCATAATTATTTATGCCTAGTACTGGGTGGCCAGAGTCTAAAGTACAAGAGGTAGTGGTAGTAAGTATCATATCTAACAATACAGTCAGGGAATTGTACCCCTCAGTTACAAATAGTGTTCAGACAACAATATAAAAGTCATACTGTTCAATTTCATTTCATTTAAATTTGATCATTCCACTCCTCCCCTCTAGGTTACTGCAGCTGAGGTGACACAGGTATACCACACGGTTAAACACAACCTGAGCTACAACAGTGCTGGCTGTTTGTTTCCTATGCATTTCAGGAGTTTGGGGGGCTGGCTCCCCTAAATAATTAAATAACATAACCCTAACCCTAACCCTAAAACCCAAAAACCGCCCCAAATCTTTTTCTGCACGCTCGCTGAAAAGGTGTCCCTTATTTCTATTACTGAAAGGTGGCAACCCTAGCTACCTTCCTAACTCCCCCTGCTTGCACAGGCCCTATAGTCAACGTAGCCTTTGTTGCTGGGACCGCTCCTTCGGCCGGCAAGGCCCCCGTGGTTGGCATAATAATAATAATAATAATAATAATAATAATAATAATAATAATAATAATAATAATAATAATAATAATAATAATAATAATAATAATAATAATAATAATAATAATAATAATAATAATAATAATAATAATAATAATAATAATAATAATAATAATAATAATAATAATAATAATAATAATAATAATAATAATAATAATAATAATAATAATAATAATAATAATAATAATAATAATAATAATAATAATAATAATAATAATAATAGATTGAATTTGTTATGCACTTTTTGTTCGCTGAGATCCCAAAGTGCTACACTACAGGGTTAAAACATAGTTAAAACAAATTAAATAGTTATTAGTAAAACAAATAAAATACAGAATAAAAATAAGATAAAAATAGAACATAGTTAATTAACACATTGACGACCACGGCTTGCAGTGTAATATGTGGCTGGAGGACAACGCTTTGTCAACAAACCGATGTACTTTCTAACAGCTATATATATACTTTATAGTATTGCTATCTGTCCATTCTCATTGTCACTTAAGTGCATAAACCGTGCCTTCATAATGGCTTAAAGAAAATAAAAATCCATCGGTTGGTTGTAATTTTATAGCGTCGTGAATATAAGCTTTATCGCAGTTTTTGTCTCGTCTTTTTTCTGGGAAGCTACAGTAGATATGAGGCTAAAGGCTAGTCACGTTATATCAAACGCCATTTCTGTTATATATATACGAATGAAATAAAACAAACTGCGTAGTATCCAGACTATTACAGAGCATCTATGGATGAAATGGGGGCGGCGGGGGACGCCGATTAGTAGTATTGATTAGCAATACAATGTGCGTTCAAGTAGCCATTTTCACTGATCGATCGCTTGCGTGTTACAACAATGTCCAATCCGGCTGTAATTTGGGTGAATAGTATCCTACCGTCAGCCCATGTGATCGCCGGCAGCATTTCGTCATTAGTCATCGGAATCTGGTAGATCGATATGTCCATTGGCTGATCATAAATCCCATTATTCCAGGCTGAAATCTGCGTTCGGTAACGTGATCAAAGATGGAGTATGTTCGGCTGGGATCAAGGCTCATATGAAACGCCCCAGACAGTAAAAAAAATTATTTTCCCATTCGGCCTCAATGATACTGCAGTGGAGCGATGGCGCCCCTAAGAGGATCTGGCCGGTATTGCATGTCGCCGATTTAAATCTGGCGGGTAAATCTTCAGAGCCGATCGGGGACCTTGATCCGTTTATTAATATGGAATAAAACAATAACTTGCCACAAGTTAACTCGTGGCTCTGGTCCTCAACGGGTGGAATCGAAACACGAGTTAACTCGTGGTTGGGTGGCAAAGTGTGTTAAAAACATAGTATAAACAGAAAATGAAAAAACAACAGCACAAGAAAATTAAAATGAAAAGCTAGCAGTCAAAGGCCTTTTTGAACAGGTAGGTTTTGGCCTGCTTTAAAAGAGTCCAGGCTCTGTGGTGCCCTCAGCTGGATGGGGAGGCTGTTCCACAGGCGTGGTGCAACCGTGCAGAAGGCTCAGTCACCCATGGTGCAGAGCCAGGTATTGGGGACCTGAAGGAGCAGGCTACCTGCGGATCTGAGAGTGCGGGTGGAGGATTGTGCAGTGATGAGTTCCTGAAGGTAGAGGGGTGCGTGTCCGTTTATGCAGTTATGGGTGAGCATCAGGATTTTGTAATTGATCTGGGATGAGACGGGGAGCCAGTGTAGTGAGTGGAGGATGGGGGTTATGTGATCGTGTTTATGGACTCTCATCAGGATCCTGGCAGTGCTGTTCTAGATTAGTGCACTGCAACCCTGCCCGAGCCCGACGGGGCCCTACCCGACCCGGCGGGTTCGGGCTGGGTAGGGCTTTGTTTTTAAATAAATAATTCGGGCTCGGCCGGGCCGGGCAGCGCCTTTTTTTAATTAATTTTTTTTGCGTGCTCGCTATACTCATATACCTAGGGTTATAGGATAACCTTAAGTTTCTGTTTCATTTTCGCGTAACGTAGTGCTGTCATCAGAGAGTGAAAGCCTTGTGTCTGAGGAGTCAAGATGTATAAGGTAACAGATAAAATAGTCAAGGGAAAGTTGCATTTTTTGGATGTAATTACCGCAGCCCGCAGGGAAAACTCGAGGGGAGCGCTCAGGTGGATGATGAACAAATGAACCAGACCGAAGTGGCATTGTTTGAAGTTGGAATATAGCCAGTTGGCAAACGTTTTAATTTGTTCTTGGATGTATGTAGCCGGTCGGCGAAGTTTTGTTAACGTTGTTCAACGCGTTGCTGACATCAACACAGCGAAGTGGTGAGTCTGATTATTATTATTTGCTGGTGTGTGGGGTCGCTGCTGCCCTGTTCTGTTGCGCTTTCATTATATAAATGTTGCTCTGCTCGAAATCTGATTTCTGTTTTCTGTTTGTTTGTATAGTGACTGAGTAGGCTATTGTGTTGTGTGTGTGTGTGTGTCAAAGTAGATTCCATATAGCCTTCAAATACATTTTACGAGGCTGCCGTGTGAGACTGTGAGTCAGTCTAACACCAGCGCTGGGAAATAGAATTTGCGAAACAGGCTATAGAATGGTTGTTAGTTTTCAGCGTGATATGTGTTATTTGGTTAGACCTATTGAACATTTTCCTTTTTGTTTATTTATTAAGTTAATATATAAAGTGTTTAGAATATTTAAAACAAAAAAATTATTTAATATTTGGCTATATAATAGAATTTGCGAAACAGGCTATAGAATGGTTGTTAGTTTTCAGCGTGATATGTGTTATTTAGTTAGACCTATTGGACATTTTCGTTTTTGTTTATTTATTAAGTTCATATAAAACCGTGTTTCAAATATTTAAAACAAATACAAAAATAATTTTTTTAATAATAATAATAATACGAATTAAAAAAAATGTCTGGGTTTTCACGCGGGCTAGGGCTTAAAATATTATTTACAGTCGGGCTTATTTTTGGGCAGGGCCTGAAGTTTACGGGCTCGGGCTGGGCACAGGCTTCATTTCAAGGCCCTTGTAGACCACTATTCTAGATGTATTGCAGTGAGGGTGAGAGGGGGATTACCTGGCCATCAAAGGTGAGATGTGATATGGATGAAGACTGAACCTGGTTAGGAGTGCCAATTAGAAGTGCCTCTGTTTTTTTGCTGTTTAGTTGGAGGAAGTTGCTGTTCATCCATGCCTTTATCTCCCCAAGACAGGTGGTGAGGCATGACAGAGCTGCAGAGGGGTTTGGCGCAGTTTTTATGTAGAGTTGTGTGTCATCGGCATAACAGTGGAAGGACATTCCATGTCTGCCGATGACACGACCGAGGGGGAGCATGTAGGTGATGAATAGGATGGGACCAAGAACCGACCCCTGCGGAACACCACAGGTGACATCGAGCAGCCTGGACTGTCCTCCCAGTGAGACATATTCAGTCCTGCCTAAGAGGTAGGACTGGAACCACTGTAGTGCATGGTCCGACAGTGCAACAGTGTTGTGGAGGCGCTCCAGGAGGATGGTGTGGTCCACAGTGTCAAACGCCGCTGTCAGATCGAGGAGGGTGAGGAGTGATGGTGATCCTGCGTCGGCGGTCATTAGAAGGTCATTCGTCACCCTGAGCAGAGCTGTTTCCGTGCTGTGGGATGAGCGAAAGCCTGACTGGAACTCCATGCCCGGCCCCGGCTCCTCGACTGGTCCCGGCTCCTCATCTGGTCCCGTCTCTACGTCCGGTCCGGCTTCTACGGCCAGGTCCGGTTCTACACCCAGTCCGGCCTCCACGCCAAGCCCAGCCTCTATGCCTGGTCCGGCTGCAACGCCCGGCCCCGGCTCCTCGTCTGGTCTTGTTTCAGCACCCGGTTCTGCTTCTTCGACTGGTCCCGGCTCCTCGTCTGGTTCCGTCTCTACGCCCAGCCCAACCTCTACACCTGTTCCGGCTGCAACGCCTGGCTCCGGCTCCTCGTCTGGTCCAGCCCTACGCCGTGGCCTTCGCCGTGGTTTACGCCATGGTCTGCACCGAGGTCTACGCCGGGAGAACCCCCCGTCCGGGGTCCTACTCCGGGGTTGTCGCCCTCGCACCTCTGCTCCGGCTCCCCTGGTCCGGTCCCGAGGCCTGCGCCTGGAGGGTCCCCCGTCCGGGGTCCTGCTCCAAGTCTGTCACCCTCACCCCTTTGCTCCAGGCCCCCTGACCGATCCTCTGTCCCCGTGTACAGCCCCCCTCGCCGGGCCTCTGTCCACGTTTCCAGCCCCCCCCCCCCCCCCCCCCCCATCGGGCCTCTGTCCCCATGTCCAGCCCCCCTCACCCAGCCTGTGTCCCCGTCTCCAGCCCCCCTCTCCGACCCTCTGTCCCTGTGTCTAGCCCCCCTCACCGGGCCTCTGTCCGCGTCTCCGGCCCCCCTCGACAGGCCTCTGTCCCCATGGGCAGCCCCCCTCACCGAGCCTCTGTCCCCGTCTCCGGTCCCCCTGGTCCTGTGCCCCGTTCGCACTTATCCGGGCTCGCCTCTGGTCCAGTTCCCTGGCCCCCCTGCTACTATGCCCCCTTTTCTCCGCCCCCCGGCTCCAGTTCTCCAGGTCCTCGCGCCCAGGTTTTTCTGGGGTCTCGGCCCCTCACCTTGTCCGTTCCCGGATGATCTTTCGGGTCGTCTGGAAGCCGCCCCTTCATGGGGGGGGGGGGGGGGGGGGGGGGGTACTGTCACAATCCCTCCTCCGGCCCCAGCCAAGGTCCCTTCTTGAACTTTATGAACAGCAGTACTCTGCTGCCATCTAGCGGGCAACTGCCGATATTGACTTTGCTGGACTCTATCATGTATTTGGGCCTATTATGGTCTGTTCTATACTGTCTTTGGTGTTCCCCTGCCTTGTATGATGTCATCCCCTGCCTGGGGTTGTGTTATGATCTAGCATCTTGTAATCTAGTCTCAATGTGTGTATTTGTATTCAGGCCAGTCTGTGTTCTAGTCTGTCCTCCCCCCAGCTGTTGCTTATTGCAATCAGCGGCTGTATTTATACCTGCCTGTTTCTGACTTCCTTGTCGCGCCATTGATTCTGTTGTCCCCGTATCCTGTCGTGCTACCCTGTTCCTGATTCGTGAAAACTCCCTGTCTGCCGTTATCCTGTCATGTCCCTGCTATTCCTGTCATTCGCGGAATAGCCCTTTATCTCCTGTTTTCCCAGTGAGTCCGTTCGTGCTTCCTAGCCACGTTTTCCAGCACTGCTGATGTTTTGTTTACGTGCTTTACAGTTAGCTTTTGTTTGTACTGTGTTTGTAGCCTTTCATTATACTTTACTCCGTCGACACTGCCTCCTCTCTCTCGTTCATCACTGTTCAGCATTTTGGTTCTACTCACTTCCCCCCGCCACCCACTGTAACACACGGTCTCTGGTGCAGTGTGTTACTTAAGCATTACATCACACGCAGGAGTGGTTTGTGACCAATAAACCATGCCTAGGGGTGGTTGTTAGGCCCGAGGCGCAGCCGAGGGTCGTTAGACCCCCCTAGGCATGGTTTATTGGTCACAAATCACGACTGCACGTGGTGTAAAGCTTTTATACAACTGCCAGATTCATCCAACCTTATTTCTATACAATAAACACACATTAATCGAAGATTTATTGAAAAAACCATCCGCCAGAAAAAGTAGTTCCCACAACTCCATGTGGAAGCAGCTTGAAGTGCATCCAACCAAACTAACACATCCAACTGTGTATTATTGGAATGATTGAGAGAAGTTGCCTCATGTGGAAGCAGCTTGAAGTGCATCCAACCAACTAACACATCCAACTGTGTATTATTGGAATGATTGATTGAAAATTTATTAAAACGTTTTCTTTGCCCTATAGGAAAAAAACGTTTTCTTCGCCCTATTTTTTTATTTATTTCTTTTAGCCTAAACTTAACCAGTTGGAAACCAGGGGTACAGTAATAAAATTAGCAATCAACCAATCAATCAATTCAATAGACCATGCTCACTTAAAACAGCGCTGCTTCTCTCTCAGTCTGTCCCCCCCGCTGTTGCAGACAGGAGTGTGTGTGTGTGTGTGTGCGTGTGTGTGTGTGTGTGTGTGTGTGTGTGTGTGTCACAGTGTGTGTGTGCGTATGTGTGTGTGTGTGTGTGTGTGTGTGTGTGTGTGTGTGTATGTGTGTGTTTGTGGGTACGCCAGCGTCGGAGTGTGAGAGAGAACGCTGCAGTCGGAAAGTAGGAAGGAAGAAATTTAAATCAATCAATTAATCTATCAATCAATCCGCGATTTTTCTTTTGTTCTAGATTGAGTCAAGACCCATCAATTACATCATCCAACATTGTTTAAAATACTAACACGTTCCCCTTGACAGAATCGCTTTATATTTAGTCGTTATGACGCTATCAACATATCCATTTGTTAAAGATTATTGTCCGCCATCTTGTTTTTTCCGACGGAGTGATCCGGCGGAGTGATGTGATTCGGTGGTGGGCGGGTCCTGGGACCAGGAGCGTGGATTATGAAGGATACATACGTGTAAATGGACTGTTTCAGCCAATCAGAATAGAGAAATTTGCATGCCGTTGTACAGTACTATCATCACTATTATTACTGTCTGATTGAATCCTGCCACTCATTACTTTATTACCATTAATACTTTGCTCTTAGTTCCTTGTTATTAGTACCTATTCTACCTGTACCCCATGCTGCTGCTATGACACCTGCATTTCCCCAAGGAGATTAATAAAGGAACACTTGACTTGACTAGTATTTTTTACTTGATTAGTATATTTCTCTGCTTATTTTCTGTTTACCATTGTGTCTTTCACAGTCATGCTGCTGTGATGACTGATTCAGTCCCTATCTATCCCCATCTGAGAGCTGTCCAGTACTGTACAACCACGCTGTAGAGCTCCCACGCAGCTCCTGAGTCTCCAGTCTCTGCTGCAGCAATAGGAAAATGAATGGACTATTAATAGATTGCTCCTTCGTCTGTGGTTCAGGCATCTGTGGTCCTGGGACCAAAGCCTTCTAATATAAATGTCCATCTCTGATAAGGCAGGGTATTTTGAATTTTAAGCAAACAAAATCACTAGACAAAACTGGCTTAGCATTGCAGATTGGGTCACCTGATGTCACCAGCATCAGTGAATTCTCTGTGAAACCGGTCTTATTTGACATGCCCTGAGTGGGAGTCGAACCCCGGTCTCCCACGCTGCGGACGACATCGCAGACCACTATACCAAGAGGTGAACTCACTTCTTGGTAATGTGTCTGGATGCCTTTTAAGGGGGAGTGAGTTTTACTTGCAGTACCGCTACGTGCCACAGTCACTTCACAACACTTGAAGTCCATTGTGACTGTGGATATACTCATGGTACCTCTGTTCAGGGGCGTAGCTGGGGGGGGGGGGGGGGGGGGGGGGGGGTAGCTTCGGATGATTCCAAGGGCCCAGCACTGGGGGGGGCCCCAAAAAAGATTTTTTTTTTTTTTTTTTACTAGACATCACTCAGGTGTATTATTGATGCTCTCATTGATACTATGTTTGTTTCTGAAGTGTGTGTGTGTGTGTGTGAGATATATAGAGAGAGAGGGGGGTCTTTGGTAGACTATTGCATTGGTCCATTCATTGAAGATGAACGCAATGCGACATCCTTTACTAGGCTCACCCACCAACAGTGCAGGTACTGAACTGCTGATCCGAATGTATAGGTAAAAACCATATTATGTGTTTTCATCAATACAAAAATGGCCAAAAAAAATTCGCTTGCGCGCTTACGCACGCTCGCATTCACTGGGGGCCGACAAATACATTCTTTCATGGGGCCCAGAATCTGGAGCTACACCCCTGCCTCCGTTACACTCACCCCCCCCTAAACTCACACCACTCAAGGCATCCGGGTCATGGCACCAAGTGTGACCGGTGTGATCTCGCTCTGCGTTGTGTTTAGAGTTATCGACAGACCGGGAGACTCATGGTCGTCTTTAGCCGAATGGTGACATATTTATTTCAGCAGCCTGTTAGGTCTGTTAGGTTACAAAGACACAAACAATGCAGCAGCATTAGGGTAATGATGGCGTCTGCAGCACGAGCTGTCTCAAACCACGGAGACACTCAATTATTAGAATTAGACATTAGAATAAAACATTCGAAAAATACATTAGAAAAATAAACAATTCAAAACACAAAGGACCAAAACATGAGAGCTACAAACATACCTGTTAGGTTATAAAGACACAAACAATGCAGCAGCATTAGGGGTAGTGATGGCATCTGCAGCACGAGCTGCGTTTGAGAAAAGACGTCCATTAGCATGCTACCAGTGCACGTGCTGTGTGTGAACCCCCCACATGCTAGCTGCTGCTAAACAATGCACTTATCAAAAGTTCCCTAACACGGTCAAACCTCCCGCAAAACAACTGCACAGGTACACATTATCAACATGAGTTACATTACAAACTCGTTTCACAGTTTAGGAATATAATATACAATATTTAACAACTTTTAGACGGAAATCTACCAATGAACTTGGAGCAAGCTCTTACCTGTCTCAAACCACGGAGACACTAACGTACTAACCAGAAAACAGACAAAATATGTGCTGCGGGAGGAAGTGCAGATTTAAAAATAAAAGACAATAAATAATAACAAAGCAATAAAATAAAAATGTTAGGGATTATTGGTGGGGGTTGTATTAAAGTGTATTGTGTGATGGGGTGTAATTATCCATACAAGGCAACAAGGCACTTGTTACATCTGCAACATCCGGCTCATTTAGGGTAATTGTAGCAATTTGGAAATTGGAACATTAACACAACATACAATTATTTGGTGAAACAATTATTTGGTTCCCATTAACCCCACATCCCCACATGCAGTATCAAGGACTAAATTGATTGAGAGAGCTTAACAGATTAAACTGGGATGTTACTCCCAAACATGAATGTAGCAAAACAGCAAGAGGGATGACTACATCAGCATAGGTTTAACCAAAAGCATAGGGAGCTCTGAACTGACAAACCTTAAAAGAGGAGGTTATTTTATAGGACAAAAGGACAGAGACCAGAAATTCAAACTTCCAATTCGATTTTGTATCAAGCGTGTTGAGGTATTCCATGTATTTCTTTGTATTGCACATGCCTCCCGTACTGGATCCACATCCAACTGCTCTGCTTTGCCAGGAGGTGAGTGTAATACTTACAACACTCTAAAATCTGGCAAAACAAAAGCACTGCACACCAAAGGAGAAAATCTAAATGCATAAAAAATACTGTAAACAGTGTCAGATTCACCCTGTTACATAAAGAATTAAACCCTCCTGACAGGATTCACATCCATAGAACAAAAACAACACACTCCTTGACAAAAATCTGCACGTGGACTGACCTACTTCAGTGATACATCTTTATTATGTTTGTTTAACACAGTAAAAATATTTCCCCACGCGTTTCCCCAAGAGGTGGTTCATCGGGTTTGTTTGTCATTCGAGTGTTCTGTAATTTTGTGTTACTTTCTTAAGGAGCCAGCAAGGTTGACTAGATGGATTTGATCAGTAGGCTGTGGACCAGAGGTCTAATCCAGGCACTACATCTGTGGTCTGCTGGTGTCAGAGAGCAGACTTAATGGCTTATCAAATATTCATGTCAGTGGCTTCACGTTAACACAAGGCCATTACTTGTTTGGTCAGAGAACAGCGGTGTGGCGCAGAGCGGACGGGATGTGCAGCAGAGACGCATGAGTGACTCGAACATCTCATAATTTCACAGAACAAGTGATACGGGGACAGGACGGACAGGCACTCGCTGGAAATTACATGTCAGGCATGCGTGTGAGAGTGAGTTGCCCAGCTCAGGTGTGTGTTTGTGTTTGTGTTTACGTGTATGTGCATGCCTGTGTGTATGTGTGGGGGGGGGCATATGTTGTGTGTATGTGTATTTTTTTGTGTGTGTGTATGTGTGTGTTCGTGTTTGTATGTGCAGGTGGTGTGTATGTGTATGTTTGTGTGTGTGCATGTGTTTGTGTCAGTGATTATCTACATGACTGTGTGTGCGGGGGGGTTGTGTTTGTTTTTTGTGTGTGTATGTGTGTGTGTGTGTGTGTGTGTGTGTGTGTTTGTGTATGCGTGCATGTTCATACTTGCGTGTGTGTTTTTGTGTTTGTTTGTTTGTTTGTTTGTTTGTTTGTTTGTTTGTTTGTGTGTGTGTGCGTGTGTGTGTGTGTGTGTGTGTGTGTGTGTGTGTGTGTGTGTGTGTGTGTGTGTGTGTGTGTGTGTGTGTGTGTGTGTGTGTGTGTGCATGCTTGTGTGTGTGCAGAGTTGTGTTTCTTTGATGTATTCAGTCACATTGTTTCTGTTCTGTCTCCTTTAGAAACAGGTGGACATGAATACATTAATCACCTGAGTTAGTTTGAAATGGTCCGAATCAAGAGTGAAATTGTTACATTTGTTGCATTTTTTGGGAGTGGTTAAGTGTCATGTTGCCATTTGACAAATTAACCAAAATGTTCTAAACAAAGCCATGTGATTATGCAGCTCATGGACATCATTCTGAATCCCAACGAACTATATGCACAAAAATAATATTGTCATGTCTGCTTGCACAGACACTTCTATTTACATTTTTCCAACTCACTGTAATTAGTTAGTTGTTTAATTAGGTGATGTACTGTCTACTGGCACCTGAATTATGCATGTGAGGAGCCTATTTGTTTAGTAGGACCTGTCTACACGGTTTACACAAAAATACACAATCAACAATGAGTGCTGCTATTGAACCTGGTCTGCTACATACCAATGTGCAATACTGTCACTTTTACCTTTACACACAAATCCTCATTGTCATATATGTATTATACTGTCATATTTTATTCATCCCATTCCATTTGTGCAACACTGTATACACTCGTAACCTTTACTTTTACAAATCCTCATTTTCATATATGTAGCATTTAATTTTTTACGGTTATTCCATCTTTATTAAATCTTTTATCATATCTTATTTTATCTCTATATGACTTCTGCTCTAATGTGTCTAGTGTTCTCACTGCTGAGCTGACCTGCTTCTCTCATCCAACACATGTAGTTGTTCCGTTGACCTTGTGTTAAAAGTGCTGTGGATAACATTCAGCACCAGCATGTCATTTATCCAATCAGGTGCATTCCACATGGGATTAATAGAAAGTAGGGAGGGGATACATGCATGCAACATGTAAACAACAACATACATTTTGGACCCGCACAAATTTTTTTTATGGGAAAAGCAATCATTTCTAAAAGCTCTGTGGATGTATTATTTAAAGAGAAGTAATTACTCTACATAACATTTTTATCTATAGCACCTTTAACATACATTATGACCAATAAAGTAACTTGAACTTGAACTTGAAGTAACACAACGTCTTCCCTGTCTATCCATTCTAGTTATCTGCCGTCGGTTATCCTCACAGGACCCAAATTATTTTGGAAGCGAGTGGGCGGAACGTGGGTCAACTCCTATGACAGCATGCTGTCTACTTCCCATCATTCAGCGTCTAAATGCCTTTAATGTGTCCACCTCCCCCGCACTGGATAAGTGCAGAGGCTGTTGGCCGCCACCTTATACCGCGCTCTCAATCGTCCACTCACTGGAAGTGATATGATGCAATCAGACCTTTGGAGAGCTGCCACCTAGACTGTAGCCTGGACACCACCTGCCCCGGGGGCACAATGAAGTCCTATACCGGTTTGGCATCAAGGCAGAAGAGTAGAGAGTTCAATAACCTTTTCCGGTGTTGTTGTCAGGGCGATGGGGACAGACAGAGCAGCCTATATACCCACCTCTAATTGCCTAATTACCATTGAAATATATCCAGTATAGGTGTAGTCGGAGGATACTCTATAGCCTTAATTAACTTTAATTACTGACCTTTTCCTTATTTATTCCCATCTTGTGTACTACAGTAGTACGCTGATGTTTCATTAGGGAGACAGTGGTAGCTTTAAAGGGCAAAGAAGTGGGCTTGTGACAACAGGCTTGTGACCAGAAAGTCGCCGGTCCGAATCCCGTGATCGACATGGGAATTGCACCTGGGAGAAGTGAATGATTAATGTTCTCCCCCACTGATCTCAGCAATGACTGCTGAACCCCCAACCGCTCCGGAGCTGCTCAGTGGCGATTGGCGAACAGTGTCAGTGTGTGCAGGTGTGAATGTGTAGGCTGCGTGTTTGAGTGTGAAACAGGGAGTTTCCTAAAAGGAGTGTATAATACATAAAACCTTCTAAATGTAGGTTATTACTACAGTTCCCACAGTACATACATAAAGGTTACTGTACAGAGTGGTTGAGGAGGCAAACAAATGATTACATTTGCGCTCTGTATTAAGAGGCGTTTGGGCATATCACCAACACTACACACACTCCACCAACACTACATACACATCACCAACACTACACACACTCCACCAACACTACATACACATCACCAACACTACACACACTCCACCAATACTACATACACATCACCAACACTACACACACTCCACCAACACTACATACACATCACCAACACTACACACACTCCACCAACACTACATACACATCACCAACACTACACACACTCCACCAACACTACATACACATCACCAACACTACACACACTCCACCAATACTACATACACATCACCAACACTACATACACATCACCAACACTACACACACTCCACCAACACTACATACACATCACCAACACTACACACACTCCACCAACACTACATACACATCACCAACACTACACACACTCCACCAATACTACATACACTCCACCAATACTACATACACATCACCAACACTACACACACTCCACCAACACTACATACACATCACCAACACTGCATACACATCACCAACACTGCATACACATCACCAACACTACATACACATCACCAACACTATACACTCCACCAACACTACATACACATCACCAACACTACACACACTCCACCAACACTACATACACATCACCAACACTACACACACTCCACCAACACTATATACACATCACCAACACTGCATACACTCCACCAACACTACATACACATCACCAACACTACATACACATCACCAACACTACATACACATCACCAACACTACATACACTCTACCAACACTACATACACTCCACCAACACTACATACACTCCACTAACCAAAGGATGGTTCTTCAGAGGTTGTTTGAAAGGTAAAGGATACTTTATAGAATCTTGACAATATCTGGAATAAAATGTATTCCACATACTTACAAATAATGACAATACCAAATACTTAATACATGGTTATTTGAAGCTGCAGAAGCAGTTCCTGTATGATAAAAAAAAAAAAGCCAAGGAATCAGCTTTTGGTTCTATTCCGAACCATTCCACCTTGTGTCGGATGTGGTCAGGAGAATTGACAAGCCCTTAAGATCGTTCAGCTCCACTATCCGTCTTCTGGATATCCGCTCCTCTGCAGACACATCCTGCTCTGCTTCCTGGAGGAGCCTGCAGGAGGGAGGAGTAATAGCTCCTCTGTTGGGAGGATTATTGATTGTCTCAGAGAAGTCTTTATCTTGCTGTTGAGGACTTTATAAATCACACTGGTTTGAGATGAAAGTAGATGCATTCTAGTGTATAGCTTGTGATCAAGCAGCATCAGAGCAGCACATGATGAACCCACTAGTTTGATTCAATCCTGCAGTTTACTGCTCCCTGTTTCAAAAGATGCACGTCAATTTAAATCTTTCCAGCTGTGGTAGGTTCTGTTCTATTCCATTCCATTCCATTCTATTCTATTCTATTCTATTCTATTCTATTCGATTCTATTCTATTCTATTCTATTCTATTCCACCCATCCCATTCCACTCAACTCAACTCTACTCTACTCTACTCTACTTTACTCCATTCCATTCTACTCTATTCTATACTATTTTACACTATTCAAATTTTATAATACTAATACTAATCTAATACTAATTATCTTTACTATAATTGTATTATAGAACTATATTTATAGCCTACATGTATGTCTTCTACTATTACCATGCCCATACCTGTACCTCCCCTCCCCCCTCCCCCATGCTGCTATGACGCCCCCATTCGCCCCAAGGGGATCAATAAAGGAATATCTTATCTTATCCTATCGTATATGTGACTCGGCATCGTCTAGGCCGACTTGGTGCGGCAGGATACATTCCTCAGAAATCGCGAAAATGTCTTGCATTTCAGATAATAGGTAAAAATAGAAATATTGCATTTTTGACTGCTTTGAAATGTTCTGTATCTGATTCCTTATTTGCAATGAGTTAATTATTGTTAGATTGTCCGACAGTATTGTGTCTACAAGACTACAAACGAGGGCTTTACGCTGGGTGTGGTCTGTCTGCGCGTGTCATGCATTATAATCACAGGTACTTAGCGAGGTGTTGAAAACACACACAAGGATAGCTCTTTCTTAATAGCAGAGAGAACAATGTTAACACACTTATCTTAACGTTATAAGTTATAGCAACTTAAGTTGTGACAAACGCCAGTGTCTATTACGTGCGTCGCACTGACTCCGAAACCTTCATCATAAAACGCGAGTCGGGTCGTATTGTCATTAAACAACATTAAAACACATTTAGAATGTCAAAAATTGTATGAGCGAACGAATTTAGTTCGAGTGGATTTATTGCAACCTAATGCCATAAGAAAGTAAATTCATTCAATAGGGAAAATAACAAACAACTTAGGTATTATATTTCGTCAGCATTTTCCATACAGGCATTTCACGTTTAACGTTGGGTTTCATTTCAGCCATTGTTATGCTTTATTGTCATTAAACATCCACTTGTAAACAGCTGTCCTTATTTTAATGTTGCGCTTTGTTATTGCGTGGCTTGAATCCGCGGTAGTAAGCCAGATAAACGAATGTATTAACACGGCTTTCAAGATGCGCTATTGGTCAGGACAGGCCGCCATGGCGGTGACGTCATTAAGTTGATGGCTATTGATGGATATAAACAGCGTTTTGACAGTGCTCTGCTGATAATTCACCATGCATACTACAGCGTGGGACGTGGCTGATGCGTTAAACCGGTTAGGTGAATTCGGTGGACACTGCGACGAGGACAAGAACGCGCTGGCGACATTCTGTGATGATAATGATTAATATGATTATTATTATTATTAGTGTGGGTGACCTGGCGAAGCCAGGTTGCCACCCACACTATAGTTCTTGTCACTCTTTTTATTCTTCTTCTTTATTCCACCGATTTTGCAAACACCGCTCGTGCCAGAGCGTTCGCGCCCCATACACGTGAAAGGTATCAAAACGAGCAGCTTGCCTATGGCAACAGCGGTCTCCGAACTCGTAAAGTTTCACCGCACCGTCTGGCTACGAATCGACTTTAAACGGTAAAATTTCGGAAATGCATTGCAATTTAGAGTGCGAGATCCACCGATTTTGCAAACACCGCTCGTGCCAGAGCGTTCGCGCCCCATACACGTGAAAGGTATCAAAACGAGCGGCTTGCCTATGGCAACAGCGGTCTTCGAACTCGTAAAAGTTTCACCGCACCGTCTGGCTACGAATCGACTTTAAACGGTAAAATTTCGGAAATGCATTGCAATTTAGAGTTTCAAACACCGCTCGTGCCAGAGCGTTCGCGCACCATACACGTGAAAGGTATCAAAACGAGCGGCTTGCCTATGGCAACAGCGGTCTTCGAACGCGTAAAAGTTTCACCGCACCGTCTGGCTACGAATCGACTTTAAACGGTCAAATTTCGGTCCCATTGGAAATGCATTGCAATTTAGAGTGTAGCAGCTGAAATAATCTTTTTTCCCCTACCTTGGGTGAATTGCGAGTGTGATCTCAATTTTGGACGTAGAAATAAAACAAACACATCAAAACGATGACACGGCTGTCATTTCTATCTCAACTCACGACCATTTGTTTGAAGGTTCTCCTCTCCATTGACCGCCATGCAATCGCACTCTAGAAATCACTTTTTTCACACTATTTTTTAGCCTTCTGTTCCGATCGCCGAAGGAGTGCCACAATATCGCACGAATGCCAAAATATCGCACACAACCCTTCGCCTACTCATTGTAGTGCTTCTGTGCGCGTCACAACGCTTCATCTCAAAGAGGAGTTTTCCTGGAGTTCTCAGCAGAGGGATCCACCGATCCACCCAGTGCTAAGCACACCATAATCCTATATTTCCCTCCCACTCTGCTATTCCCCTACTATCTCGCTTCCTCCCTACAACCTTCTCCCTGCCACTCTTGACACCACAATGTGCCTCATACCTATATCCACAATCTGCTCCTCCAGAACTGACTCTACCCATCCACGCCAGTTTGCTAGCAACCCGGCAAATCTCTCCTACCCTCCTACAGCCACTAATACACCTGTCACAGTACGGGGAGGCTTATGGAATTGTCAATCAGCAGTCAAGAAAGCTGACTTCATTACTGCCTACGCCCATAGTCTAAATCTGCAGCTCCGGGCTCTAACTGAGACCTGGATAACTCCCAATAACTCATCAACACCTGCAGCATTATCTACAAACTATAACTTCACTCACACACCTCGACCCTCCAGACGGGGTGGAGGCACTGGCCTCATGACATCTCCTTCATGGGCTTCAAACCTAACACAACTCCCAGAACTGTCACTCTCCTCCCTCGAATATCATGCAATATCTGTCTCTAATCCTTTCAATCTCACCATTGTTACACTCTATCGCCCTCCAGGTCCCCTCGATCACTTCATAGATGAGCTGGACATGCTTCTAAGCTCCTTACCGGAAGATGGTACCCCGCTCCTTCTATTGGGCGACTTCAACCTGCCTGACTCATCTCAGTCGGTCCCAGTGGTCTCCCTCCTACAACAATTTGACCTGACTCCCACTGCCATGCCTCCCACCCACAAAGCAGGCAACTCCTTGGATCTCATATTTTCCCGTAACTCCAGCATCATTAACACCACGGTAACTCCCCTACATGTATCTGACCATTCCTTCATATCCTTCTCACTAACTCTCATGCTTAACCGAAAGGTCTTCACCCCAACTCAAACCGTCTCACTCAGACGTAACCTGGCCTCCCTATCCCCCTCCACCCTCTCCTCTGACATAATATCCGCTCTACCTTTGAGTGACACCTTCTCTGCTCTCCCCACAGAGATGGCAACCTCCACCCTCCTCTCAGCCCTTGCAACCTCCTTTGACAAGCTCTGTCCCCTCGTTGAGAAACCTGCCCGCCGTTCCCCACCCAGTCCATGGCTGACGGATGCAGTGAGAGAACAAAGACAGGTCCTGAGAGCGGCTGAGAGGAAGTATAGAAAATCACGCCTCACTGCTGACATCGACACATATCACAACCTCTTGTTAACATTCTCCAAAACCATTACTAATGCCAAAGCTTCTTTCTTTCACCATAGGATCGAGGCCTCTGCCAAGAATCTTCGCAAACTGCATGCTACCATGTCCTCCCTCCTCACTCCCCCCCCACCCCCTCCTCCCTCATCTTTTTCTGCCGAAGACTTTGCGATCTTCTTTGAGGAAAAAGTGGAGAACATCTGCAGCTCCTTCTCCCAACCCCCACCCATTCCAAACGCTGAATCGAGAACCTCATCCTTCACTCTGTCATCTTTCTCTCCCATTACAGAAGCCGAGACCCTGACACTGGTAACGTCGAACCGTCCGACTACATGCCAGCTGGACCGGCTACCCTCCCCACTCCTCCAGACCATAGCACCGGACATCCTCCCATTCCTAACTGCAACCATCAACTCCTCACTCAACTCGGGGGTGGTCCCCACCTCCCTAAAACAAGCCAGAGTCACGCCCCTCATAAAAAAACCAACCCTGAACCCCACCGTCATAGCCAACTATCGTCCTGTCTCTCTTCTCTCCTTTCTTTCTAAAACACTTGAACGTGCTGTATCCAACCAACTTACTGCTTATCTCTTACAGAATGACCTCCTAGACCCCAATCAGTCTGGCTTCCGGACTGGCCACTCCACAGAAACGGCCCTCATTGCGGTCACAGAGGCACTTCACTTAGCAAAAGCGAAAGGCCTCTCCTCTGTCCTGATTCTCCTAGATCTATCTGCAGCCTTCGACACAGTCAACCATCAGATCCTCCTCGCGGCCCTCGCAGGAATGGGAGTGGCTGGATCTGCGCTGACATGGCTGACATCATACCTCAACGACCGCTCCTACCAAGTGTCATGGAGAGGGACTCTGTCGGCCACCCGCCCCCTCCGGACGGGTGTCCCCCAGGGCTCGGTCCTAGGACCCCTTCTCTTCTCCCTCTACACTAAATCACTGGGTAACATTATCACGTCTCATGGCTTCTCATATCATTGTTATGCCGATGATACTCAACTCTTCCTCTCCTTCCCTCCCTCAGATATCCACGTCTCTGAGCGGATCTCGGCCTGTCTGTCCGACATCTCCGCCTGGATGACGACCAACCACCTCAAACTGAACCTAAGCAAAACAGAATTGCTCCACCTGCCGGCCAAATCCTCCCCCCTGACCGACCTCTCCATCACAGTCGAGAATGCAGCTGTGACCGCGTCCCCGACCGCCAAGAACCTTGGTGTTGTCCTCGACGACCAGTTGAACTTCTCTGCTCACATCGCAGCGACAACCAGAACCTGCAGATTCCTCCTGAGCAACGTCAGAAGGATACGCCCCTTCCTGACAAAAGAAGCCACCCAACTCCTCATCCAATCAACAGTCATCTCCCGCCTCGACTACTGCAACGCACTGCTAGCTGGCCTCCCGGCCACTGCCACCAAGCCTCTTCAACTCATTCAAAACGCAGCGGCCCGCCTGATATCAAACCTACCGAAGTCGGCCCATGTCACCCCACTTCTTAGGGGCCTGCACTGGCTCCCCATTGCTGCACGTATCCGCTTCAAGGCCCTCGACCTAGCATACCGTGCAGCAAAGGGAACCGCTCCCGCCTACCTCCGGTCAATGGTCTCTAACTACACACCCTCAAGACCCCTACGCTCTGCATCTTCTGGCCGCCTCAGACCTACTCCTATCCAAGCTCCCGGAGGGTCATCAAAGAGAAGCCGCCTATTCTCAGTCCTTGCCCCACAATGGTGGAATGAACTACCCATCCCAGTTAGGACAGCCGAATCCCGTCCAATCTTTCGCCGTCGACTAAAGACTCACTTCTTCAACCATTATCTGAAATGATTAAAAAAAATAATAAAAAAAAAAAAAAAAAACTAACCCTGACTAACCTTACTGTCATGCACTTGTCCTAATAAACTAACCTACACTGTAACACGCAACACTTGATGAACATTGTTACTCAGCTGATAGAGTTGTACCCTTCTTGCTGTCTTGTCGTACAGAACTTGTAAGTCGCTTTGGATAAAAGCGTCAGCTAAATGACTAAATGTAAATGTAAATGTAAATGTCTTATAGTTTTCTTTTAATCAACGTGACAATGCAGTCATGTAAAGAAAATTCAGAATATGCAAGTCATTGTGCTCACGGCTGATTGGTTCAGCCTTAACAGCTGTGAGGCTCAGGGCTCATGGCTGAGCTGACCTGCCAATGACATCATCCACTTAACCCATCATTGCCCATCACTGTGTTGCAGTACTGAATTGCTGGACAGCGCCTTCTGTCTTGCGGGTTGTGTCTTGCGGGTTGTGTCATTGTACTCAGTAGGGATATCCTCTTTCATTTTTCATTGGTTGATGTTGACCACCTTTCATTGGTCGATGTTGACCACTCCCCCGATCCTTAGACCACGCCTCCTTAGGCCACACCCCCTCAGTGTATCTCTTGAACCGTTTGTCGTAGAGACTTGCGGATTGTGCCATTGGTCGATGTTGACCACCTTTCATTGGTCAATGTTGACCACTCCCCCGATCCTTAGACCACGCCCCCTTATGCCACACCCCCTCAGTGTATCTCTTGAACCGTTTGTCGTAGAGACTTGCGGATTGTGCCATTGTACTCGGTGTAATAGTGTAATAGTGTGTAATAGTGTAATAGTGTAATAGTGTGTAATAGTGTAATAGTGTGTAATAGTGTAATAGTGTAATAGTGTGTAATAGTGTAATAGTGTGTAATAGTGTAATAGTGTGTAATAGTGTAATAGTGTAATAGTGTAATAGTGTGTAATAGTGTGTAATAGTGTAATAGTGTGTAATAGTGTAATAGTGTGTAGTAGTGTAATAGTGTAATAGTGTGTAATAGTGTGTAATAGTGTAATAGTGTGTAATAGTGTAATATTGTGTAATAGTGTAATAGTGTAATAGTGTAATAGTGTGTAATAGTGTAATAGTTTAATAGTGTGTAATAGTGTAATAGTGTAATAGTGTGTAATAGTGTAATAATGTGTAATAGTGTGTAATAGTGTAATAGTGTGTAATAGTGTAATAGTGTAATAGTGTGTAATAGTGTAATAGTGTGTAATAGTGTAATAGTGTGTAATAGTGTAATAGTGTAATAGTGTAATAGTGTGTAATAGTGTGTAATAGTGTAATAGTGTGTAATAGTGTAATAGTGTGTAGTAGTGTAATAGCGTGTAGTAGTGTAATAGTGTAATAGTGTGTAATAGTGTGTAATAGTGTAATAGTGTGTAATAGTGTAATAGTGTAATAGTGTGTAATAGTGTAATAGTGTGTAATAGTGTGTAATAGTGTAATAGTGTGTAATAGTGTAATAGTGTGTAGTAGTGTAATAGTGTAATAGTGTGTAATAGTGTGTAATAGTGTAATAGTGTGTAATAGTGTAATATTGTGTAATAGTGTAATAGTGTAATAGTGTAATAGTGTGTAATAGTGTAATAGTTTAATAGTGTGTAATAGTGTAATAGTGTGTAATAGTGTAATAATGTGTAATAGTGTGTAATAGTGTAATAGTGTGTAATAGTGTAATAGTGTAATAGTGTGTAATAGTGTAATAGTGTGTAATAGTGTAATAGTGTGTAATAGTGTAATAGTGTAATAGTGTAATAGTGTGTAATAGTGTGTAATAGTGTAATAGTGTGTAATAGTGTAATAGTGTGTAGTAGTGTAATAGTGTGTAGTAGTGTAATAGTGTAATAGTGTGTAATAGTGTGTAATAGTGTAATAGTGTGTAATAGTGTAATAGTGTAATAGTGTGTAATAGTGTAATAGTGTGTAATAGTGTAATAGTGTAATAGTGTAATAGTGTGTAATAGTGTAATAGTGTGTAATAGTGTAATAGTGTAATAGTGTGTAATAGTGTAATCGTGTGTAATAGTATAATAGTGTAATAGTGTAATAGTGTGTAATAGTGTAATAGTGTAATAGTGTGTAATAGTGTAATAGTGTAATAGTGTAATAGTGTAATAGTGTGTAATAGTGTAATAGTGTGTAATAGTGTAATAGTGTGTAATAGTGTAATAGTGTGTAATAGTGTAATAGTGTGTAATAGTGTAATAGTGTGTAATAGTGTAATAGTGTAATAGTGTGTAATAGTGTGTAATAGTGTAATAGTGTAATAGTGTGTAATAGTGTAATAGTGTAATAGTGTAATAGTGTGTAATAGTGTAATAGTGTAATAGTGTAATAGTGTGTAATAGTGTAATAGTGTGTAATAGTGTAATAGTGTAATAGTGTGTAATAGTGTAATAGTGTGTAATAGTGTAATAGTGTGTAATAGTGTGTAATAGTGTAATAGGGTAATAGTGTGTAAGTGTAATAGTGTAATAGTGTGTAATAGTGTGTAAGTGTAATAGTGTGTAATAGTGTAATAGTGTAATAGTGTGTAATAGTGTGTAATAGTGTAATAGTGTAAGTGTGTAATAGTGTAATAGTGTGTAAGAGTGTAATAGTGTGTAATAGTGTAATAGTGTGTAATAGTGTGTAATAGTGTAATAGTGTGTAATAGTGTAATAGTGTGTAATAGTGTGTAATAGTGTAATAGTGTGTAATAGTGTAATAGGGTAATAGTGTGTAATAGTGTAATAGTGTGTAATAGTGTAATAGTGTAATAGTGTGTAATAGTGTAATAGTGTGTAATAGTGTAATAGTGTAATAGTGTGTAATAGTGTAATAGTGTGTAATAGTGTAATAGTGTGTAATAGTGTAATAGTGTGTAATAGTGTAATAGTGTAATAGGGTAATAGTGTGTAATAGTGTAAGTGTGTAATAGTGTATTAGTGTAATATTGTAATAGTGTATAATAGTGTAATAGTGTGTAATAGTGTAATAGTGTAATAGTGTAATAGTGTGTAATAGTGTAATAGTGTAAGTGTGTAATAGTGTAATAGTGTGTAATAGTGTAATAGTGTGTAATAGTATAATAGTGTAATAGTGTGTAATAGTGTAATAGTGTGTAATAGTGTAATAGTGTAATAGTGTGTAATAGTTTGTAATAGTGTAATAGTGTAATAGTGTGTAATAGTGTAATAGAGTTATAGTGTGTAATAGTGTAATAGTGTAATAGTGTAATAGTGTGTAATAGTGTGTAATAGTGTAATAGTGTGTAATAGTGTGTAATAGTGTGTAATAGTGTAATATTGTGTAATAGTGTAATAATGTTGCGGGTTGTGTCATTGCACTCAGTAGGGATATCCTCTTTCATTGGTCTATGTTGACCACTCCCCCGATCATTAGGCCGCGCCCCCTTTTTGTATCCTTTGAACCGTTTGTCATAGAGACTCGCGAGAGACCCTCTCCCCCGTTGGCCGGCGGTGCACAGGCGTCACCCAAATCAAAATCAAATCAAATTTATTTATAGGGCCCGACAACACACGTTAATGTCCCCATGGGCCATACAGGTCTTCTTTAAACAGGTCAAGAAGACAACATAACAATAAGTCAAGAACAGAACAAGAACACCATAGGGTCCAAACATTTTTTAGATGAATGCAAATAAATGAAAGAATGCAAGCACTCCCAGACATACCCCACGCGAAGGTAAGGAAAAACTCACTAAAACCTAACAATAGGGAAAAAAGCTCCACAGGCAGTGTGGAGGAGAGAAACCTTAGAAGGGCCGTTCAAGGGGGGATCTCCCTTCTTAGATGTTGGTGATAGTAGTGTTGCAGACGGACAGTTGGTAAGCATGCACTCATGTGTGTGGTGAAACACAGATGAGTGCATGCAATAGCAACTGTACATTTTGAAAAATTAAAGATAGAGCTAATAGCGATAGCAACTGAACATTTTGAAAGATTAAAGATAGAGTTGATAGCGGATCTATTTGAGGCACAGGGGCGGCGCAGAGAGGGTCACGTCCTCCCCGTCTTAGTCACGGGACATTCAACACTCCGGTCGTTGCTCAGGGACAGCCGGAGACAGGGAGATAGGGGGTGGCGCAGAGAGGGTCGCGAACTCCCCGACATCATCGCGGGACATCCGGCACTCCGGTCACCACTACGAGACCTCCGGAGACAGGGGGGCACGCAGAGGGGGTCGCAATCTCCCGGCCTTCGTCACGGGACGTCCAACACTCCGGACAACACTCCAGGACAGCAAGTCATAGGAAGACAGGGAGACGGGACAGGCGTTAGACAGCTCATGAGATTGTAGTAGGCGGACATAGCAATAGATACAAGTGGTAGGCATATATGTGAATGGAGTAGATATATGAAGTAAGCGTATTATGTGAATAGAATAGAAGTACTTAACCCAGCAATGAAACCGCGTTGACTGTTAATCTGTTAACAGTCTGTTAATCAGTTGACAGGACCACGGACAGACGGCAGAGAATAACTGATCCAAGGCCTCGGAGGTGCATGTAGAGCAGTCACTACAAGCTTGGCCAAGACCCCGAGGCATCCATCACCTTGGTCAGTGCCAGGAGACGGGTACTCAGAGAGAAGGGGGAGGGAGGGAGGGGGGGGGGGGGAGGGGGGGAGAGGGGGGGGGGGAAGAGTTAGAGAGTTCCCATGTTTGTGGTGCTGCAAAGGAGCAGACATGTAGTACCCTGTAGTGCCATGTAGTACCCCGTAGTGCCATGTAGTACCCTATAGTACCCCATAGTGCCATGTAGTACCCCGTAGTATCCTGTAGTACCCTGTAGTGCCATGTAGTACCCTGTGGTGCCTTGTGGTACCATGTAGTACCCCGTAGTGCCATGTAGTTCCATGTAGTGCCATGTAGCTATATAAGCCATGTAGTACCCTGTAATGCCATGCAGTACCATGTAGTACTCTGTGGTACCATGTAGTACCCTGTACCCTAACTAAACTACCCTATAGTAAACTACCCAGTGGTACCATGTAGTACCCTGTACCATAACTAAACTACACAGATTAATCTAAAGGTCAGTCCCCGACCAGGTGAGATCAAGGTAGGTTGAAGGAGAGAGAGAAAAGATGAGTCTTAAGCAGGGATGTAAAAGCTTCGACAGAGCAGGCGCCCCTGATGACGGCAGGTAATTTGTTCCACAGGTAGGGAGCGCGGTAGACAAAGGCTCTGTGGCCGGCGGATTTCTTTTTAACCCTAGGGGTCGATAGAAGCCCCGCATTTTGTGAGCGCAGAGCACGAGAGGGCGAGTATCGGGAGATGAGATCGGATAGATAGAGCGGTGCAAGCCCATTTCACAATTTCCCCCGCGCGGAATTGTCTAGTTATTATTATTATTATTATTATTATTATTATTATTATTATTATTATTAAACACATGAGCCATGAGGCCGATACTAATATCCTCCCCAGAATATGACGGGGTTAGCAGAACCAGAGAATAACAGCAGGTACAGTAAGGCGTCCCTGAGGTAAATTAGCACACTTATCACAGCACTCTTTTATATAGGTATAGTGCACAACTCTATCAGCTGAGTAACAATGTTCATCAAAGTGTTGAGTGCTACAGTGTAGGTTAGTATTAGGACAAGTATAATACATTATATAAATACTAGGTCCATATAGGCCTAATACTTGGAGATTGCTCATCACTGGGGCACACTGTAAATAATGTGACTAGTGTTTACTTAAAATAATTAAGGCAACAAAGGGACACGTCATATAATTGAATAGATTTTAATCACATACATTTGATTAAAATGTATTGAATAAGTGAACTAAATTTAAACCAAAGACTTAAGTGCATGTTAATAATAATAACAGTTCAAATGTGTTGGATTTAGTAATAACATGCCAAATCATGAGTTAATATAGCCCAACATTTTAAGTAAATTTAAATCAATTTCCCTTGTGAAATTGAGTTGTACTTGCAAAAAAAATTGGGCTATATTAACTCATTTGGCATGTTATTACTAAATCCAACACATTTGAACTGTTATTATTAATAACATGCACTTAAGTTTTTGGTTTAAATTTAGTTCACTTATTCAATCAATTTTAATTAAACTTATGTGATTAAAATCTATTCAATTATATGACGTGTCCCTTTGTTGCCTTAATTATTTTAAGTAAATCTATTCAATTATATGAAGTTTCCCTTAGTTAACTTAATTTTTTTAAGTAAACACTACACATTATTTACAACACATGGCAATTCTTATTTACCTGCTCTAATGAATAATGCAAATGTGTTTTAATTGGCATTATAGGACTTCAATAACACTGAATGTCACTGTTCCCATAATTTCTTAATTTCTATACCCAATATCATGTCTTCTTGCGGTGCTTGATTTACTTGAATTGGGTCTGAAACAGATTACCATGCATATGAAAAAGAATACCAGGTGCATGCAAAATCAAAAAAAATTATTGCAAGTTTATTGCAAGTTTAAACATAAAAATTAAGCACAACATAACCCCACACCCCCCACTTGACCTTGCCTCCCCTCACCCCCACCCTTGACCTTTCTTAAGCCAGTAGCTTATTCTTGAGGTTGGTCACTTTTGGAGACAGCCTTGTCCAATCCAGCTCCAGGAAGAGTTTCTGGAAGACTTCGAATGTGTACCTGAGACCAAAGAGAGGAAGAAAACCAATGTCAGGTGCTTAAAATGAAATGGACAACAGTCTCACAACATTGTAAATGCCCCAACCCTTGACCTTGCCTCACCCCGCAAGGTAAAGTGTACACAAGGTGCACATTATAAACAAACTGTTCTGTGCCAATATTCAAAACCATGAAGCCTCTCTGCTCAAATAAGTATGGCTATTTGGACAAAAAAAAATGAGATGAAACAACTACTTACAGTAACCGGATTAAGCGGCACGGTGGTGTAGTGGTTAACACTGTCGCCTCACAGCAAGAAGGTCCAGGGTTCGATTCCCGCTTGGGGACCAGGTTTCCATGATGCCAGTTACCCAGGTGGGGTATCTCCCAGGCCTTTCTGTGTGGAGTTTGCATGTTCTCCCCGTGCTCGCAAGGGTTTCCCCCCCGATAATATAAACCCAATGGAAAAACATGCACAACAATAGATCGCTAACGCTGTGGCGTCCTTGACGAAGACGGACAGGAGCACTTGGATTGGTCCCCTGGCGCGGCTCACGTTGACTCCTGTCTGCTCCCGGCTGCCCTTGGGGGGGAAGGATGACGGGATGGGTTAATCGCAGATACGACTTGCATGCATGCATCGCATGTGTGCCGATTGATGACCTCTGAGCAGGTCCTAAATTATTATTATCATTATCACTGAAACTCACATTTAACCAAAACTTGAAGGAAACAATGTTATTTTTGACAGTGACTTTTCCCATTCACTCTGCAAGGGTCACCTTTCTTAAGCCAGTAGCTTATTCTTGAGGTTGGTAACTTTTGGAGACAGCCTTGTCCAATCCAGCTCCAGGAAGAGTTTCTGGAAGACTTTGAATGTGTACCTGAGACCAAAGAGAGGAAGAAAACCAATGTCAGGTGCTTAAAATGAAATGGACAACAGTCTCACAACATTGTAAATGCCCCAACACTTGACCTTGCCTCACCCCGCAAGGTAAAGTGTACACAAGGTGCACATTATAAACAAACTGTTCTGTGCCAATATTCAAAACCATGAAGCCTCTCCGCTGTATGGCTATTTGGACAAATCTGAGATGAAACAACTACTTACAGTAACCGGATCAATGAAACTCACATTTAACCAAAACTTGAAGGAAACAATGTTATTTTTGACAGTGACTTTTCCCTTTCACTCTGCAAGGGTCACCTTTCTTACCAGTATCTTATTCTTGAGGTTGGTCACTTTTGGAGACAGCCTTGTACAATCCAGCTCCAGGAAGAGTTTCTGGAAGACTTCGAATGTGTACCTGAGATCAAAGAGAGGAAGAAACCCAAAGAAAATGGCATAAATAATACAGGTAGGTTAGAAAAATGTAAAGGCCTTTAATTCTGTGTACCTTAGTTCCTTGGGATAGGCAAGATTCACTGCATATGCCAACCCACCTAGCATGGATCAAGCCCATGGGAAATTACCCAGAGCAGTCAGAACTTTCACGCCCTCTATGATGATACCGATGTCATCGGGACCCTCTGATGTTTCCTTCTTGATCGTGTAGATTTTTGTTGTTTGTACAGCAAGGTCCTGCGACACACCATCTCCATCAGCATCCTGAAAGGGCAAGAAACTTTAGACTGTACAGCCACAGGAGAAGGTCCTATAATTGAACATCTCCCAAATTCCTTCCTTTCAACTTTTGGACAAAAAAACCAATGGCCGTATTCACAAAACATCCTCAGGCTTAAAGTTGCCCCCAACCCTTTTCTCTCTTTTAACACTTACCGTGCCACACACGAGATATCTCGGGTTTATTTATAGGTGGTTGAAAGCCACTCACGAGATTTCTCGGAATTATTATTATTTTTTTTTTTTAGCGATCTGAAATCATATTGCATCACCCGAGTATAGCCGAGCGGCGCCGGCGATCATTGTGGAAAAAAGCGCCCCCTGTCGTCTCCCAGATGACATAAGGGATTTTGGAATGGACTCAATGAAAATGAATGGGGAAAAAAATCCGGTACTCCACATTTTCCAGTCCACTGATGCAGCCGGGGTTATCAGAGTTCATTCTGGATCCTCTGAGCCCCGCGGATCATGGAGTTCTACTGTATCGCGTTGGATCCATACACTTATCGATTTTTTCGAATGGTGATCAGGAATTGGAATATACCAGTTGGATACCATCTGATGTCAGGTAAGGACTCTATGTTATCAGTGTTAGGATAATCAGACTAATTTTGATGAAGTTATAAGCTGTTTTGTGAAATGTCCTCTTTCGGTTTCACTGTAAAAGTCCGAGAGGAAATCAACGGGGGCGATTATCCGTGCGCGGCCCGAATGTGCTTGCGTGCACGTATAATATTGATCATCTAGCGTTTATTTGAAAACGATTCATAAAAAGGCAGACGAATATCAACGTTGTGGAATATTCCAGTAAAAGACGATTTTCATAGAATGCTCCAGAATGGGCTGTTTTTTATCTGAAAACGGGTGCTTTTCTAAATGCTCTGAAACGGAAATGAGGCGATAAAAAAACAATCTGCCTTGACAGCACTGACTGGAAAATAGTCTTTGATAATGCGATGGGCAGATTAGACACATAGCCATAATTTAAAACATAGATTAGGCGATATTAACGTTAACATTGGCGCCGATGGTGGCATTCAGCGGGTAAAAAGGAAAACCCGGCGTGGCGCTCAAAGTGTTAACATGTGCTTCAACTTACATCATACTCCTTTAAGAGCTGATCTGTAGATTCCCCAAGGTACATCATCAAGCCCCGAATGGCAACATCTCAGGTGATGTTGATGCTCGGAGCCTGAAATGACACAAATAATCATTATTCTTCAGTATATTGCAGTGTGGACGATGTGAGCAACTGCATCAACTGTGGGCCTATGGACGCCTTTACCTACTTCCTTACTGTTCATTGACTAGTTCAGCTTTTAACACCATAACCCCCCATACTAGTCACCAAACTCGGGGACATTCACATATTTTCAGAGTACATAATTATGAAATTAGTTTGTGTTTTGTCGCATCACGCACACACACGTGTGTTGTGTGTAACTAATTACCTTCCATGGTCCAGTAATTATTATTAGCACCAAAAATTGGTTATGAATCCAAACCAGTGGAGTTCTCAATAAGCTGGTCAAATAAGAGTCCATCTCAAAATAAACAGAAATTAACCAAATACAATTTGAAAACTATTTTCCAACCAGGTGCCCCACATTAACCAGCCGCCAACTGTGTATTTAAAAGGTCTGCAACTATTTCATACTCTTTGTTGTAGAGAGAATGACAAGCGAACAATACCTGCTGTATATTTCATATAAGCAATGATATTCCAGCAGTTTGACCACAACATCCCTGAAAATATTAGCAAACAGAAAAGTAATTGAAGAATACCTCAAGTAGGATAGCCTTCAACCTCATCCCCACCCCACGGCGCCACCCTTGGACTGGAAGAGGGCCAACAGCTTGGGAGTGTATTCATCCAGCTTGGACATGAACTGTGATTCAAGGTGCACCATTGTGATTCTTTGAAACTCATCCTGGAGCTGAAAGACAAAAGGGAACATTGAAGTCTCAAATGGTACAAGTACATTTCTAAAAACTGTATAACCATGAAATAAATAAAAACACAAAATCCATCCTCCTCACCATCACTGGCCTCTGGTAGGCCTACATCAGAATGGTCAACAGTCTGATTATGGTGACTCGCAAACACGTCTTGCTTAAAATCACTCAAAGAATAGCCTATATGGCTTCTGTTTTTGTGTTTGAGAAATGTATTGTATATATTTGTGCAAAAGTCACAACCTTTAAATACACAAAAGACAGTTTCGTGCCTCTTCAGATGCCTTCCAATATGCTGAAAGTAGTCCTTCACTGTAGGACAATGGCGACTGCAAACTAAACACTTTAAATGAATAATTCCAGCCTTGAACTTTCTCCTGCTGCATGGTATCTGGATAAATGTGTGCAAAGGGCACCCTGTGTTTTGAATGTGCAAGGACAACCGTCATGTAGACATGACTGGGGTTGTGCACTACCGAATGTTGCGTGTTGTAGTCTGTAATGCTTCAGTAGATTCCTCCTTGTAGTAGACAATGATTTGCAGATCTTACAGTTCCACCTCATAGTCCAAGCCTAAGATAAGGAAAAAAGTTATTAATTTACATACCCAAGTAAATGGAAGATTGTGCCACTTCTACAAGAAATATTTGCATGTTCACAAAAAGAAAATAGAGAAATTACACTGTGTTGTGGCTGATAACGTTACAGCTTAGCTAGCACGTTAGCTAGTTAGCAAGAACTAGTTGGCTAATATAGGCTAGCTAGCTAGCATGCGAGCCGACAGCATGGTGCCTGGCTGTTGCCACGTTTTAATCTTAACAGGTGGGTTACCGTGTCGGGCCCGTGCACTGAACACACACACAAGTCGCGGCACTTTGCGAGCGTCTAGAGGCTCTGGTTGCATTTTTCGCCCAACATATAAATACTGTTAGAAAGATCTATTTTTTGCCGTTCTAATGCAACCTCACTCTACCAATTCCGTGCTTCGGTTCTCGAGTTACATGACGATGTCAGGCGAGCGTCTTTTTAGCAAGAACTGGTTAGCTAGTATAGGCTAGCTAGCTAGCATGCGAGTCGACAGCATGGTGCCTGGCTGTTGCCACGTTTTAATCTTAACAGGTGGGTTACCGTGTCGGGCCCGTGCACTGAACACACACACAAGTCGCGGCACTTTGCGAGCGTCTAGAGGCTCTGGTTGCATTTTTCGCCCAACATATAAATACTGTTCGAAAGGTCTATTTTCTGCCGTTCTAATGCAACCTCACTCTACGAATTCCGTGCCTCGGTTCTCGAGTTACATGACGATGTCAGGCGAGCGTCTTTTTAGCAAGAACTGGTTGGCTAGTATAGGCTAGCTATAGCAAGCATGCAAGCCATGTAGACGCATTAGCGAACCAAGATAAGATAGTGAAGGGGGAGTCGGAATTGCAGGCATTCTCCTACAACGGAAAAACATTTTCTCCTGAAATGTAAAACTTAATAGGCTACTTTTAGCAGCATGTTACATGAATAAAAACATAGTGGTACTGCATTAACTTGAGAACAGGCAACAGATTAAATGTACTCGTAATTATTACTCACCTGGGTCCGTGTGCATGTACCACACTCGCTGTCTTTGGATATAATGGCAATAGCATGATCCTTGCATGTGATTGGCCGCATCATCCACGTGGTGTCAAAATAAAGTCCCATTAGTTGGGCGAAAGTGCCAGGTGATTAAAACCAAAGACCTCCTAATGAGTAAAATCTATCAATTTTCTGCATCTCTGACATTGCTGATAAAATATAATTAAATTCGACTCAATGTATCACAGCAAATTGTATTCAACTAAAATTGTGTCAAATGCAATTAATAAATTGTTCAAATTAGTTGAATTCAGCCCAATTTTATTGCATACGGCACATTTTTTATTATGTATAAGTTACTAATAATAAATTAAATATTAATTAACCCCAATCCCAGTTTTTTGAGTGCATGTCATAGACAGTGTAATGGCATATAGTTGCACTCTGGTACACTACTGACATTAAATACCACTTATTAAATGAAAACAGACATAATCCTTTCACTACCACACTACAGAAGGTTAACCTTTCACTACCACACTACAGAAGGTTAACCATTCACAACCACACTACAGAAGGTTAACCTTTCACTACCACACTACAGAAGGTTAACCTTTTACTACCACACACACAGAAAGTTAACTTTTCACTACCACACTACAGAAGGTTAACCTTTCACTACCACACTAAATTAAATAAACGATCATGACTTTTCCTTCTATGGGTGTGTGTTTGCAGTGCCACAAGACAGAATTTATGACAAAAAATGTCCTCTTAGGCAGATTTCTGCCCATTTAAGACATATTAGGGCTGTTAGCGCGAGTCCCCAAATTTTCCTGGGATCAGATTTGAGCGTGGCTGAGAGCAGATTTAAGAGTGCTGAGGAGCACTCTTGATTGATTGACTAATTGAAAATTAACTTGACAGACTGTGTTCTCATAGTGATTCCTTCATGTTAACGCTACAGGCCTCCTTGGAATTAATTACTTAATCATAATTAAAATAAATATGACAATATTTGTACGATAAGAAATTACGTATTTGATGTCGGAAAAATAAATAATATGGATTCATCTGATCACAGGGCAGCTGCTTAACCATATCTGAACCAGCTATTTTGGACAAATGTATAATTACTCAGATATTCAAACACAATTATGCAATTATTTTGAAATGATTGAAAATAATAATTATTTGATGCCTTCTGTGGAATTTGTATTTCTTATTTGTTACACATCTGTTTTAATGATTAATTATATACATTTGAAAGAATGCAGGTCAACATGCAATGTATCCCATTGATTGGTATAAGATAAGATCAAATATTACGTTATTGATCCCCTTGGGGAAATTCAGGCATCATAGCAGCATGGGGGAAGGGGGGGGGGGGTGGTACAGGTAGTAAAAACAACACAGGCAGTGTAAACAAATAGGTCAATATAATTTACTATCTAACTAGCTGAAAAAAATATGCACAGTATTCACAGTGTCACATAAGGTGCAGTATGCATAAGGTAGTGTTATAATTTACTATCTACTGAGTATGCATTATTCACACTATCACAGTATCCACTGAAATATACATTGTTCACAGTATCAACATAAGGTGCAGTATGCCTAAGGTAGTGTAAGTTGTCCTCCTTGGGTTCCTATAAGTCCCAGGTCGATGTCTGGTAGCAGTCGCTGCCCCCTGTTGTGGAGCCTGGAGGCTGCTAGTCGCTGCCCACTGTTGTGGAGCCTGATGGCCGCTGGTATGAAGGACTGTCCGAGGCGGTTAGTTGAGTGTCGGGGGGGTATGAGTCTGTGGCTGAACGAGCTTCTCATCTTGACTAGCTCGTCGTAGAGCGGGTGGTAGGGGTTCTCCATGATGGCAGCCAGCTTCCTTATCATCCCCCTCTCTGCTATCACCTCTAGTCTAGGTAGCTCGACTCCCACCATGGAGCTAGCCTTCCTCACCAGCTTGTTGAGCTTGCTGGTGTCCCTTGAGTTGATGTAGCCTCCCCAGCATGCCACAGCATAGAAGAGGACGCTGGCCACTACAGACTGGTAAAATGACTGCAGCAGTCTGTTGCACACGTTGAAGGACCTGAGTCTCCTCAGGAAGAACAGCCTGCTCTGTCCCTTCCTGTAGAGGGCCTCTGTGTTTTCCGACCAGTCCAGTTTATTGTTCAGGTGTACCCCAAGGAACTTATATGTGTCACCTCACAGCGCTTTGTGCCAGATCTCTACATTTAAATTTTTCAGTTTATTCCAGATTGCTAAAGTACAGAATCTAAGCTTTCAAATGATGTGTCATATGTTGAAATCTGAGGATTTTTTGAACACGATGTGCTCAATTATAACTTCTAAAACTGGCTGTGTTCTAGAATACTTAAGAGGTGAAAAGGCTTCTCAAAGGAAAGCCACTTTTCACACTTCAGACAGTTTCAACTGGGCATCAACAAAACCCCCTCCAGCAACGCCCCTCACCTGAATAGCATTAACATAATTAAGTGCTGCCATGAGAGTTATCTCTCCTCAGGACCCGATCTTCATTCTCTTGTTTGTATTGAGCTGTACTGTATTGTGCCCATTCTGCAATCTGTTAATAACGTTTTCAATGCATAGTAGTATACATAGACGCCTACGTAATAGAGCAGCCGAAGCACGTGCTCCAGGAGTATTGAACTTGGGGGAGCAAACTTGTCTCTTTGCTCCCTCACTTTTTGATCATATGATATATCCCCCCCCCAATATATAAATATTATCTAACCATAACTACGTAATTTCAATCAAATTAATAATACGCAATGACACTTAATAGCACGTTTTTAAGTTTCCAAAGATTGCGACACCCCCCTGCCCGATATGGTTTGATCCAGTGCCTCCCACAGACAGAGCGGAGCCCGTCCGGCGCACTCCAGTCACACAGCGCTGCAGCCTCCAGGTGTAAGCTGGTAGGCAGGCAGGCAGGCAGCGTGAACACTTTGTCACAACAGCAGGATCTTCCACTAAGTAAGTTCAGTTGTTCGAACAAACTATTATGTTAGACATCATCTTTACTATTGAGTGGTATAACTTCTACCACGCAATACAATAAAATTGTTTCATGGTCCGAAATGCCATCTGGTCATACCAATAATAATAATAATAATAATAATAATAATAACAAAGTTTCCCTCTGGTTGGCGTTAGCTTTAGTGCTAGCCGCTAGCTAACGTTGTCATATATCTAGATATGTGGTGTCGTCAGCTGGATAACGTTGACTTCGTTTGCAAATTTTAACGTTCGCTATGGCAGACGAGCAGGGCCGGATTAGCGTTTTTTTTTTTTTTTTTTTTTTTTTTATATAATAATAATAATGCAATAAAAGTCTGAAAATGAAGGGATTATGTCCATGAGTGTCATTTTTAGAAATTAAGGCCTGCCTCTTATATAAGCCTCTAATAAAGGCCTGGTGCTCTTTGCAGCTGAGGTAGAAGACCCGTCCTATATTTGAGGATTTACCGTAAATCAAGATGTTCAATTATCTTAAGGTACAATACCTGAAATGAAAATGTGTGTGTGTGTGTGTCCAGCCAACCAGGTAACATGGCAGAAAAAAGAAAGAATACAGACAGAGTATTTTTCAGTACACCAAAACGCAAAGTAAGAACCCTAGTAGCCTAATAGCTCAAAGACTTGATTGATTGATTGATTGAAAAGTTTATTAACAGATTGCAGAATGGGTACAGTACAGTACAGCTCAATACATACAATTGTTAAGAGGATGCAGACCTGAGAAAGACTTTCGTCTTGTTTCCATCAGGGTCCCCCATTTTCAATTCATCATATGACACACATGACATACAGATAGACAGTACTGCTACATCTATACATTTATGACATACCAGATTTTCAAATACAGTACTGTTTGTGATACTAAAAAAATCCAGAAGAAGAGTATATACATTTGACATAGAAACTGTGCATTGGGGGAGGTTGGGTAGGTGGGGTGGGGCTGTACATTGGAGGTGGGGGGGGGGTGGGGGGGGGGGGGTAGGGGGGGGGGGACACTGTACATTGGAATACTGACACACATTTGACATGGAAACTGTACATTGGAGGAGGTTGGGTAGGTGGGGTGGGGTTGGGTGGGGCTGTACATTGGAATACTGACAAAGCCATGCTTGGTCTTTATTGTACAACTGGGTTAGGACATTTGTAGGGGCCAGTTTTGAATTGCAGTCTCCCGTAGGTGTTCTTTGAGAGTGTTTTTGAAGGTGGGTAGTGATTTACATTCCTTTACAGCTTTGGGTAGGGCGTTCCACATTGTTGTGGCATAATTGCGAAACGTGTTTAGTCCCTTGTTTGAGCCGAATCTGGGTTTTACATGATTTGTAGAGCTCCCTCTGGTGTTGTGATCGTGGTATTCACTGACCTTTGGGAAGTATTTTGACATGTACATGGGTACCTTGGTCGTGTAGTGTATCTTGTAGACCAGGCCCATTGCAAGTTGCTGTACTCTGTTGTCTACTCTAAGCCATCCTAGGTTGGCAAAGTGTGCAGGGGTGAGGTGGGTTCTAGGAGTCAGGTGAAGCAGTAGTCTGACTAGTTTGTTTTGAGATGTTTGTAATTTGGTTTTTAGTGCTTTGGTACCATGAGGTGCAAGCATAGTCGTAGTACCCTTGAATGAGTGCTCCTGCCAGAGTCTTCAGGGTATTCTTGTTTACCAGGGAGGAGATCCGGTACAAGAATCGAGTTCGTTGATTGACTTTTTTTATTACATTGGATGCCATTTTGTCACAGGAAAGATTAGCCTCTAGGATGGAACCTAGGTAGGTAATTTCATCTTTCCTTGTGACAATATTGTCACCCACTGTAACTGAGAAGCCGTCTGTTTTGCTGAGTTTGTTATTTGAACCGAAGAGAATGGACTCCACAAATAATGGATTGCACGGTGTTAATTGCACCCTTACTTACAATTCATTATGAATTGTAAATGGGGGACCCTGATGTAAACAAAACAAAAGTCTTTCTCTGGTCTGCATCCCCTTAACAATTGTGTGTATTGAGCCGTACTATATTGTACCCATTCTGCAATATGTTAATAACATTTTTTATCAATCAATAACAGATTGCAGAATGGGTACAGTACAGTACGGCTCAATACACACAATTGTTAAGGGGATCCAGACCAGAGAAAGACTTTCGTCTTGTTTACATCAGGGTTCCCCATTTTCAATTCATAATGAATTGTAAGTAAGGGTGCAATAGAAATGTTTCATAATGATGTTCAGTGTATTCATAAGTGTATTGCTCTCCTTAATGTAGAATGATATGGTGACTGTACAGACTCAGGAAGGAGAGAAAGAGACCCAAGAGTTACAGGTAATGGAAATATCAGACAGTCAGCTTAAAGTGTAGGATAACATAACAAATTAAGACACAAATACTTGGATTATATATCCCCCCCTCTCTCCCTTTCTTTACAGAGTAGCATAAAGATTGTGTATTCAAACCGGTTCAGTGGATTCACAAGTGTATTGCTCTCCTTAATGTAGAATGATATGGTGACTGTGCAGACTCAGGGAGGAGGCAGAGAAGGAGAGAAAGAGACCCAAAAGTTACAGGTAATGGAAATATCAGACAGCTTAAAGTGTAGGATAACATAACAAATTAAGACACAAAATAGGCTATATTTACAGCAGACCCTGTTATTGTTCCTTGTTGGTATTTTTTCTCTCTTTCTTATTAAAAACTTGGCCTATTTGAAAGGAGATTGATTTAATAAAAATAAAAGAGCGAAAAATCAATATACAGTATTTATACAGTATATATATATATTAATATATTATTATTATTATAGTAATTGGCTATCATACTGCAATATAAACTGAGTTTTATAGTGAAAAGAGCAGCTTTATTAGTCAAGATTGAAGGCTCTATATTGCAGGAAATTGCACGTACAGGTTCATTAAATGAAAAAAATATCTGCCGGTCGTGCCGGACCCCCTCCAAACAACCCCTTGCCTGTCAAAAAAAAAAAAAAAATATATATATATTAAAAAATATTAAAAAAAAAAAAAAAAATTGCACCCCCACTTTCAACTATAACTAGGCGGCCATGGGGTATAGACATATAGCATAGTAGGTAGTAGTAGTAAAGTGGATACTAGTAAAAGATGGTATGAAGGTTAGTAGTTTCAGATATTAATTGAAGTTAATTTGGCTCGTCTTCTGCCAGCTTGTACAGACAGGAGCTTGACCTCGTTGACCTTAAGCACAAACCAAAGTGCTTTAATAAAATTAAATAGAATAGAATATTTCTAGAGTCTTTATTGTCATTATACAGACAGCGTTATATAGCTCAACAGTGCACAATTAATAAACAATTATTATTATTAGGAAGATACAATAAAATAGTCCATTTCTATGGTCCATCTATCTGGACAGTATAGGACTGTGAAGCTATGTACCCCCCCCCCCCCATGCTGCTTTGACACCAGAATTTCCCGAAGGGGATTAATAAAGGATCATCTTATCTTAGTAGGTAACATCACAATAAAAAATAAACAATTTTAGGAAGATAAAATAAAAGTCAATGTCTACAGTGTATGGATGCAGGGTCCATCTGTGTGTGTGTGTGTGTGTGTGATCTCAGCACTTATCTGTATCTTTGTGTGTGTTGGGTCTTGAGGGGGTGTCTAACATCGTACAGTCTTGTTCTGAGGTGCTGTAGACGTTGGTCTTGAGGGTATCTAACATCGTACAGTCTTGTTCTGAGGTGCTGTAGACGTTGGTCGCGGGCATGTGATGTCTTTTCCCGCATCAGAACAGTATTGTCTTATCTCCTTAAAAAGAGAATTCTGCCTGTCATTGTCAAGTCCGGGTGGGGGTATCACTGGAAAATTGGAGATGGTCGGGTAGCGTTTTGGGTCTTTCAGCAGTTGAAACTCGAATGGTTCAGCATCATCACGGTGTAATTTCGCTGTCAATTAATCAATTGATGTGTAAACACAAGTGGTTTATGGAATGTTAGATTGTTAATGTCTTTGTCTTGGTAATAGTACACATTACATACACAATGACAGAGGATAGCTACTCAAGACTGGCGTACTTAATGCTGAAATTGTACACAATTGATGTGTAAACACAAGCGGTTTATGGAATGTTAGATCGTTAATGTCTTTGTCTTGGTAATAGTACACATTGATTGATTGATTGATTGATTGATTGATTGATTGAAAAGTTTATTAACAGATTGCAGAATGGGTACAGTACAGTACAGCTCAATACATACAATTGTTAAGGGGATGCAGACCAGAGAAAGACTTTCGTCTTGTTTACATCAGGGTCCCCCATTTTCAATTCATCATAATTCATAATTCATAACATTACATACACAATGCCAGAGGATGGCTACTCAGGACTGGTCTATGCTGCAAATTTACACAATTGATGTGTAAACACAAGTCAAGTCAAGTCAAGAGTTTTATTTGTCACGGCAGTGTTTCTCAAAGTGGGGGGCGCGCCCCCCAGGGGGGGGCGCAGAGGCATGACAGGGGGGGCCTTGAGAGTACTTTTTTTTTTTTTTTTTTTATTACAGAAAATTATCACTAAAGTGCTATCTGTTGCAGCTGCACTGTTCTCCATGAAAATACCATATTTGGATAAGTTTGACAATTTCTCAAAATCTGAAAATCATTATTTAATAAAACACAGAAATGGATCACCAAGTTACTCTCGATAAAGAAAAACTTTACAGACAACATTGAGACAAAGCTTCCTGACACATCTCCATCCAAACTCTTGGAAGAACTCATTGAAATCTCATCTGATACCACCTGGAGAGCTAGTCTCAGAGTGTGGTGCTGAGTACCAAGTATCTCATGATGCAGCAGTTAAGGTGTTGATACCATTCAGCACCACATATCTGTGTGAAGCTGGCTTTTCATCCATGACAGCTCTGAAAACAAAATATAGGGCCAAGTTGAGCCTTGAGGATGACATGCGTGTTGCCTTGTCAACAGGGGTGCAGTGCTGGGCATACGCGGTCAAACGACGTTTGGGCTTCGTCACTGAGGCCGAAGTGCGCGCATCCTATTATTATGCAAAGTCTAGGTGATAAGTGCCAAATGACTCGTCGCGCCGTATACCCCGGCCGCTGGCACTTATCACCTAGACCAGTGATTTCCAACCTGGAGTCCGCGGACCCCCTGGGGGTCCGCCAGGGGGCGCAGGGGGTCCGCCAGACCACAGATGATTTGATTTTTTTTTTCTTTTTTTTTTCTTTTTTTTTTTTAGTTTTTTTTTCTTTCAGAGAAATATTTAATTCGCATATTTTTATTATCAGAAGCATGAATAGTCTCTCCACTACAATAAAAAATAAAGATAAATAAATAAACATCTAGACATGATTTTTTAACGTTAACAGTAGGCTACCGGGTAGCCGCTAAAACACGAATCAGTTGACTGTATCACTTTCCGTAGCTAGCCTAGCACGCTAGTTAACTTTCTCTGCTCGTCTGAAGTCAGCCGCCAGAGGCGAAAATGTGTGACAAACGAAAAGGAGATGATGGCAGCTCATCTGCAAAAAAAGTTAGGACCTACAGCAATCGTGAAAATTACATCACCATGGGCTTCACTGAGGGACCAGACAAATGACCTGAGTGTGTGATTTGTGGAGAAAAGTTGGCAAACTCGAGCCTGAAGCCCAGCAAGCTGAAGAGACATCAGGCATCTAAGCACCCAGAAACCGTTGGGAAGGATCCGGACTTTTTTCAGAGGAAAGAACAGTCTCTCAAGGCGAACAAGCCTGTTGATGTTAGAGTAGCGTGGAGCAGGGGTGGCAGTGATTTACAGAAGGCTACCGAAGCCTCCTTTGAGTGTTCGCTTTTAATTGCAAAAGCAAAGAAACTGCACAATATTGGCGAGCAGCTCATCAAACCAGCCTGCATCAAAATGGTTTAGAAACTGTGCAGCCCACAGGTGGCGGATAAACTAAAATCAGTACCACTCTCGAACAATGTAGTGAAAGACCGAATTGATAAGATGTCAAGTGATTGGGCGGCTACGTGGTGTAGTGGGCAAGGCGCTCGCCACGAATGCGGAGACGCTGGGCTCGCCTGTTCAGGAAGTGTCGGGGGCAGCATGAGCCTCCCACGCGTTACTCCTCGCCACTGAGAGATCGAGCTGCGCAGGTGAAAAGATGCGACTGCTGTTACCTCAAGTACCAGAGGGGACTTGTGCTATGTATGACTTAGTCCACATTGCAGCTGGCTTGTGGGAGGCAAAAAACAGCGTTCGTGACAGGGGAGGGGTGAATTGGATGATACGAAATTGGGATGGGAGAAAATATAGAAAATGGGAGAAAAAGTGGATAAAAAATTTTTTTTTCAAGTGATTGTCAGAAAAGCTTAGAAAGGGTCCATTTGCCATATAACTTGATGAAACTACAACTGTCGCAGACAAGGCTGTGCTCATCGTTTATGTGCAGTATATCGAAAATGAGGATCTGAAGCAGGACATTCTCATGTCGGTCAACCTTACTACCACCACTCGAGGTGAGGATATTTTTACTGCAGTGGATTCTTACTTCATTCAACATAAATGCAAACCGTTCACCATTAGGGCCTGATTTGAGAGGATGAATACACGATTTGAATATTGGCCAACATTTTGAAATACATATGGTGCAAGATGAGATTTGTTGATTGAAGGCACAAGTCAAAGAAGCATAGTGGGTCTAATTATGATGCATATGCCTGTGCTGTGTATAAGCAGTTTGTTATTAAAATGACAAAAAAAAGTATTAAAATGACAAAAAAAATATTATTTTATGTTATTTTATTAGGAGGGGGGTCCAGGAATTTCATCAGAGATGTTTGGGGGTCCCTGGGGGAAAAAAGGTTGGGAACCCCTGACCTAGACTTTGCATAATAATAGGATACCGACAACCAAATACAAGCCCTGTAGGTGTGGTGGGGGGTTGCTTGATCTCCCGACTGGAAGGATATAATCTGTTCTGTGCGCAACCGAGGGAACATGTATGCGCGCGCGTGCACAGGCGTTTGGCCTTCGCCCATATTACGACTGCACCCCTGCTTGTCAAAGACTGACAGCAATAAAGACTGTTTGCTTATTTCCTATGTTCGCTTTGTAAATTCCCAGTCACTGAGTGAAGATCTGCTGTTTTGCAAATATGTCAAAAACAGAGCGACAGCTGATGAGCTCTTCAAAATTACCTGACAGAACATGGACTGAAATGGGAGAACTGTGTGGGCTTTTGCTCTGACGGTGCGCAGGCCATGGCAGGGAAAAGGAGGGGGCTACAGGCGCTCATCAAGGGGGTCTCGCCAAACACGCAATGGATGCACTGTAAATTCACAGAGAGGCGCCAGCGGCAAGACAGCTTAGCCCTGAGCTGAATGAGGTTTTGACAGAAGTTATAAAAGTGGTAAATTTCATCAAAACCCGACCCCTGAAAGCGTGCCTGTTCTCTGCGCTGTGTGAGAGATGGGAGCTGACCATTCTGCAGTGCTGGTGTTGGTGTTGTCAATTTGAAAGGTCACGATATTGGTGTTATTTCAATAAATTTAAACATGGCCCATTTCATGACTATTTTGTTGGGGCGAGGGAGGGGGGGGCCCAAGATATTTTGGTCCGCCAAAGGGGGGCCTGACAGAAAAAGTTTGAGAAGCACTGTGTCACGGCATACGAGTATACAATGAAATGCGGGTGGTCTTGCCCGCAACGATGTGCAATACAGTGGTAACATATAATAGAATCCAATACAAAAAACATTGTGCAATAACAGGTAACAGGCAACATGGTGTGACATCTCGGCATTTGTACATAGTTATTTACAGAGTATATAGGACATGCTAGGTAGCTTTGGTAGTGCAATACACTGTTACTGTTGCTAATACTAGTTTAAGTGGCCTTTCCTTTTGGCAATAAGTGTGGGTGTGTGCGGCATGAGTGTGTGCCCGCTCATGTTAAAGTGTCAAAGTGGCTGCTAGTGTGTGAGCGTGCACAGCGTGCGTGTCGTGTGTGTGCTCATGTGTGCTTATGTGTGGATAGTTCAGTGTTCTGTGGTACTCAATGTTCATTGTTCAAGACTCTGATGGCCTGGGGGAAGAAGCTGAGCCTAAGCCTCTCTGTCCTAGTAGCTGGGGTTCGCAGGCGTCTGCCTGACCTCAGCAGCTGAAACAGGCTGTTATTGGGGTGGTGGGGGTCTTTCATTATTCTGCAGGCTCTGGATTTGCACCTCTTGTTGTATAGAACCTGCAGTGAAGGTAGTGCAATACCCGTGGTACGCTCGGCTGAGCGCACCACTCTCTGTAGGGCCTTCTTGTCCTGTGCCGTGCTGTTTCCATACCAGGCAGTGATGTTTCCGGTCAAGATGCTCTTTACAGCTCCTGAGTAGAAGGACTGGAGTATCTTCCCCGATACTCTGAACTTCCTTAACTGTCTCAGGTGGTAGAGGCGCTGTTTCACCTTCTTTACTACTGTGTCTATGTGTGTTGACCATGTCAGATCCTCTGAGATGTGGACCCCCAGGTACTTAAAGCTGTTCACCCTGTCCACGGTAGCCCCGTTAATCATCAGTGGTGTGTTTGTCTCCTGCTGTCCTCTCCTATAATCCACGATCAGCTCCTTGGTTTTACCAATGTTCAGGAGCAGGCTGTTGTCCTGGCACCAGCGTTCCAGTACCTCAACCTCCTCCCGGTAGGCCTTCTCGTCGTTGTCCGAGATCAGCCCCACCACCACTGTGTCGTCTGCGAACTTCACTATGGAGTTGGAGCTGAACTTGGCTACACAATCGTGTGTGTAGAGTGAGTACAGCAGGGGGCTCAGAACACAGCCCTGGGGGGACCCGATGCTCAGGGTGATGGTATTGGAGGTCTGACCCCCCACCCTGACCGCCTGGGGTCTTTCACTCAGAAAGTCCAGTACCCAGGCGCTCAGGGCGGAGCTCAGACCCAGCTCGATCAGCTTGTCCACCAGTCTGGTGGGGACTATGGTGTTGAACGCTGAGCTGTAGTCAATGAACAACAGTCTCACATAGCCCCCCTTCTGGTCAAGGTGAGAGAGGGTGCTGTGCAGTACCTGGGAGACCGCGTCGTCAGTGGACCTGTTTGTCCTGTATGCAAATTGCATAGGGTCCATATCACTGGGGAGGGAGGCACAAATGTGGTCCTTGACCAGCCTCTCGAAACATTTCATGACCACAGAGGTGAGTGCCACCGGTCTGTAGTCATTTGGACATGTTGGGGAGGGTTTCTTCAGTACAGGGATGATGGTAGACATCTTGAAGCAGGCAGGGACCACTGACTCCGCCAGGGATTGATTAAATATGGCGGTGAACACTGGGGCCAGCTGGTTGGCACAGGACTTAAGTATCTTAAGTGGTTTATGGAGGGGGGCTTGAACTTAAGTGATGTCAATAAGTACATTGGAGAGATTGTATTGTGAGAAGGATATTTGATGAAAGCAGCTTGGCTCCTTCAACATTGCATTTCACTCCCGTTGAACAGATCATGCTTATTATAGAACAGTAGAAAATTATCAACATTATGGAATGTTGCAGTCCAGACGGCTGTACCTCATGTCACCTCGTCCTATACATGGCAATGGGCCTGAGATAACCAAGAGCTTACTTGACTCCAGAAGAGTGGTGAGCAATAGTCTTAAGTCTCTCTCCAGCTGCACAGCCTTCATGAAATGAATTAATAATAAATAACAAACACACATACCTGCTTGCTCCCCAGCAGGTTTGTAGAGACGCCAGAGTGACGCTTTGGTCACATTGCTTGGCAGTAACTTGGCACTGTAGTCTCTGTGGCCAGGATGTCTACCAGGCAAGACAATAGAATGGACCTCTGCATAATTGGTGAGAAATTCCACAACACGTTGACAGTCTTCTTTACAGAGAAACTTTTTGTGAGTTCTCGGTTGTTTTCTTTCTATCACGTGGTGTCAGTCCATTTGTCTTGTAGTGCTTGATAATAGCTTTGAGAAGTCCACAGCTTATCCTAAACAAAAAAAAATAACAATGTGAAATAATTATTATACACACATACACACAGTCCCTGCTAGAGCTAATGATAATGTCTTCAATACAGTCACGTGCTTTGCACTATATAGAATATTATTGTATAGTACTATTATACAATGAGTGCAGGTCTGGAAGGTTCTGCTATGACATCACTACTATGACAACACAACGTTCCAGAATGTACTAGCCTGTACTAACCGGTTCTACTGTGACATCACACTATGATTGCCATGACATGCATCTGAGTTTGTGCATACTAGGATGTTACAAGCAGAATTAAGTTTATTCTAATTGCGCATCAAAAACGAGGATTTATCCCTCATAGTTACACATACACACAGAATAATAATGGCACAGACTTACCCATGGAGAAAGCAGAATGTTGCACGGCAGACCACGACGTTATGGAATCTGTAAACTGTCCGTGAAGCTTTGCGAATGGTGTTTACTCTCTTGGTGCTTTGTGTGACTTCAGAATCATTTATGCCTGTTTGTATAGCCGAGAGCAGACACATGTCCCTCTCTTTAGGTGTCAACGAGGCCATGTCCTTTTGTATATCAATTCTTCCGACAGTTTTGTTGTACACGACAACGCCTGCCGTTCGGAATTCTCTTTCCGCTCTTTATAGCATTTGCAATCAAACGTTCTTATTTTTTCCAATTCTTCATTGGTGTCACTGTTACAACAGACATCATATCTTCGACGTATCTCATCGTTTATTCCGTTGAATAGCCCGGTGTGACGGTCCCGCTGTGAACAGTACACTGCACAGTATTGTATATTGTATGGTAACTACGTCTATTCTGCATCGAACATTGTACATATGTCTAAACTGAACACTGTGACCTCTTTTTTTACTTCTAATTTTACTATGTTTTTATTTCATACTTATCTTGTCTTGCACAGTCTCTGGAGCGCAACAGTAAGAAGCATTTTGTACAAAAGTATTCTGTACTTCTGTATGACAACTATTAAAGAAACTTGAAACTTGAAACTTGAAAACAGAATCATCCTCTAAATCTGATTGATCCGCGCTCTGCAATAAGTCATCTTCCTCTTCAGAATCATCCGCACGCTGCTGTATCGGATCGATATCAGGCAATACGTCTTCATCCGAATCTTCTTCACCTGAAGAGTCCGGTTTGCGCGGTGGTTCGGGGACTGGATCTGGGTGAAAATAGTCCATTAAGAACCCATTCATTAAATGCGATCCATCGATGGCTCTTCCTGAAGCAGATATTTTGTTGAGAGCAGCAGCTATAGTCTTTGCATCCATCTCTCAACGCAAGACACATTAAAAGTGTCACCAGGTGCCAACAGGTGTATAGGTATTGTGGGCGTTGCGCTGCGGGCTGCCTCTTCCCCCAAGGTTTAGATTCGATTCAAATGCAAATTGTTATTACGCCCCCGTTTCACTGAAATCATGTCGTGAACAGCCTATTTTTAAACAAAGGTTGTTACTATTTTTAGATATTCTAACTGTTCGTTTTTATAGTATACATGTGCTTATACATTCAATTTATAATAATATGAAGGGAAAAAAACACAAAAAAAAAAAAAAAATAAAAAAACTATTTCAAGTCTAGACGAGAAGGGGGCGGGCCGAGTTCTGGTCAGTAGCGCTGCGAGGTGACACATATGAGTCCACCACCTCCACCCCTCGGATGGTGATAGGAATCGGGGGAAGTCCACCACCAGCTCCTTGGTCTTACTGGTGTTGAGTTGGAGGTGGTTGCTGTCGCTCCACCCCACGAAGTTCTCCACCAGGGCTCTGTACTCCTCCTCATCATCGTCGGTGATGTAGCTTACGATGGAGGAGTCGTCTGAGAACTTCTGCAGGTGGCACCCGCTTGAGTTGCGGCAGAAGTCTGAGGTGTAGAGGGTGAAGAGGAAGGGTGACAGCACAGTTCCTTGGGGGGCGCTGGTGTTGCTCACCAGTACGTCAGACTGACTGTTCTTTAGTCTGACGTACTGCGGCCTCTCAGTGAGGTAGTCCTTGATCCAGGCCACCAAGCCGTGCTCCAGCTGCATCGCGGAGAGCTTCTCCGCTAGCAGTGACGGCTGGATGGTGTTGAAGGCGCTGGAGAAATCAAAGAACATAATCCTCACTGAGCTGCGCGGCTTCTCCAGGTGCGTGTACGCTCTGTGGAGCATGTAGATGATGGCGTCCTCCACCCCGATGTTTGCCTGGTATGCAAACTGCAGGGGGTCGAGGGAGTCATGCACCAGGGGCTTGAGGTGTTGCAGGACCAGTCTCTCAAACGTCTTCATGACGTGTGACGTCAGAGCGACTGGCCTGTAGTCGTTGAGGGTGCTGGGTCGTCCCTTCTTGGCCACCGGGACAATGCAGGAGGTCTTCCAGAGCTGGGGCACCCTCTCCAGCCTCAGGGAGAGGTTGAAAATATGTTGGAGCGGTGCTGCCAGCTGCTCCGCACATGCTTTGAGCACCCTGGGATTGGTGTTGTCCGGTCCTCTGGCCTTGTTCACACTAATCCTGGAGAGCTGCCTACTGACCTGATCGTCAGGGTTGGGGGTGGTAGGCAGTCTGCTGCTGTTGGGGGTGGGGTGCCGGTGCTGATGGGTGTCGGTGGGTGGGGGGGTGGGGTGCTTGGTAGGTGTGATCTGGTGCTGGTGTCGATGGGTGTGGGGAGGCCACTCTGGTCGAATCGGTTGAAAAACGTGTTGAACTCGCCTGCACGCTCTCAACAGCTGTGCCCTGCTGTTTGAACCCAGTAATCTTCCGGACACCCGCCCACACCTCCCTGGTGTTGTTGGCCTGTAGTCTGCCCTCCAGCCTGTCCTTGTAGCTGTCCTTGGCTGCCCTTAGCTCTTTTTTTAGCTCCCTTTGGACAGCCCTGGCCTGCCATGGAGGCCCTCTTTTTCCTGTTTAGCAGGTGTTTAATGTCCTTGCTAATCCAGGGTTTATTGTTTGAAAAGCAGCGTACCTTCTTTGTGGGTACGATGCTCTCCTCACAGAACCTGATGTAGCCTGTGATGCAGTGGGATAGTCCATCAATGTCGTCTCCATGGACCCTCTCAAACATGTCCCAGTCTGTCGACCTGAAACACTCCTGTAGCTCCTCCTCGACGTCGTCAGACCACTGTGGACAGACATGGTGGTCGGTGGCTGTCTCTTAATGAGAGGCCTGTAAGTAGATATAAGCCTCACAAGGTTGTGGTCTGACTGGCCAAGGGGGGGCAGGGAAGTCGCACTGAAAGCCTCCTTCACGTTAGCATACATGAGGTCCAGTGTTGTGTCTCCCCTGGTTTTGCAGGTGACATACTGGGTGAAGTTTGTCAGGGTCTTGTTCAGTCTGACATGGTTGAAGTCCCCTTTGATAAAAATAAATGCATCCGGGTGTTTTGTCTGGAGCGCCGCAACTGTGGAGTGTATGACGTCACTCGCCTGCGCCGCCACCGCACTCGGTGGGATGTAAACAGTCAGAGCCAGAACGTGTGTTATTTCTCGCGGTAAATAGTATGGCCGCAGACTCAGTGCCAATAGTTCAATGTCGGGGGAACAGATGCGTTCCTTAATGGTGATGTGCCCAGGGTGGCACCATTTGGAGTTAACAAAGACAACAAGCCCTCCGCCTCTCCGCTTGCCGCTCGGTTTCGTCCTGTTGGCGCGCACCACCGTGAAGCCCTCTTGTTCGATTACACTGTCCGGGATGTTATCGTTCAGCCAGGATTCGGTGAAGCACAGTAGGCTTGCCTCCTTGTACTCACGCTGGTTGTTCATCAGGGCTGAGAGCTTGTCCGTCTTGTTGGCCAGCGATCGCACGTTCCCCATAACGACAGAGGGCAGGTAAGGCTTGAATCTCCTGCTATCCTTTCTCCTGTCCCTCACGATCGTGCCAGCTCGATTTCCCCGTCTGCGTATCCTTATGCCGGCTGGTAGATTCCTTGGTGGCTCTACAACTCTGCCTCGAAAGCAGAGGAGAGCCTCCCGGGAGTACACCAGCCCGCTAGTGTTGTTGTTGTCGTTGTTGTCCATTGTTCAGCTGTGCTCGACCGAACTTGCCTAACTCAGCTAACTTCACAGAAGTTGTTAACAATTGCCTTAACTTGGTGTAAAGCAACGCACAGTCACTTAGACACCTATTAATGTAAGTAGAATCACAAAAAGAAATAAGTAAGTATAGGGGGGGTGGGATCTGCTATGAAAGGCTGCCACTCACCTCGGCGCCTACTACTATATATATATACAATGGGACAGACCTTTGTTTGTTTGTTTGATTGATTGATTGAAAACTTATATGACACACGCGACATACAGATAGACAGTACTGCTACATCTATACATTTATGCCATACCAGATTTGCAAATACAGTACTGTTTGTGATACAAAAAGAGTCCAGAAAAGAGAGTATATACATTTGACGTAGAAACTGTTGGAGGAGGTTGGGTAGGAGGGGTGGGTGGAGGACACAGTACAAGCAAAACTGTACAATGGAATATTGACAAAACGATACTTGGTAATTTACTGTACATTGGAGGGGGTTGATATAGCTATAAACCTGCATTCCTTCGAATATATCATTAATCAATTAAACTTATATTGAAATACACTATATAGCCTATATACACCAACACTGAAATGACAGTGGATAAATAAATAAATAAATAAATAAATAAGAACTAAAGCTCATCGCATGGAAATAGCAAGTCTTGTGTGCACCAGTATGGCCTATGTGTCTAATGAACAGTATAGGCTTAATATATTCTAGTTACTTGTTTCATTAGGATTTAGTAGATAATATGCTCTGCCTCTGCCCTACATACAGTATAAGTACAGACTGTACCTATACTGTACGTAGGGCAAAGCATATAGTATCTATTAAATCCTAATGCAACAAGTCATTAATGGAATAATAAACCTATACTGCATTCATTCATTACGCCGTAGGCATTAATGGAATAATAAGCCTATACTGCGTTCATTCATTACGCCATAGGCTACAGTATACTGCGCACGTCTGTGTGTGTGTGTGTGTGTGTGTGTGTGTGTGTGTGCGCGCGCTGCGGCAGTTGTACCACGAGCTGTACTATATATGATGACAATACATGAATCTAATCTCATTTCGATGGGTCGCGCAAGACTCGCAAGGCACTTCCGCATCCATTTCCACACAGCTGCGTCATTACTTTGCCTTATAAGGAGCTCTGGAGGCGTTGTTTTGTATGCAAATTACCTCAACGGGAACGCGCTTTTGAGTTTAAGACAGAATCACATTCGCCAAGCAGATATCAGATCATGTCACAGGTGCGACCGTTTCAGCCACTTAAGACATATTACCAGCACGATCGGGACTCAGAGTGAACTTGTCATTGATTCTGTCTCAGTCGGTTCCAAGATAAGTCTTCCAAAATAACTCTTTGGAAAATTTCGGGAATGAGACCCAATGATATCCCTTTGAGGCACCCAGGAACGCTCTTCTACCCCGTACCCCTCCCAATCCACCAAGAACTGCAACCCCCTACCCCTCCACCTACAACCCAAGATCCTCCACACCGTGTAGACCGTTTGACCATCAAGGATGCGAGGTGGAGGAACCGCAGGAAGTGGCGGGGACAAGGGCGATGAGAGGAATGGCTTCAACAGGGACACATAAAACGTCTGGTGGACCCTCATAGAGGCCGGGAGCCGCAGCCTGTAAGCCATAGGGTTCACCCGACGAACCACTCTAAATGGTCCTATGAATCGGGTAGCTAGCTTCCTGGGCCCTCATTCATCAACGTGTCTTACGCACAGATATGTGCTTAACCTGTGCGTACGACCATTTCTAAGCAAAGAGTGGGATTCATCAATTTCAACTTGAACTTGACTTCGTGCTTATGTGTACGCACAGCTCGGAGCACACTTAGCTGACGCCCAGTGGTAGAATATATTATTACAACAAGGAAATGAGCTTCTGTGCATTAGTTTCAACACTGGCATGTTCTGTATGAACCGTAATTCATTATAGTTCATTGTAAAATAGCAACAGTAGTGTAATTATGGTCAAAACCCTATAAATAGCATTTGGAATAATAGATCTTTCTCTCAGAATGAATGCAGCATGGTTTATATAGCGTTATCGGAATATACGGGGTGTACTGACTGACTGCGCTCCGCGTAGCTCAACTCGTTATTATTTTGCGCACAGACCGCAGAAACACGGGAACGTTTTGATTATATTTAAAAGGCTTTACGTTAAACGAAACAAGTGGAATTTCGAAGCTGTAAGCAGAATACAAGTCATATGAACACCCACGATATAGTGTTCTTCCCCCTTTTTACTGTATAAGAAAGAATAAAAAACGCATTGCAATGACACCAGGGTGTATGTGTATTACAAAACCCTTGCAATAATGTGTCTTAAATGAATGAAAAGCATACATGCTCTGGACACAGAGCATATCGTGTGGGTGATATGACTTGTATTATGCTTACTGAATTCCACGTATTTAGTTTTACAATGTCAAAGCCTTTTAATGTAAATCAAAACGTTCCCGTATTTCTGCAATCTATGTGCAAAATAATAACGAGTTGAGTTCTAACAAAGAACATATTACATGCTGGTATGCTGATAGAGTAAACTATTATATGAATATGATATGATATAAGGTATACACTGGTCCGTCGCATACACTGGTATGCGCAAGTTACTGTTGCATAATGTAGGCTATGGCTGCTATTATATGTAATTCATATAGGCTACCTAATAGTATATGATTTTTAGAGGCATCTATTTTGTTGTCGGTAATACCGACAACAAAATAGATGCCTCTAAAAATCATATAGCCAATCGAACACAACTAATAAAGGCATTCATATTACAGCACGGTTATAATGACACACAACCAACGCCAAACAGTGGTCAACGAACGGTCTTTATTAGTATTTTGAGCTGTCCAGGCAGAATTGCAGCAATGGTCTTAGGGAGCCGTTGATATCTGACATCACCGTTTACAAGTCCGCCTTTTATTTATCCCATAACACGCGTTGTGTCTTCTTGGTTCGACAGCAGTGAACAATCTCCGTGAAGTTTCTCAGAGTTCCGCTCGGGTCAGTCCATTATTTCACATCCCATGGGGGGTGTTTCATCACTTTCATGACCATATATGGATAATCATGCACGAGCATTGACGGTAGAACAAAGAGGTATTTATCAACACGGAGGAGCATAGGACCTGTGTACGCACGGTTGATGAATCCCAATATTTCTGTGCGTGCACTGATTCTAAATTCTGTGCTTACGTGTGGAAATAGAACATTTTCTACGACACGTTGATGAATGAGGGCCCTGGATTCCACCCGGAGAGGGAGATCATGGGTGAAAAGCTAAACCCGCTGCCCAGGACGGAAAATCGGAGCCGGACTCCGCTTGCGGTTAGCCTGGTGCTGAGTCTTAACCGAGGCCTTCCGCAGCGCCGTCCGAACCCGGTTCCACGTCCTGCGGCAGCGAACCACGTGGGCCTGGACCGATGGTACCTCAGCCTCCTGCTCCTGTTCGGTAAACAGAGGAGGTTGAAAACCATATTGACACTGAAAGGGAGACATACCAGTAGAGGAGGAGAGGAGGGTATTATGCACGTACTCCACTCAGGCCAACCTCCTACTCCAAGTTGCCGGGCACCCGGCAACGTAACAGCTCAGGACGCCCTCCAGATCCTGGTTGACACGATCCGTCTGCCCGTTCGACTGTGGGTGAAACGCAGACGACAGGCTGACGGAGGCGCCGAGGCTGGAGGCAAATGCCTTCCAGAACCTGGAGGCGAACTGAGGGCCCCGGTCAGACACAATATCCACTGGTAACCCGTGGACCCGAAAGATGTGCTGCACAACCAGGTCAGCAGTCTCTCGAGCTGAGGGAAGTTTGGGGAGGGGAATGAAGTGGGCCGCCTTGGAAAAGCGATCCACTACCACCAAGCTGGCAGTGAACCCATCTGACGGGGGAAGGCCAAAAATAAAATCCAGGGATATGTGCAACCAGGGACGTTTAGGAATAGGAAGCGGTCTGAGGAGACCCGCAGGTGCACGGCGAGAGGTCTTACTACGCGCGCACACCGGACAGGCCGCCACGAAAGAACGCGTATCCCCCACCTCTGTAGGTCACCAGAACCTCCTACGGATAAACTCCAGGGTCCTGGCGGCCCCAGGGTGGCCGGTGAGTGAAGAGGTCTGTGCCCACTGCAGCAGTCGCAAGCGTTCAGCCTTGGGCACATACATCCGCCCCGGAGGACCCCCACCAGGATCAGGCTCCCGTGCCAGAGCCGATCTTAGCACCCTATCTATGCCCCATGACACAGGTGCCAAAATAAGAGCATGTGGAATAATAGGGTGGGGCTTCTCCTCCCGGTCCGGAGTATCAAACTGATGAGAGAGAGCGTCAGGTTTGACGTTCTTGGAACCAGGCCGGTAGGAGATGGAAAATCAAAATCGAGTGAAGAATAATGCCCACCTGGCCTGGCGAGCGTTAAGGCGTTTAGCCCCTTGGATGTTAGCCAAGTTCTTATGATCGGTCCAAACAATGAAAGGATGTGGCGCCCCCTCTAACCAATGTCTCCATTCCTCCAGTGCCAACTTGATTGCCAACAACTCCCGATTACCCACGTCGTAGTTGCGCTCGGCCGGAGACAGCCGACACTTTCCCATCCTTTAAACATCTCTGAGAGATCACCCCCCCACCGCGATGTCAGAGGCATCCACCTCCACAATAGACTGAGCCTCTGAGTCGTGGCGGATCAATACAGGGGCGGAGGTAAACCGACGTTTAAGGTCGCAGAAGGCCGACTCTGCCTGCGGCGACCATTCAAAGCCAGGGAGAGAGGCCTTAGTGAGAGCTGTCAGAGGATTGACTAAGGCGCTGAAACTGCTAATAAAATGTCTGTAGAAATTTGCAAAGCCCAATTCCTTGAGCGACGAAGGGCGTGGCCAGTCCAAGACTGCACTCACCTTGGCTGGATCCATGCGAAGATCACCCTTCGTCAACACAAAGCCCAGGAAGGACACAGTGTCAGTGTGAAACACACACTTTTCTGCCTTAACAAATAGCTGATGTTTGAGGAGACGCTGTAGCACCTCACGAACATGCATTTGGTGCTGCACCATATCGCAATAAAAAATTAGGATGTCATCTAAGTATACAAACACTGACACCCCAATTCAATCCTGCAGCACGTCGTTGACCAGGGCTTGGAAAACTGCCGGAGCATTAGCTAAACCAAAGGGCATGACTAAATACTCATAATGCCCATTGGGCGTGTTAAACGCAGTCTTCCACTTGTCCCCCTACCTAATCCTGACCAAATTGTATGCATTACGTAAATCAAGTTTAGAGAAGACCCGTTCCCCCTGTAAGCATTCAAAGGCGGTGTCCATGAGAGGTAAAGGGTAGCGGTTCTTGATGGAAACGTCGTTTAATCCCCTATAATCAATGCACGGGTGCTGGCTACCATCCTTTTTATCCACAAAAAAAAAACAGCGCCCACAGGGGAGGTAGATGGACGTATGTGCCCCGCGGCCAGTGCTTCCTGAATATAGGTGTTCATAGACAGAGTCTCAGGGCGAGAGAGAGAAAACATGCGGCCGCGGGGCGGAGTGGTACCACGTAGAAGATCTATGGTACAGTCGTAGAGCCTATGAGGTGGCAGTGCTTTGGCACGCGACTTGCTAAAACCCTCTGCCAGATCCCAGTACATTTTGGGGACCCCCATTAAATCGGAATACGGAAGTACTGTAGGCTCAGCAACGCCAACTGCCATCCTGGAGAGAGACAAGGGGAGAGAAGAAAACAGAGTGGGTGAACTTTCATTGGAACTCGGCACAACACTCCTATCCAAAGAAAGTACACCAGTTAATGGCACCCGTAGACCAGTTAATGGCAGGGGTGTTAGCTGCCAGCCAGGGATGGCCTAGAACAATGGGTGAATGGGGAGAAATAACCACAAAAAAATACAATAATTCCCACTCACCCCCAGCCACCTGCAGACGCAGCAGCACCGTGCGCTGGGTGATGAGTCCATCACCCAGAGGTTGACCGTCCAGGGATTGCACAGGAATGGGGTTCTCCAAGGTCTCTAAAGGCACCCCCCACTCCTGTGCTAACCCCACATGCATTAGATTTCCTGCAGCTCCCGAGTCCACTAGCGCCCGAGCCTGCTGTATGAAAGCCCCCCACCCAACCGTGACATCAAAAAAGGTGCGTCACTCATCAGTGACAGAGGAGAATAACCCACCCGCTAGAACCCCTCCCTGGACTAGCGAGCCCTCCCGTTTCCCGATACCACAGGACAGTGATTGAGACGATGACCAGTGCGCCCAGAGTGAAAACAACGTTTTTGTTCGATGCGCCTCTGCCTCTCTGTGTCCGAGAGACGCATAGCCCCCAGTTGCATAGGTTCCTCCCCCAAAGTATCCTGTGAAAAATTTAAAGAATTGTCGTCACCGTGAGGAGGGTGCGAGAGTACCTGAAACGAAGCCTCCCTCTCGCGGCCTCTCTCACGGCGGCGATTGTCCAGACGAATCGCCAGGTTGATAATTCCCTCCAGCTGCTTCGGGAGCTCACGTGACGCCATCTCGTCCTGCATACGCTCGGAGAGCCAACACGCAACACGCTACCTCTGCCCAGGCCGCCTCTCGGGCTACAATGCGGAAGTCGATGGCGTAGTCCGCCACAGAGCGACCGCCCTGTCGGCAGGCGGTGAGACGTCCGCCCGCCTCATAGATGGAAATGACCCGGTAGGTATAGAACACACGTCGCAACTCCCAGGTAAAGGCAGCCGCGCTGTGGCAATCCGCCGACCGAACTTCCCATTCCGCAGTAGCCCAAGAAAGAGCCTGACCAGTGATTATATATGCTACCTTGGATAGTTCAGTAGTGAACGAGAGCGGTTGTAATTGAGCATTCAGTAACAAACTGGCAGCCGTGGTTCACGAACCTCTCGATGGATAGCAGGATTGTAGCGTCCACTCCTCCCCGACGTGACGCGCTGTTCCAGCCACTGCGTCAGCTGCTGTTACGGTGGCGCGCCGAGTTGGCTGCAGATATTGCCCTGGATACCCCGTCCTGGGTATCAATGGACAGGGCTCCCAAGCGAGTCAATTCGGATCCTACTTGTCCTTGACGGGTGGTGACGACGCACAGCTGCCTTCTCTGCACCTCCAGCTCCTCCCGCAATTCCTCCATGGAATTCATGTTTGTTTGGTCGGTTCTTCTGTTAGGAATCCAGGTAAGAATGTTGAGTTCAAGTATGGCATGGAAGAATGGAGACGGAGAGGGTGCTGCTCTTCTCGAATATGTGTTATTTTTATTATCAGAAACACTTTGAGCGATAACAATACTGTACCAGGTAAAGCAGTTAATAAGGAAAGATACTTAGAAGGACAACTTAAATAACAAGAGAGAACAGGGCGGTGAGAGATCCGACTTCTCGACCTAAAGCAAATAACTTAAATCATGATAACGGGCGAGGTATCCGACTTCTGCCCGTGGACGGCTGTTCCCAGTAACACTGCTGAAGAACCGACAGGGAGAGAGGGGCAAAGTATTACTATAAAGGCCTCAGTACAGCCAGCAGACCCAATCAGCACCAGTGACATAATTACAGGCAGGTGACAACAATCAAGGTAATTACTGAGACAGCATGTGACGACAATCAGATAATACAGAGACAGAAAGAGAATTCCAAGATGGCGGCTGGGCCTCCAATCCTGAATAGGGAGAGAAGCCCAGACATTACACACCCCTGCATACAGTGACTAAGCAGCTATTATAATGACATCCCCTCGATTGAAGACGTCATCATAGTCAGTTCAGTTCAGGTCAGTTTATTTTTTTTCCCCGGGCTTTGGACACATAACAACGTTCATTCCATAAATCGCCAACGTTTTACCAGCTGCTATTGCAGCATTGTCCAATTGTCCGAAAAGCACTAGGCTTGTCAGGCCCTACCCATGAAGACTTTATTTTTATTTTTTTATTATTTACATACATACATAGTACATACATATAGTACACATTACAGTACACACATATAGTACACATTACAGTACACATTACAGTACCCCCCACACGTAATGTAGCTGTCCCTCTGGTCTGCTCATCTACACTGACCTGCTTTCAGCCCATCAGTCTACTCACCCTCACAGAGATAGTTTCCTCTATGAAACCTGCAACCTGCCCCCTTGACACTGTTCCCACTGCTCTCCTGAAACAGGTTTTTCACACAACCGGTCCCAGCATCCTCTCCATTATTAACAGCTCCCTGGCAACTGGTACTGTTCCATCCTGCTTTAAACATGCAGTAGTCCAGCCCCTATTGAAAAAACCAAACCTTGACCCCACCCTGCACAGTAATTACAGGCCCATTTCCAAGCTTCCTTTTCTGTCAAAAATACTTGAAAAGGTTGTTCTGTGCCAATTGTCTCCCTACCTGCACCAGAACAGCATCCTGGAGACATTTCAGTCAGGGTTCAGGACTGGCCATAGCACAGAATCAGCCCTCCTTAAAGTGTCAAATGACCTACTCCTCGCCGCTGACAACCGTGACTGCTCTATTTTAATGCTGCTTGACCTCAGTGCAGCCTTCGACACTGTTGATCACACCATTTTATTAGATCGTCTCCAACATGGGGTTGGTGTCAGTGACACTGCATTAGCATGGTTTTCCTCCTATCTCACAAATAGAAGCTTTGCTGTCAACATCGCCAACTGCTCCTCCCCCTCAACCTCCCTCTCCTGTGGGGTCCCACAAGGGTCCATCCTTGGCCCGATCCTGTTCTCCCTTTACATGCTACCCCTTGGTCCAATCATTCAGAAGCACAACATCTCTTTTCACTGTTATGCTGACGACACACAGCTTTATGTTTCCCTGAAACCCAACAACCAGTCTCTACTTAACAGTCTCATATCCTGCCTGGATGATGTTAAATGTTGGATGGCACAAAACTCTCTACAACTAAATCAAAACAAATCCGAAATAATCCTCTTCGGTCCCCCAGACGCTGTCACCACCCTTACCAACAGCCTTGGCAACCTGTCCTCCCTGGTCAAGCCGTATGTCAAGAACCTAGAAGTCATTTTTGATCCACAATTTAAATTTGACAGACAAGTAAACTCAGTGGTAAAGGCATGCTTTTTCCAACTACGCACCATTGCCAAACTCAAAGCCCTTCTCTCCCCTGCAGACCTTCAGAGAGTCATCCACGCCTTCATTTCATCTAGATTAGACTACTGCAACTCCCTCTATATAGGCATTAACCAGTCTTCCCTGTCCCGCTTACAACTGGTACAAAACGCTGCTGCCAGACTGTTGACCGGAACCCGCAAGAGAGACCACATCACCCCTGTCCTTGCCTCCCTTCATTGGCTCCCAGTACGCTACAGGATAGATTTTAAGGTTCTCCTATTTGTTTTTAAAGCCCTTAATGGTCACACACCCTCCTACATCTCAGACCTCCTATCCCCGTATTCCAACACCAGGTCCCTCAGGTCAGCCGATCAGAGGCTCCTGACAGTCCGGAGGTCTAACCTCAAGCTCAGGGGGGGCCGTGCCTTTGCTATCGCAGCCCCTGAACTGTGGAACAGCATCCCCACCTCCATTAGGCTCGCCCCCTCGATAGATGCCTTCAAATCGAGGCTCAAAACCCACTTCTACCTACTAGCCTTTCCCGTTCACTGACTCATGCCCTGTTTTTCTATGTGTTTGCCTGTGTGCCCTCCCATAAAACGGAGTGTGATTGTTGTCTATATGTATCTTGTGTATTTACCCTCTGTACAGCACTTTGGTTGACACGCGTCATGTGAAATGTGCTTTATAAATAAATTTGATTGATTGATTGATTGACAGTATAGTATACCTGCAGTATATAATATTATATATAATAGTATATAGTACATAATAGTGTATGGGTCAATATATACATACAGCACATATATAATGTGATATGAGATATATAGTCCATGATATATACAATATAATATAGTTTCAAGTTCAAGTTTCAAGTTTCTTTAATAGTTGTCATACAGAAGTACAGAATACTTTCATACAAAATGCTTCATACTGTTACGCTCCAGAGACTGTGCTAGACAAGATAGTATCAAATAACATAGTATAGCATGTAATTTAGAAGAAGAAAATGAGGTCACAGTGTTCGGTATAGACATATGTACAATGTTCTGAGTTACCATATAATATACAATACTATGCAGTGTACTAATGTACAGTACTATATAGTGCAAAGCAGAAATGGGATGAGGTACAATTTAGGTACAATTTACAGTAAGGTGTACGAGTTGTAGTGCAATCCTTCATCAATAAATATAAAGTGTGGGGAGTGGGTGCTACAGTGTGTTTGTTTAAAGTGGGTGTGTGCTATAAAGTGTGTGGAGTGGGTGCTACAGTGTGTTTGTTTAAAGTGAGTGTGTGCGTGTGGATGTGTGTGCTATGTGCGTTTGGTGGTTTGTTGTTGTGTAGTGTTCATTGTTCGTTTAGCAGCCTGATGGCCTGGGGATAGAAGCTTCTTCTGAGTCTTTCTGTGCTCGCCTTGAGACTCCGGTATCGCTTGCCTGACCGCAGCAGTTCAAAGAGGCAGTTGTTCGGGTGACTGGAGTCTTTAATGATTCTCTTAGCCTTGCCCTTGCAACGCTTGTTGTAAATGTTCTGGAGGGTGGGGAGCCCCCCTCCAATTGTGCGTTCGGCTGAACGTGTCACTCTTTGTAGTCTGCTTCGGTCTTGTGCAGTGCTATTCCCAAACCAGGAGGTGATGTTGCCCTGTCAAGATGCTCTCTATTGTACATGAGTAGAAGTTCTTAAGGATCTTCTGACTGACTTGGAACTTCCTTAGGCGCCTGAGGAAGTAGAGGCGTTGTCGTGCCTTCTTCACAACACTGTCAATGTGTGTGGTCCATGTCAAGTCCTCGGATATGTAGGCTCCGAGGTACTTAAAGCTGTTGACTCTCTCAACCGGTGCCCCGTCGATGCTGAGGGGGCTGTAGTCCTTGACCCCCGACCTCCTGAAGTCCACAATCATCTCCTTTGTTTTGCTGACGTTCAGGGAGAGGCTGTTTTCCTGGCACCATCCCGCCAGGACCTTGACCTCTTCCAGGTAGGCCCTCTCGTCGTTGGCAGAGATCAGGCCCACCACCACTGTGTCGTCAGCAAATTTGATGATTGTATTGCTACTCCGCTGAGCCACACAGTCGTGTGTGTACAGGGAGTAGAGGAGGGGACTCAGAACACAGCCCTGGGGGGCCCCTATGTTGAGGGTGATGGATGAGGAGGTGCAGTTGCCTGCTCTCACCACCTGGGGTCTGCCAGTCAGGAAGTCCCCAGTACCATAATCTAATAGTATATCTAATAGTATATACTACAAATATAGTTCAATATAATATAAAAATTAATTATGATATGATTATATAATGTAATATGATATAACATACAATACAGTATCATACATATTTTTTAATATGCAATTAAAGCTCTTCTTCCCTTCTGTACCTATCAAAAATAGATTTTTTTAGTCTAGATTTGAATTTATTTATGTTTTCACAATATTTTAGTTCATCCTCTAGTCTAGCCCATTCCACAGGGTGGCTCCGTAAGAGGAGATACACATTATTTTCAGGTTGGTTTTCATCACAGGTTTTTTGAAGTTCAATGGTCCTCTGAGGTTGTATCCAGAAATTTGCTTCTTACATTTACCGGTAATTGATTATTTCTTGCTTTGTACATAACTTGCAGAGTTTTAAAGTTTACCATATCAATGAACTTCAAAATGTGTGATTGTAGAAACCGTGTGTGTGTGGTCCCAATATCCTGCATTGTTTATTACTCTTATTGCTCTTTTTTGTAGGATAGTCAATGTATTTATGGTTGTTTTGTATGTGTTACCCCATACCTCTGTGCAGTAATGCAAGTAAGGCAAGATCATTGCACAGTACAGAGTGTGCAATGAGTTGGGATTGAGTACATGTCTCACCTTACTAATAATTGAGATGCTCTTTGCCATCTTAGCCCTATATGGGGTTTCCAGCAGAGTTTATGGTCTAAAATCACTCACAGGAATTTATTTTCATATACTCTTTCTATTCTATTATTATCTATTATCAACTGAATGTCTGTTTTTATCTGGTGGTTTCCAAACACCATAAAAAAATTTTTATTTAGATTTAAAGATAACTTATTTATATCAAATCGAGTTTGTATTTATTCATTTCTATTGTTAAGACCGTCATAAGCTGCTGGATGTCCTCCCCTGTACAGAACATGTTACTATCATCAGCAAATAGTACACACTTCAATACATTTGACACCGAGCACAAATCATATAGATTAAACAGTTTGGGTCCCAAAACCAAGCCTTGAGGGGACTCCACACATTATTTTCATACATCTAGATTTGCAATCTCCAAGTTGTACAATTTGTTCTCTGTTTTTTATGTAGCTTTCAAGCCAATCTGACACAACCCCTCTGAAGCCATATTTGACCATTTTCCTTATAAGGATTTTGTGATCTATTGTGTCAAAGGCCTTCTTTAAGTCTACAAAGACTCCAACTGTGTACAACTTTGTATCTACGGTATGTTTGTTATTATTTCTTCAGTTAATTCAATCAATGCCATTGAGGGTGATCTGTTGGCTCTAAAACCGTATTGGTTCTCAGTTAGTAAGTTATCATTTTCTACAAAGTGATCCAACCTGTCCACAAATAATTTCTCCAGTACTTTTGACATCATCATAGTCCCCAGATCCTTGGTGTTGGTTGTTGAAGACCCATCATGAAGCACAACCCTTTCAGAACCAGAATCAGAGTTAGTAGTGTGGCATACAGGACAGGATGACTCTGGAGGGAAGTGTGGTGAATGTCCAATAGTGCATCATGTGACCTGTGGACCATGGGGTAGTTTTAGAAAAGATTAGAAGGAAAAGGTATTTGAGACACATCATTTGAAAATTGAAAGTGTGGCGGTCATGTGGTCACCAAAATCAATAGGGCTCATCCACTAGGGGTCATGAATTTGCACCACAAATTTGAAAAGATTGGAATGAAAGTAGTATGGTTGGGGGATATAATTAAAGCATGTTTAAGGGCTCTGCAATGTTTAAAGTCCCCCTTGATTTTCATTAAGGGGTGTGCAGTGTGCACAGATTAAGGCATTTTAAGAAGTTCCTTTGGTCCCTAGTGTTTCCTCTCAACAATGTGGATGATGCCATAATTAAAATGGTATTAATTAGACTACATTGATTGACACATACACTGAATAAGTTTTGCTGGGATATTCTAGCCTGTGGTATGGATCTAAACCAATGAATCATGTGAGAGTAATTACAGAGGCTTAGCGAGAGAGCGGCAGAGACTAAACAAAAGTGGAATTAAATTGTTTAAATTGAAAAGGAGATAGAAGAAAGTAATAATGACCCCAAGCAGAATGGTAATTCTTCCCTACTGGGAGAGGTCGGCCATAACTGATCCCTCAGGGGCTTATGTGGGGACTTGAGTCTGGTTGATCCCTTTAACTCTCAGGGGGGTTAGCAAAGGTGGGGACTTGGACTTGATGGTGTCGACTTGGAGTCTGACTCAAGTCACAAATTTGATGACCAGGGGCCAGTTGCACAAAACACCTTGTGTTTTCTCCTTAAGTATGACACTTAAGGCATAATTTAGCCTTAGCTGAGAGTCTTACTTAAGGGTGTTGCACAGGATCCATTAAAATGTAATGGATGTAATGGGTTCCTTATAGGAAAAACATTAAGACATTTACTGCGGTGAAAGAGATTTTACAGCAGAATAATTCTACAGTTTCCATGGAGACTGCTCCTGTGCACCCAGCTCCGCTTTTGATAGCCTCAACTGTGCTGTCTCACAAAGTTGGCAGGTATACGGTATACAGTAAAACATGGCGAGATCTTCAAATAGGCTCTCTGTAACCCTGATTTCTGTTACACAATGTGTGTCCCCCCTAAACAATGACATTACAATTACATTGTCCTTAAGCAAAGGGGACATGAATAAGTACACTGATTACAACCACTAATACTAATAAGTGTCACAAAATGATCAAATTATGGTACATTATGGGACTTTTGGCATTATTGATTGTACATTGTAGAAAGGTCACAATTATCGTTATTATAATTATGTTACCCCAACTGAGCCAAACCATTAATAATACATTGTAACATGTACAAAATACTGTCACTGTGGAATATAAACCATATTTCTTTCATTCCTGATCAGTCTTTATTCATAGTTCACTCTAGTCAGTCTTTGTGGTCTCCAGTCAGTCTTTGTGGTCTCTAGTCAGTCTTTGTGGCCTCCTCCAGTCAGTCTTTGTGGCCTCCTCCAGTCAGTCTTTGTTGTAGTTAGTCTTTGTGGTCTCCTATAGCCTCCAGCGGACTCCGAACCTTACGTGAAAAGTGACATGTCCTCGACTTTCACACATACTGTACTGTAGCCTACCTCTAGGAAAAAGGGGAGATGGAAGCTCCAACAGAAGCAGTAATAATGAAGAAGCTCTGTTCCACACCTCCTCCTGCACTCACAGATGAGTCACACACACGCTGTCTTTGGAGCTGAGGTTGTCAATGATAAATGAAGATGCCAAAATTAAATTAGCATAAATACTGAATTAATTTCTGCTGCAGCAAGCACTTTAGCTTGAACTCAAATGCAGTTTTGTTAATATTTTAAATAATATGCGTATGAGTTTTTCCTCTCTCTTTTTTGGTTTGTTCTTTTCCTAATTCATGTTCATCAAGAACCTGAAGAAACCTGTTCACACACATATATATATGATTTTTTTATAAGGCATTTCTGCTTTGCTAGTGGAGAGAGAAATGACGGAACACAAGGGGCATGAACCAGATTTTAACTGAGGGGGTGTAGCAAGAAAATATGGGCCCTGTGAACATGACGTGTCTCTGTATATCTGTATAAACATTTTATCAGAGACGGGTCCCAGAGACAGAATGTCATCAAATGGTCTGCAGCCTTCAACAGTTCAACAGGTCCGAAACAGATAACAGTTCAACAGAAAGGTTGAGATAAACTAAACACAGATGCAAAACCTCAGTGCTCTGTCATACATTCATTCAAACCTGTATTTATTCTCGAAAGGACAATTTTGAGGTCACCCTCATTTTCATTGTCGTCGTCGACACAGTGCCCCCAGCAATTAGTACAAAATGAACATAGGCATCTGAATACAGTTGACCGAATAAAAACAATGCATAAATTGCAGACATAAGAATATGTATAAAAGATAATAAAAAGTAGTGCAACGTAAACGTGCAGACATAAGGACAGGCATAAAATAAGTACAATAAGTAGGGTAAACGTCCCTATTAAGCCCATGTACCATAAGCCCACTTGCAACTCAAATGAGTCAAATTGAAAAAAAAACTGCATCATCATTTTGTGCTGTGTAATATTCCTTCCAATGAAGCTGCTCTTACCTACATGCCAGTTCTTTTGTAAACCAATCAGATTAACTGACCTTGAGTTATTGAAGCACACATGTGACATGTACCAGCTGAGCTGTGAAGAAGTTGCATAAAAACTTGGGTCCTGGGTGAATCCTCAAGAGAACACCTTTTCTACATATTATTTTGACTCTGTCTTTTGTCCATTAAATCACTGGTGTTATCTTTAACGCTTGAAACCCACCAGACGCGGGCGCAAGCACTCGCGGGTTTCGTGCCAGAACAGTGCGCATGGCCATCCACACCCAGTCCGACTTCAGAGCAGGCGAAAGCGCACGGAGGAAGGCACATTTACATTGGAACAAACACCCGTTTGAGGATTTTTTTAAGATTTCCAGTTCCAGTGTTCTATTGTCCATTTTGCATGTATAACCAGTTATTATATAATTAATTAGAATGTTAGAATACATTTTAGAATGATGGAATCAGTGTGACTGTACTCCTGAAAAAGTATAGTATGGTTTATTTGTATTGGGAAAGATACAGAAACATTAGCTGGTTGAACAACATCTATTTGTACATCCACAATTCAAATGTGAAACACACATGGGCTTAAAGGGTACATTCAGCCCTTGCCAGACTTTGGACATATTTCCTTGAATTTAATAATAAAAACATAAGAAATATATAATGGTATAAATGAATTATCAAAACTTTAAATGAGAGATTAATGTTTCATTCATCTATAATTTTCTTAACCTATTAAGCTGTAGCCCTATTTTCAGAAATTTCACCTAAAGGTACATGCCTAAGTAAATGGAAGATTGCTCCACTTCTACATGGTCAATTTGCATGTTCTTGGTATCTAGGAACATCTAGGGACCTGGGGGTATGTATTTCCAGTGTCAGAAATATTGTGTCTGTTACTAGGCTTGAGTAAATTGTAATGAAAAAATGTATTATGATTTCTTTTTGCATCTGTGCCAGTGAATAACACCATGAAAACATTGAGGTTATTTTGTTTTCGCTCACTGAGCTCATTCACCACCTTCTTGAGATCAAGTGTACACAAAATCTAAGCAAATGAATAAAGGGAAGATGATTAAACAGAAGGATTTGTAGATACAGTAATAAATGATAATCCATTTTAATTATAAATTCATATTTGACCTTGAACTTGACCTTGACCGTATTATGGCCAGATCATAAATTTTATGGATAGGGAAAAGGCTCCTCTTTCAAAATGGCAGGGTTAAATCTGGATTTAGTCATTTCCTCTCGGTTTTACGATAAAAGAGATATAATTAGCATTCATCCGATAAATTCTTATTTTCGGTAAATCTTATAAAACATCGGTAAAAATGAAAATATACACTTTGACTGCTGTTTTGATAGGGTTATGGTCTTTACTCTTAAAAAAAAAAAAACATTAACTCTTAACATCCAAGGGCCCACATGTGGGCCCTCATGAGGACAATTCGCGACACAATTTCTTTTAATACAATATATAGATCGAATTAAAGCCCTATTTTCTGCCTGTTAATTGCCCTTTCAGGTGACAAAATCCGCTCAGCGGTTCTCGAGTTACATGCCGATATGTGAAGCGTGCGCCAAAGTACACATTACCACCCCGACCACCGGGGGCTCTAGCTCCGTCAATAATTTGGCGATCTCGAAGATGTTTGGACAGGGTTGTAGCCAATGACTGTAGCTTTCCAATGATACCCCATGATATGATAATTGGGGATCTAATACAGTCTCTATTGATCAATTTATGATAAAGAAAAACAGGGTCTTACAAAACCTTACAGCTTAACAGGTCTTAACGTCTTAACTCATTGAACGCCAAAAACTAGTATACTCGTGCTACTATGCTGATAGGTGGCAGTATCGCCAACCTTTTGAACTGGGCTAGTTTACTGTGGGGAGGGTTTGCTCACTCACTGCTGGCCAGATTAGTCGCCGCCGGAGTTGAGAGCACTCCAGACAGAGGCAACTGGTACTGGCAATGACGATAGCGAACTATTGGAGATTATTATGTAGAGGACAAAACTATCACACTTATGGATGATAAGGTGCGTTTTTACCAGACTACATTGGACTCAGTACTTCTGGTAAATCATAAAAATACTATAGTCAAACTGGCAGAGGGGGTAACATTATCTGTTCACCGCTCCGCGGTAGTCGTGGGACACCAAAGTTGAGAGCACTCCAGACTAGGGCCAACTAACGTTCGGCAATGGCGATCGCCTAGAGCGAACTATTGGAGATTATTATGAAGAGGACAAACGATGACAATCCATCCATAACATAAGGTGCGTTTTACACCAGACTATGTTGGATTCTAGTATTTTCAAACAGGCTGTTTGGATGTAATGTTATGATCTGTTGGGCGCTGCCATAGCCAACTAACGTTATTTATTTAAATTGTTCCTGTTCTGACTCAGACACTTTGGAGCAAGAGTGGGCAGGGTTTTGGTGGACCTGCTGACAAAGGTAACATCTATTTTACCGAACCCCATCATAAAACATGCACTTGTAATGATCCCAGCGTCATAAAACGATTCCGTGAGGGACCCCCCCCCCCCATGGTTTGTGAATCATTCTACTATGGTCAACTTGCCTTTGACCTGGATATAATATACAGACGCAGCGCTCAAAAATCAAACCAATTCTGCTGCTTGTCTGCTGCTTGTCTGCTGCTTGTGTGCTGCTTGTGTGCCACTTAAGTCTAGCACTCAGGTGTTAATTTTCGGGGGCTGGTGGCTGGTTCTAAACGTGAACAAATGGAGGGTACTTAAATTAAGTGCTTCCCCAGGGACGGGGTCGGGGGCTACTGCCCTCAGACCCCCAAGCTAATTTGTATATGGGCAGTCTGACTTGGGGTACTGACCATATATTAGTGTTGCAATGCATGATGAAAACTGAAAACTCTTTTAAAAAAACAACTAAAAACACATTTGTTCAGACAGGCCTTTGGTCATACATAGGCACTTTTTCTTGTCCTCACTGTTCCTATAGTTTTGTTTTAATTAGTGACTCATGATTTTATCCAAATTATATTATTCTACCTTTTTTTATCTGGTTTCACAGTTTTTTAACTGCTGTCTATTGTCATATTATATATTAATAAGCTGTAGTGTAAAGCACCCTGTGCATTTGTGCTGTGAAGGGTGCTATATAAATAAAAGTCATTAATTAATTCATTCATGATAAGTAAACAGTGAAAAAAGCTAAGGAATCGGATGGGGCTGGGACATTTGGGACGAATACAAATTTAAGATGAAAATCTCCCCAGCCTGTGGGAGGCAGTGGAGGTGTGAAATCTGGCCCGGTCCAGAACAATAGCAGTCACAAAACCAGTTTGGAGTGGAGTGGTGGAGGAGTGGTAGAGGCGCAGGAGAGGAGCAGCAGAGGTTTGATTTTTGAGCGCTGTATCTGTAGGTATCAGGCGAGCAACAAGCACGAAATGCGCACATGCACACAAAACACGTCATATCTCGCGTTCCAGGAAACAAAACTGGATTTGAAATGGGACGATTCTTTGCATGGGATAGAGCAGGAATGAAGGTATGTAGAACTAAACGGTGTGTTCCCTGTTGGAGCATACATATTTCCTTTCAAATGAGCCATACTATTGTCTCCATAGCTATAATATAGAATATATGATGGGTCTGCAAACATCGTGACAATTGTCAAAAAACGCTGGAGCCAGGGAGTACACATGGAAAAACAGAGTGGCAGTCAAAGAGTTAAGCATCGGGCAAAGATTTGGCAATTTTTTTGTTTGTTTTTGATGATTGCATACCCAAAGTAATTTGCGTTTTTTTATACTTTATCCTTATAGCACATGCATGTATGGTCTCTTTTTAAAGGTAACATTCTGAAGTTTCTTACACTTTGAGTGCTAATGAAATAGAGTAACAGGTTTGAAAAACTGAAGTAAACGTTTTGTGTACTCACATTTCTTTTTACTGGTTGCCAGATGCCTGTTTTTAAGTTCCAGCTGAGGTAGGAGCTGGAAAACATAATGGTTCCATTATATGAATGAATGAATGAATGAATGACCTTTATTTATATAGCACCCTTCACAGCATGAATGCACAGGGTGCTTTACACTACAGCTTAATATAAAAACACAATAAAAACAAAATCAGAAATAAATGACAACAGACAAACAGCAGTTAAAAACAGTGAAACCAGATAGAAAAAGTAGAATAAAAGAATTTGGATAAAATCATGAGTCACTAAATTAAAACAACACTATAGAACAGTGAGGACAAGAAAAAGGCGCCTATGTGTGATCAAAAGCCTGCCTGAACAAATGTGTTTTTAGTTGTTTTTTAAAAGAGTTCTCAGAGGGGGCAGTTCGCAGGTCCAGGGGGAGAGCGTTCCAGAGCCTTGGTGCTGTCACCTCGAAGCCTCACACCGCCAATGCACGGCGACAGGAATGCCATGCCCGCAGACCGCACCATCTTTTCCGGTCCCGGCGACCTCGCCACCATGAGGAAACCAGCTAATCCCACGCCCCCTACCCCCAAACTCCATGGAAGAATGACACAACAGACATACAACATCTGTTTTGACAACATCTGTCAAATTAGAAGACATGGAGCACCACGGCTGGTCCGAGACGACACCGGGACCCCCCGAAACACAGCAGAAGCCGCAGCAAGCCCCGCGCAAGGAATCCCCAAAGGGCAGCAAACCGAGGGAGCACAACAATGAAAAGCAACCAAAATCCATCAAAGCACACACAAGAGACCAGCACCCAAATCCATAGGACCCATAGGCTCAAACCAAACCCCCCCAGACCTCCCCCAGAGTCAAACACCAGCCTCCCGCACGTGTCCCGATGGACCCCGGCCAGTCCCCACCACTGAACTCCCCCAACCCACCGACACCCCAGGGAATCCCCGCATGAAGAACCCACCACAACCCTCACAGCACCCCAACGCATCCCAAAAGTCCCAGTGCCATCCCAGACCACCCACAATGCCACACACCCCAACAACCAACCACCACCATGTCCATCCGCCCGAACATCCAGAATCGTTGCCCCCCCCCCCCCCCCCCCCATCCCAAAAAACATAGAACCCACCGATTCCCCTGTAACGGCAAGGCCACCAGGACCAGAGGCAACAAAGCAGCCCACAGAAACGACACCCCCACCACCACGCACGAACAATCCAAGTACACTCAAACTACCCATATCCCCCTCCAACCACGACACGCCCCACCGGAAACTGCATCCCAGATGACAATACAGCAAAGACAGATGCGTGAAACACCTGAAAGACTATACTGTTTTTAACTAATATAAGTAGGCTAAGTCGTAGTAGGGGCACTATAATGAAAGGCAGATTTTCCAAGTTGGGTCTGTATATGGGGAACCTCCAGTGTAAGCCAATCATTTGAGCGTGTCAGGGTCTAGTGTTCCAAACTAGTAGTGATGTGAGATAAGGAGGTAATTTCCCATTAATCGCCTTAATGATAAATAAATACCAGTGTTGATTTCGCCTATCTGCCAGAGAAGACCAACCCACTTTCTCATATAAGATGCAATGGTGTGTATCATATACCAGTGATACATCTAAGAGCATAAGAGTCGAAGGGGCAGCATTTCTGTAAATCATGTCTCCATAATCCAAGACAGATAGAAAGACTGCCCATAATACAAGACAGATACCACATGCATAGGCATACTTTGATATAATAATAATAATAATAATAATAATAATAATAATAATAATAATAATAATAATAATAATAATAATAATAATAATAATAATAATAATAATAATAATAATAATAATAATAATAATAATAATAATAATAATAATAATAATAATAATAATAATAATAATAATAATAATAATAATAATAATAATAATAATAATAATAATAATAATAATAATAATAATAATAATAATAATAATAATAATAATAATAATAATAATAATAATAATAATAATAATAATAATAATAATAATAATAATAATAATAATAATAATAATAATAATAATAATAATAATAATAATAATAATAATAATAATAATAATAATAATAATAATAATAATAATAATAATAATAATAATAATAATAATAATAATAATAATAATAATAATAATAATAATAATAATAATAATAATAATAATAATAATAATAATAATAATAATAATAATAATAATAATAATAATAATAATAATAATAATAATAATAATAATAATAATAATAATAATAATAATAATAATAATAATAATAATAAATCAAATTTATATAGCGCCTTTCATAGAACCCAAGGTCGCTTTACAATCAGGACAAAAAATAGGGCAAGGAAAGTAGGGGGGGAGGGGGAAGAGGGGATGAGGGAAAGTAGGGGATAATGGACCTAATTTAATCTAAAACTAACTGATGGGGAAAGCCTTGGTGAAGAGGTGTGTTTTTAGAGCGGATTTGAAGGTGTCCAGGGTTGGGGCGTTGCGGATTTCGGGGGGGAGAGAGTTCCAGAGGGTAGGGGACGCCACGCTGAAGGCTCTGTCCCCAAAAGTCCGTAACCTGGTGCGAGGGATGGAGAGGAGACCTAGATCAGAGGATCGTAGGTTCCGGGATGGAGTGTACTGGTGGAGGAGATCAGACAGGTACCGGGGGGCGAGGGCATGGAGGGATTTGTAGGTGAGGAGCAGGAGTTTGAAGGTGATGCGGAACCTGACTGGAAGCCAGTGGAGATGGATGAGGGTGGGGGTGATGTGCTGCCAGGGCTTGGTGTGAGTGAGAACCCTGGCAGCTGAGTTCTGGACATACTGGAGCCTGTCCAGGGCTTTGCTGGGTACCCCGAACAGGACTCCATTACAATAGTCCAACCGGGAGGTGACAAATGAGTGGATCAGGGTCTCCGCCACAGAGTCTGAGAGTGAGGGTCGGAGACGGGAGATGTTCCTGAGGTGGTAGAAGGCAGACTTGGTGACAGATTTGATGTGGGAGTGAAATGAAAGTGTGGAGTCAAGGGTGACGCCCAGGTTACGGACTTCGAGAGACGGGGAGATGGAACAGCCGTCAACGTGGAGGAGGAGATCTCCAACCTTCCCGAGCAGTGCCTTGGGGGCCACAACCATGAGCTCTGTCTTTTTGCTGTTGAGTTTTTTGGTTGCCATCCAGGTTTTTATAGCATGGAGGCAGTTGACTACAGACTGTGGGGGGAGCTGGGAGGATGGTGAGGTGCTGATGTAGAGCTGAGTATCATCAGCATAACAGTGGAAGTTGAGTCACTAGGGACATATAGGGACACTAGGGACATGTTCCTACCAAAGCCACGGAAACACAAATTGTCCCTACCAATAAAAATGCAGAGTGAAAACTGCTTTAGTATTATTATTCACAACATCACAACATGTGAACAGCAAAACAGAGCCTTTTTTTTTATCTGTTGCGAAAGTGTAGTTTGACAGCTGCATTTGTAGGCTATTCAGTAAATTTATTTTGGTATGGTTTTTGGACACAATTTGCTATACATTTTTATGCAGCAAGTGCACATGTAGGCCAAATGCATCAGTTCAGAAAGGTAATTAAAGAAACAGGATCATTATTGTATTGTACCCATTCTACAATCTGTTAACACATTCGGGGCCAACCACGTATATATACGTGTTTCGGATGACACGCTTGACGGCCAACCACGTATATATACGTGGTAAGGTTGTTTTGGCTTTTATTCCATTGTAATATCCTACTCAATGTCACCGACCGGCACTGCAGATTTACCCTACTCTTGGAATTCGGAAAAGTGCATTACCGGCCAGATCCTCGTAGGGGCGCTGTCTCGATAATGCAGTGTTCCCTGTTACAGACCGGTGTTTTTATTTTTTTTAGTATGAATGGACTTTTCTGTTAGCCTAAAGCAATGCGTGTAGCCGATGGCCTGGAATAGTTTTTGGGACGCTGAATTCAGTTTGCAGTAAAGCTAATGCCGTTATTGGTAGGGATTAGTGGTCTGCAAGGGCCTTGAAATGAAGCCCCTGCCCAGCCCGAGCCCGTGAACTTCAGGCCCTACCCGAAAATAAGCCAGACTGTAAATTACATTTTAAGCCCTAGCCCACGTGAAAACCCAAAAAGAAATTAAAAATATTAGATTTAAAAATTCTTTTTTATTTGTATTTGTTTTAAATATTCGAAACACGGTTTTATATGAACTTAATAAATAAACAAAAACGAAAATGTTCAATAGGTCTACCTAAATAACAGATAGTGAAAACTAAATAAGCATTAATTATATAGCCAAATATATATATATATTTTTTTAAATATTCTAAACACAATAAACCAAAACGAAAATGTCCAATAGGTCTAACTAAATAACACATATCACGCTGAAAACTAACAAGCATTCTATAGCCGGTTTCGCAGATGCCTTTCTATTTCCCAGCGCTGGCGTTAGACTGACACGGTGCCTCGTCACTCACAATCAGTCCAAAATCACTGCTATGCTACCGAATCCGATGTCGCGAGTATACAGAGGTACTGGCAGACACAGACTAAAACATTAATGTCATCATCATGACACAAAAGTATACAGAAAAAACTCGACCGCAGCAGCCAATTATAATAAATATTTCAGGACTCACCACTCTGTCGACGTCAGCAACAAAAACGTCTGCCGTTGAATAACGTTAACTGCTACATCCAAGAACAAATTAAAACGTTCGCCAACTGGCTATATTCCAACTTCAACCAAGAATTGAAGTTATTGAACCACTTCGGTCTGCTGCACCACCATCCACCGTTGATGTCCTGTTCAGCACTGTTCTACTGTGCGACTCAGAGACACGCTCTGGCTCTCTGATCTCTGATGACAGCTGGCAATACTATCCACCTGCAGCACCACGTCTCCGGCGGGCTGAGGATACGGCGGGCTGAGGATACGGCGGGCTGAGGACACTCGCTTCCATTGGCTGATTTGGGTCACGTGACCGTCCCACCCAATGGCTGAATTGGAGTGTTGCACTGCGGGCATTGGCTGATTTGGGTCACGTGACCGTCCCACCCAATGGCTGAATTGGAGTGTTGCACTGCGGGCATTGGCTGATTTGGGTCACGTGATTTATAAAATCAGACTCCTGGTGGTGGAGGGGGGCGGCTACGACGCGCTGACGAAGAGCGGGCTTCCGGTCACCGCACGTCTCGTCCTCTACAGGGGGGGAGGGGGGTGAATACTGGGGGGGAGGGGGGTGTACGCATTAAACCCATGTCGATTCGCCATATGATTGGTTTATTAAACTGTTCTTAGGCTTTTATGTAGCCTATTAGTAAGATTAAGAATACATCATGTGTTGTGTTTATTTTTACCTTTCCGTTTATAAAATAAAAGTTTTGCCATACGCCCCGTTTTTGTATTCATCAATGTATGTATCAATATCTGGAATTACTCCTATTTCCTATTAGTTGGCTATTTATATATTATATGGTTATTGTAAGGAAGTTATTGTATCTTATTTATCAGGCTACACACATTGATATTGCAGAACCACGTCTCCAGCGGGCTGAGGATACAGCGGGCTGAGGATACGGCGGGCTGAGGACATTGATATTGCAGAACCACGTCTCCAGCGGGCTGAGGATACGGCGGGCTGAGGATACGGCGGGCTGAGGACACTCGCGCTGAAGAAGAGCGGGCTTCCGGTCACCGCACGTCTCGTCCTCTACAGGGGGGAGGGGGGTGGATACTGGGGGGGAGGGGGGTGTACGCATTAAACCCATGTCGATTCGCCATATGATTGGTTTATTAAACTGTTCTTAGGCTTTTATGTAGCCTATTAGTAAGATTAAGAATACATCATGTGTTGTGTTTATTTTTACCTTTCCGTTTATAAAATAAAAGTTTTGCCATACGCCCCGTTTTTATATTCATCAATGTATGTATCAATATCTGGAATTACTCCTATTTCCTATTAGTTGGCTATTTATATATTATATGGTTATTGTAAGGAAGTTATTGTATCTTATTTCTCAGGCTACACACATTGATATTGCAGAACCACGTCTCCAGCGGGCTGAGGATACGGCGGGCTGAGGATACGGCGGGCTGAGGACACTCGCGCTGACGAAGAGCGGGCTTCCGGTCACCGCACGTCTCGTCCTCTACAGGGGGGAGGGGGGTGGATACTGGGGGGGAGGGGGGTGTACGCATTAAACCCATGTCGATTCGCCATATGATTGGTTTATTAAACTGTTCTTAGGCTTTTATGTAGCCTATTAGTAAGATTAAGAATACATCATGTGTTGTGTTTATTTTTACCTTTCCGATTATAAAATAAAAGTTTTGCCATACGCCCCGTTTTTGTATTCATCAATGTATGTATCAATATCTGGAATTACTCCTATTTCCTATTAGTTGGCTATTTATATATTATATGGTTATTGTAAGGAAGTTATTGTATCTTATTTCTCAGGCTACACACATTGATATTGCAGAACCACGTCTCCAGCGGGCTGAGGATACGGCGGGCTGAGGATACGGCGGGCTGAGGACACTCGCGCTGACGAAGAGCGGGCTTCCGGTCACCGCACGTCTCGTCCTCTACAGGGGGGGAGGGGGGTGGATACTGGGGGGGAGGGGGGTGTACGCATTAAACCCATGTCGATTCGCCATATGATTGGTTTATTAAACTGTTCTTAGGCTTTTATGTAGCCTATTAGTAAGATTAAGAATACATCATGTGTTGTGTTTATTTTTACCTTTCCGTTTATAAAATAAAAGTTTTGCCATACGCCCCGTTTTTGTATTCATCAATGTATGTATCAATATCTGGAATTACTCCTATTTCCTATTAGTTGGCTATTTATATATTATATGGTTATTGTAAGGAAGTTATTGTATCTTATTTCTCAGGCTACACACATTG